>NC_134788.1:55440606-55660606 GCF_046742065.1 Oratosquilla oratoria
GGTTCAAATATTCGCCATTAATCTTCAAAACTTTCTCTTCCCAACCCAACCTTCTAAAAATTTCTTCCAAGCAAACTCCTAGAGCCTACTTGTTCTCTCGGTTGGTTTCCATCTAAAAATTGATTTAGTCTATTTGGATCCTGGGGAATACTTTATATATAGTTGATAGCAAGATAATTGGTCGATAGTTACTAAGGTCGTTCTAGTCTCCTTTTTTATGAATCAAAATCACTATAGCATTATATCACGATTCAGGAACGATTTCTTAACATAAGCATCAAGTGTACAACTGAGCTAATTTAATATGAACTTCTTTCCCTGCGTCTTTCAACAGATCTATCGATTTACCATATTCCCCAGGTGCTTTTCTTCGTTTCATATTCTTTAGAGCAAATTCTACCTCTTCCTTTGTAATCTCTGGTACATTACTAACGTCTACAGATGAATTTAATGACTCAACTATGGTCTTGGACGGGTAAAGCGCTGGGTAAAATTCTTCTACTCTTTTTACTATTCTGTCTCTACATTTAATTATTTCTCCATTGCCATCTTTCAAACATATCATTTGTTGTCTTCCTAAAGCATGTCTGCGCTCGGTCCCTTTAATACTTTTACCTTTCCGAATAATTACCTCTATTTCTCTAATCTCTGCTTTATGTTGATAATCTTGTTTAGTTCTACTCTTCCTATTTCATCTCTCCTGCTTTTAATCTGAATGGTCCTTCTTGTTTTAACTTGGTCATTTGTAGCTTTGGGGTATTTGTTTTCTTTAATACTTTTTGTACTTGCCACTTTCTCTGCCTATTCCCTAATGATATTCAATAAATTCGAATTAATATCTTCGACGGTGTCCTCGCTTGTTCTTAGAGCTTCGAATCTATTTTTAATTTGTAACTGAAATTCTTTCTTATTGTCCTTAACCTTTGCAAGGCGTATTTTCTTTCTTAAAACTAGTGTATTTCTCTCGGCTCTGAAACTGAATTTAACTGTGCAACCTACCATTCTATGGTCATTACCTATGTTAACTTTATGACCGTGACATTTCTAACGCTCTTGCTCTCATCTCCTGATATAAAGTCTACTTCGTTCTTTGTTGTTCCATTTGGACTTCTCCAGGTCCATTTACGACTACACGCTTTTGGAAGAAAGTGTTCATTATCTTCATGTTGTAGTTCCCTGCAAAATGGACTAACATCTCGCCTCTATCATTTCTTTCACCTACTCCAAAATTCCATACTCACGGCTGATCTCCCATCATCTTCCCCACTTTAGCTTTAAAGTTGCCTATTACCAACGTGTACTTGCTTTTCTTGATCCATTACTTGACTTAAATCATCATAGAAGAATTTAATTTCATTGTCTGAACTCTGTGAAGTTGGTGCATAAACCTGAACTATTTTTAGAGTGTACCTTTGACACAGCCTAATCACAATCCAAGCTACCCTGTCTGATAAGCTATTGAATTTAACTACGTTACCAGCAACCTCTCGGTTTATCAAGAATCCTACTCCATTAGATCTTTCTTTGTCCTTACTTTTATAGTAGAGCAGGTGGTGACCATTTTGTAATTGTATTAGCTTTTCTTCCCCTATTCGGACTTCGCTCACTCCAACGATGTCCCACTTGATGTTGTCTAGTTGTCAAGTAAAGTCAAGTAGAAAGCTAGTATTGGCCTTTACAGTGGCTCCCTTTCCCTTACACATAATTTTATAACTTCCAATATTTGCTTTGATTCTGTTCCTCTTTGATGTTAATATTTCTACTATCTAAGCAGTTCACTCTAAGCACCTCCCTACCTTCTGTCCTTTTCCTCTTTCTCCATTTATCCTCCACTCTCAACTTACCTTCCTGTAAGAGGCCGGTAGATAGAGGTAGACATTTAAGTAGATAGCGGGGTAGGTGAAACGATATGTAAATTTTATATTCATTTTATATTCGGTTATGAAACAATGGCCGACTGTAAGTTTGTAACGTTCAAAGTTATTGGATGAATTAAATTGTGACGTCGGAGCAGACTTGGCTTGGTGGGTGTAAGAGTATCCCGGGTGGCAGTCCTCTGGTGTACCTTATCTAAAGCGATGTAGAGAATTAGTGGAGAAAATCAAGAAGACTTAAGACCAGTTTGCTTACTCTATCCAGAAACATTATTAACTTGTTAGAGAAGATATGGTGGAAAAATTATTAAAGAGAAGGACAAGGCATGGGGCCTACAGAAGAAAATTTTACTAAGTGTTAGTGTTAACGAAACTAACATTCCACTTATCTGATGTTCCTCCGATCTCACCCCTTAGAACATGTACATCCTTAACTCGTAACCCTGGATTACTAGACATGTGCCACTTGGAATCACGTAATGCTTAGTTATATTTTCGCGGGCTGTGGTGTACACCTAAATTGACATTTGGCAACTTTTATTGTTTATGGCATCAGTAATGAATGTGCTGCCTGCTGTGTGAGGAGACTGAAATCCGTGCTCTGCATTTGTATATAGCCTAGGTAAGTTTTAGTGTATCCATATGACACATGTCGTGTTATTACGTTCGATTATTGGAGAAAAAAAAGTCACGTCATAATGTCTGTTTATGTGATGACTTATAAAAAGTTTTGAGAGTGTTCTCAAGTCATAATGAACACTGCGTTCGTAAACATGCATGACTCACATTTTTTTTCGCAGCCATGAAACGAACAAAATACTATACAGATGAACAGCTGGTGTTGCTTGTGAACTCTGAAGAGTTCGAATGATGTGGAGATAACACGGTAGACTCAATAAGTGAAGCCGATATCACCACTGGGACTGTGGAAGAGGGTGCTGTGGGAGGTGGCCAACTCGGCCCTACAGTGGACCATGTGGCAGCATCACCACCCATTGTGTTGCCATCCTCTGGGACTCCTGAATCGCCACAGACATTGATTGAGTGCACAGCAGGACCTAGTGGTGGTGTGAGTGCAGTGGTCACACCACACAAGGAGCAGGAGCCAACTGAGGCGGTGGTTCAGCCTCCAGCCGTCCTGTTGTCACAGCCTGCTAGACGTGTCCCCCACACCTCCACCCCAAAACACAAGAGGCGTCGTGCTGTACTTACTGATGAGCCCAGTGATGACTCTGACCCAGATTATATACCAGACGACTGGAATGAACCCCGACCCCACAGTTCTGATGATAGTGAATGCGACTGGCCCTCCCAGGATGCTCCGCCAGCCGCAGCTGTACCACCTCCTTCTCTCAACCCACCACCACCAGAGTCTACAAGTCACGCTTCACAACCAACAACCATCCCCTGTCACACCCTCTACCAGTACTGATGATGCTAGCCGCTACCTCCTCAACCTGTCTGTTGGCCAGATTCGCACATCTGATAAAACTATGGTCTAAGACACCTTACAAACAACCACAGCTACACAACCAGCTTTACCTTACACACAAGGACTAACAGACAAGTCTAGGGTTGCTACCTCTGCTAGGGACTTTTTTTTTTTCTGTCACAGAAGATATGGTGCAAAATGTGGTAACCTACACCAACCAGAGAATCGATATTTTGGCACCAAAATATGCTAATCAAACAAAGTTATCATGTGGGCACACATGCTCAGATGAAATATTGGCCCTCATTGGCATTCTTGTAGAGAGTGGAACCGAACAAGATAATAAACGAACATCAAAGGAAATGTTTGATCCTCTGCATGGGTCACTTTTGTACCATGCTGGGCTAAGTGAATCAAGATTCACTTTGCTTCTATGGGCCATATGTTTTGATGACCACACCACATGGGAAGAATGAACCAGGACTGACAAAATGGCTGCATTTAGGCGAGGAAGAGAGGAGGTTTGAATGTGTTTGAGAAGAGGTGCCTGAGAAGTATGATAAGGGTTACTATACTGGATACAGTGAGCCATAAGGTGGGGAGGAGAAAGGGGGTGGGAAGGGGGTTGAAAGATTGGGTTGATGAAAGACTATTGGGATGGTTTGGACACATGGAAAGAATGAGTGAACAAAGATTAGTGAAAGAGGTGTGGAAGGCAGAGGTGGAAGGAGTGAATGTGAGGGGGTGACCTAGGATGAAATGAAGTGAACGGGGCATTGGGAAAGAGGGGAATGTTTGTTGAGGAAGGACAGGAGAGGACAGAAGATAGGGGTGAATGGAGAATGGTTATATATAGATTTTGCTGTCATGCATGATGGTGAGTGGATGGGGGATGAGGATGATGGGTTATGTGTGAAAAATAAATTGACGCAGCCAAAAGAAAATTTCTTCCTTTTTCCTTTTCTGCATGAGGGGATGGAGAGGGGGGGATTGCTGATTTAATGAAGCATACTTGCTGTGGATGTACCATCATACGACACTGCTTCTGATCCAAGTCAGTGAGCGAGATGCAGGGATGACCCATCATTCAGGAAGTGCAAGATATGAGAAAGGGAAGGGGGTATAAGGCTCTTTTAGTATTTTTTTTTCATCAATATTTTCTTTGCTCATGTTATTCCTTAACAGGTCTTTGTGGAAAACTCTATTGATATTTTCTCTTTTCCAAATAGAATTTGATACATTAGGTAAATAATAAACACTGAAATTATATCAAGTATTCAAATTTATTAGGCCAACAAGGACTATTTGAAGGGGGGAATTGATAAGATACTTATTATCTTATTTCACTAGTTGTAAAATGTGTGCATGCACGCATGCGTATAGATTAGAAGGAACAGGGTTCATCATACAAATCACACTGGAATAGATTCTTACCAGTGCGAGTCACCATGTGATATTTGAGAGACCTGAGTGGGTCCTCATCTGCTTTGTGAGAGACTCCTTTTGTGAGAAAGCTGCATCACACAGGTGGTGGTGAAAATAGTGTCCTCCACCACATGTGGTCCACAGGTACGGAGGCGCCCATCCTCCGATGGCTGGGACCCTTGTAAAGAACAGAAAAAAAAAGGTGGACACAGATGGACGTCACAGAGGTCATGGGAGACTACCAGGTATTATTAATGAATCTAATATCAATATCAAAGAATAATTAGAAGGATAGACCCAAGCTGTTGAATAAGGAGGAATAAAGGGGGAGTGGGGTTGGAAGGAATAAAGCTAACAATCCTCTAAGGCTGTTTGATTGGGATACTACAGAACCGAAACAGCTACAAGGTTATCACTGGACAGTCAATCTGCTGTTCCACCGCGATTGCAGGAATGACTACTGGCATGACTACAGTCTTCTGCTGGCATGGTTACTGCCACAACTATGTGGTCCTCTGCTGGAACTGGTACTCTGCAAGTGCTGCAACACACAGCCACAACTATGTGGACTTCCTTCACTGCATGGCTGCTACACATTTCAAGAGGTTTGTCAAAGATAACCTAATTGCTACACTTGTTCAACGGCTTCTACCTTCATCAAACAACTAGAACTGGAAATGAACAACTGGGACAACTACAAATTAGACTGCAACAGGGGCAACAACAAACTGGGGCGCAAATAGAATTAAACTGGCAAACTGTACTATGAATCAAACCCAACTGGCTACAAGTAAATCTATACTGCAACCAGGTCAGTGAACGGATTTGAATAGATGAGGTGAACAGCGCCATCTATGACTAGTTAGTCGTCCACATACATGGACTGCAAAATAATTCAGGTACTCATGCTTCATGGGGTCAAACAGCTTGGGTCTTTACCAGGAGAACAATTAACATTTTTTGTACATAAATTGAGGACAAATTCCTTATAAATTGAACTGTAAGAATTAATTCTGTTCACTCTTGAATGACCCTACAGGTAAAACAAAGGGAATGCCATGCTGGATTCTATGTGTGTAGGTGTCAATTGTGTAATTGCCTTTCTGCTGGCTTAATCCAAGACATCAGAAAAGTGTGATCTTTTCATCATAAAAGTCATACAGGAATGGCTTCTCTCCAGTGTTCCTATATCTTGTGACAGAGGTCTTATGTGGAAAACCAGAATCAAAGAGGTCTTATGTGGAAAACCAGAATCAAAGAGGTCCCACTGGAAAGGCTTCTTTTCTGTGTCAGTCTTCATATGCTGTGTGGTATAACCCTTTTGTGAAAAAGCAAAGCCACACAGGCCACACTAAAAAATCTCTCCTGTGTGGCTCCTCATATGCTTTGTGAGATAATTCTTTTTTGAGAAAGCAGCATTGCACAGGTCACACTGGAAAGGTTTCTCTCCTGTGTGGGTCCTCATATGTTGTGTGAGAGTACCCTTTCGTGAGAAAACAGAATCACACAGGTCACACTGGAAAGGCTTCTCTCCGGTGTGGGTCATTGTATGATATTTAAGATGATCCTTTCGTGAAAAAGCTGCATTGCACAGATCACAATGGAAAGGCTTTTCTCCTGTGTGGGTCCTCATATGGTTTGTGAGAACACTCTTTTGTGAAAAAGCAGAATTGCACAGGTCACACTGGAAAGGCTTCTCTCCTGTGTGGGCCCTCATATGTTTTGTGAGAGCACTCTTTTTTGAGAAAGCAGAATCACACAGGTCACACTGGAAAGGCTTCTCTCCAGTGTGGGTCATTGTATGATATTTAAGATGATCCTTTTGTGAAAAAGTTGCAATGCACAGATCACACTGGAAAGGCCTTTCTCCTGTGTGGGTCCTCATATGGTTTGTGAGATCACCCTTTTGTGAAAAAGCAGAATTGCACAGGTCACACTGGAAAGGCTTCTCTCCTGTGTGGGTCCTCATATGTTGTGTGAGAGCGCTCTTTCGTGAGAAAACAGAATCACACAGGCCACACTGGAAAGGCTTCTCTCCTGTGTGAGTCCTCATATGGTTTGTGAGATCATACTTTTGGGAAAAAGCAGAATTGCACAGGTCACACTGGAATGGCTTCTCTCCTGTGTGGGTCCTCTTGTGACGTATGAGCTGTTGCTTTCGTGAAAAAACAGAATCGCACTGGTCACATTGAAAATGCTTCTCTCCTGTGTGGCTCCTCATATGCGTTGTGAGAGAGACCTTTAGTGAGAATGCAGAATCACACAGGACACATTGGAAAGGCTTCTCTCCTGTGTGGATCCTCATATGATGTACGAGAAGTTGCTTTCGTGAAAAAGCAGAATCACACAAGTCACACTGGAAAGGCTTCTCTCCTGTGTGGGTCCTGATATGCATTGTGAGACCACCCTTTAGTGAGAAAGCAGAATCACACAGAGCACACTGGAAAGGCTTCTCTCCTGAGTGGGTCCTCATATGCTCTTTGAGATGTGGCTTTCGTGAAAAAGCAGAATCACACAGGTCACACTGGAAAGGCTTCTCTCCTGTGTGAGTCCTCATATGCATTGTGAGATCATACTTTTGTGAGAAAGCAGAATCACACAGTTCACACTGGAAAGGCTTCTCTCCTGTGTGGGTCTTCTTATGACGTATGAGATGTTGCTTTTGTGAAAAAACAGAATCGCACTGGTCACATTGGAAATGCTTCTCTCCTGTGTGGCTCCTCATATGCCTTGTGAGAGCGATCTTTAGTGAGAAAGCAGAATCACACAGGACACAATGGAAAGGCTTCTCTCCTGTGTGGGTCCTCATATGATGCACGAGATGTTGCTTTCGTGAAAAAGCAGAATCACACATTTCACACTGAAAAGGCTTCTCTCCTGTGTGGGTCCTAATATGCATTTTGAGATCACCCTTTTGTGAGAAAGCAGAATCACACAGAGCACACTGGAAAGGCTTCTCTCCCGAGTGGGTCCTCATATGCTTTTTGAGATATGGCTTTCGTGAAAAAGCAGAATCACACAGGTCACACTGGAAAGGCTTCTCTCCTGTGTGAGTCCTCATATGCAGTGTGAGATCATACTTTTGTGAGAAAGCAGAATCACACAGGTCACACTGGAAAGGCTTCTCTCCTGTGTGGGTCCTTTTATGACATATGAGATGTTGCTTTTGTGAAAAAGCAAAATCGCACTGGTCACATTGGAAATGCTTCTCTCCTGTGTGGCTCCTCATATGCCTTGTGAGAGAGACCTTTAGTGAGAAAGCAGAATAACACAGGACACATTGGAAAGGCTTCTCTCCTGTGTGGGTCCTCATATGATGCACGAGATGTTCCTTTCGTGAAAAAGCAGAATCACACATTTCACACTGAAAAGGCTTCTCTCCTGTGTGGGTCCTGATATGCTTTGTGAGATCACCCTTTAGTGAGAAAGCAGAATCACACAGGTCACACTGGAAAGGCTTCTCTCCTGTGTGGGTCCTCATATGCTGTATGAGATGTGGCTTTCGTGAAAAAGCAGAATCACACAGGTCACATTGGAAAGGCTTATCTTCTGTGTGAGTCCTTGTTTTCTTTGTGAGATCACCCTTTTGTGAGAAACCAGAATTGTACAGGTCACACTGTAAAGGATTCTCTCCTGTGTGGGTCATCATGTGATCTTTGTGGAAACACTTTTATGTGAAAGTTTTATTGCACAGGTCAACCTGGAATGGCTTCTCTCCAGTGTGGGTGATCATATCAAATTTGAGATGATTCTTCCATAAGAAAGCTGCATTGCACAGGTCACATTTGTAAGGCTACTGTGTGGGTTCTGATATACTGTGTGAGAGAACCCTTTTGTGAGAAAGTAGAACTGCACAGGTCACATTGGAAAGTCTTATTCCTGTGAGGGTCCTCACATGATCTTTGAAGTGACTTTTGTACCATTTGAGATCATGCTTTTGTGAGAAGGCAGAATTGCAAAGATTACACTAGAAAAGCTTCTCTACAGTGTGGATCATCACGTGATATCTAAGATAATTCATGATATAGCTGCGCTGTAGATGTCACACCAGATCCTCTTCGTCATGTCACACATATGGAATCTATGTATAGCTCTTCCAAAGGAATGGTGATAGGTACCCTCTTCCTGGAAAAAAAAGTAATCATATGTTTGACATCTCTTTGAAATTGTGTAATATACTATAATAGGATTGTGAATGTTGTGTACACAAACCATTTAATATTCAAGTCCCTTTGTACCTAAACAGACCCTTTGTACTTGCTATAACATAAAATAGATAGAAATACTAAAGGACGAGCTGTTATTATATACTGCATTCAATTTTTTTTTTTATTAGAAATGAACTGAAAAACATCCAGTAGCTACATGCATACTCAACCCATGATGACTGGAATGACTCAAGTTTTTCAATCTACAGGGGCATTATATACACAAAACTTGGTCATCTTCCAAGAAGCCTGTGACTCCCTTACTAGTTGTGACACTTGTGTCATAATGCTGTCAAAAAATAAACAGATAAAATGAAATTAATAAGCTCTCCTTGTGGAACCTTTATTTGATATACTATCTCAGTTAAGGTGTCCCTGCCTATTAACCTTAATAAATTCTGATGTTGGATATTATATGAGTTTTCATACCATTTGAACATAACCCTCCTTGAAAACAACAGCCTGATTGCTGAGATCATTTGATCAAGGAATGTAGTTGACAGTGAGAATGATCACTGTCCCAACCTGATGCTGAAGAACGTGCTACCAAATTTCACCATGCCCCTAGATCTAACTGGTTTGTGACATACTATAACAAAAATAGAGGTAACTTTATATCCATGATGCACAGTATCTAGAGAGATTGGAGTGTTTCCTAAAAATAACCTCAAAATATAGGGTAAAGATGATACACCATCCATGATGTTCCTCCATCTACCTTGCCCATCAGATGGAATTTACAAATCCATCAAACCACACTGAACATTCAATTCCTGCAAACCACATATCTACAACCAAGACCTACACAAATTTTCAGGAATATTAATTATGCCCTGACAATGCTCACATTGACAAAAAGGAAGAGAAAAGAGTAGCATGCTCATGTTCACATTTTATGGTTCATATCTCCCTGAGTGAATAAATATTGGTCCTTTTTCTTTCCCAATAAAAGCTTTGATCAACTGCCTTTTACAGTGTTACCAGTGTTATGAGTTTCACCATGGAAGGAAGAACTGTACAAATTGTCTACAATGTGGTCATTGCTCTGTCCGTGACTCACACCCTACCCCCGATTGTGAATCAGAACTTTGTTGCTTCCATAGTAGAGAAGCTCACTTAATACATTCTCAACAATGCAAAGAGTACTGTCTTGAACCAGACGTTTTTCAGCTGGCTAGACTTGGTAGTGCCAAGCAAGTTCTTTATTTTAGACAAATGGATGGTGCGGCAAAAACATATGCCTCCTCCCTCCACTCCACCAAATATAGTTAGGGCACCTTCCTGCCTTTGTCAACCACCAATTGTCCCCCTCCCCCATCCCCCACTCCTATATGAATCCTGCTCCTGCTGTTACAGTCCAGAACAAGTTCTCTATTTTGTAAAATCACACTGTATTGTCACCCAATCCCTCCACCTCATCTTGAGCAAAGTGTTCCATTACATCTTCAACAAAACCCTCTTCTACATCACCAGCAAAACCCTCCACAGTATCCTCAGCAACATCACAGACTCTCAAAACAGAAGCCCATATCGCAGAAGTCCATGCTCACACAGATTCCCAATCAATAATCCATACTATAGTAAATCAATACACACATTTTCAGCAACAAAATCTGGTATGCAGCAATGTGTTACCTGAATTTGTTGCTAGACCCTTTGATATCCATCCCTCCAAATCCTCTCTCCCCACTAGAGGACAGAGTCCACCATGCCAGACTGCAGTACTGCAACCATCCACCCCTTCTAATTTACCACAAGAAGCTGGATGACAGCATTGCTGACAATTGTTTGGGGTGTAACACTTCAACCCATACTAGACAACACATTATGGAAGACTACACTGTACACAATCATGAACACCAACAACACAAAATATTCTCTATAAAAGATTTGTGGGAAAACCCTGTTCAAGACGTATTGTTCCTCAGGGAGATGGGATGGCTCAGAGAAACTGTCTATGGAGCAACTACTGCCTATCATGATGTAAATAAGCTGTACTCAGCAAAGACAGGTCTCCTGAAGAAGCACCTGCAGAAGAATTTTCTTCTGCTTTTTCTGGCTTTACCAGAGGTGATAGAAGACTAGGTCAAATCATAGACATGGAAATGGAGATGAGATATAGGAATATTTCATGGAATTGAGATTACAGAGCTAAAGAAAGAAATCATGGACCTAAAGAGTGAATCTTTGTAATGTACAAAGACATGAGCGAATAAAAAAGAATTAATCAAAGTAAAAAGTGAAAATGAAAGGAAAAACAAAGATACCACTAATAGTGAGGCCTTGAAAAAGAAGAGGTGAATGAACAAACTAAGGAGGTGACCAAGAAGGTTGGAGGAAATATAGGAGAGGAAGACATATGGGAAATAAAAAAAAATAACGATGAGGAAAAGGAATGACAAGACACTAAGAAATGAAGCTAAAGAAAACACGAGAAAAGAATGGAGACAGAAAAGAAAGAGTTTTATTTGAGAGTATTATACATGAGGCTGAGAAAATGGTATATTCAAGAAAAAGAAACCAAAAGAATAGAGAACAAGATAGAGAAGGAAAAAATAAAAGTGACTTATATGGGGGTATGCTGATTCCATTATCTTTGCCAATGCAGATTCCAATTCACTCTTAGTTGCCGATGCTGATAAAGATTCCTATTAACTCTTAGTTGCCAATTCTGATTCTACTTTATATAATTATGATATATCAGTTTTTAATATAAAGTAATTATGATTTTTACTTGCTTTATAATGTAGATTTATACATGCCAGTTGTTGAGCTAATGATTGAATGAACTTAATGGAGTGCTTATTGATTGACCACTTTATGATTATCAATCTATGATTGTATTATTTTCTATCAGTTGAAAAAGAGGTTTAAAAATGACCTACTTCAGAGATTTTGACATAATTACTAACTTCAAGTTCCTCGAGTCTACAGATTTGATCACCTCTGTATAATATTTTCAAAATGTGTGTTATGACACTAGATGGCAGTGTAGGTGTACCACTACCACAGCATATTCCTAGCCACCTCATTCCCCACAGTTGTGATGCTATGTAAAAATAAAAGCAATGATTATTTGGGAGTGGTATCTCACGCACATATGCTGCATGGCCCTATTCAACCTCCAGAACAATAATAGGTGAATTACTGAATTGGCATTGGCAAAATATTGCTGATGCGGAATACATACATATACCAAGGCTTTTTCCCCCTTACAAGGGGGGTAGCCAAAAAGGGAAAGGCATAAAATCATTTCCACCCATTCCATCCCTGAATACACTCCACACTCCTTCACCCTCCCTCTTATCTGAGCACCTCCTGGATGACAGGTCATCCCTGCACCTTGTCCACTGCCCTGGGTCACAAGCAGTGTCACAAGACAGCACATCCGCAGCAAGGCCGCTTCATTAAATCAATGACCCCCCCTCTCCGTCCCCCCATGTATAAAAGGAGAAGACGGGGAGAAATTCCTTCGAGCTGCGTCAAATTTTGCTCACTGTAAGAGGCCGGTAGTGTACGAATGGAAATGAGCTAGGGCATTAGAATAATTCAGACTCGACGCCTGCTCGAGAGCAATGTTATGTCTAGGTGAGGGCGACGTTTTGTCTATGTAAACACACCGATGGTGGTGACTGTTTTATATTCGATGTGTAATCAACTCTGTAAGCGCAGGTTACCTTCGTTTGACTAATGCTGAGATAAACAATATCGCTAGTGGCATTGTAATAGCTTTCCGGATTGGTGCAAGGTGGAAAAAAACTATTGGTGCATGAATTCAAAGTCACGCCCATAAGGAGTGACATTTATTTGAGACGTAACTGGAGATTGGTTTAGAAAAATTAGTGACGTCAGACGAAGATAGCTTAGCGTAGGATACGGGATCTCGTCAGAAGATATAGGGAGAAGATATAGAGAGGGTGTGGAGAGAGGATCAGGAGACGATGTAGAGACGAGAGAAAAGAGATCCCGAGTGTAAGCCGAAGGTGAAATTACAGTGAAAGAAGAAAGAAAATTCACCACCCTTTTATTAACCCAAAGGACGAGAGGAATAGGCATGGGGCCTAGAAAATAGTGAGACTACAGGAAAAAGAAGGCATTGGGCCTACTGCTTAAGAGGAACTTGAATATTAGTGAAACTCACGTAACGAGAGGCAAGGGGCCTCGAGACGAGTGATATTACAAGTCAAATTTAAGTGACAGTGGTGACAAGGGGGGTGAAAGTGGTGCTCAGCGGTGGGATGAACTGGGTGTTAAACACCTCCGAAGAGAAGTGGCGCAAGAAATCTACGGGAACAAGACAACCAAAATCAAGAGAGTATTACGACTACGAGAGAAATCTACAACTTCAAGTAACTGCTACGTTGGGAACAAGCATTCTTCAAGATTCTTCAAGGTGATCATCATCTACAAGGCGGTCTTCAAGGCAGAGTGTGTGATGGAGGAGGAACAACGTCGTTGAGGAATGACAAGACCGTAGAAGGACGTCAAACCAGACATTGACATCACGAAGCGACATCGCAAGCAGCCAGGCTAAAGCAAGGTATTAGTAATAAGTATGAGTACCCCTCAGAATTCTAACGTGTTGAGACACGAAATTCACACATCAAATACAAATATTCCAAAATTCACAGGAGAGTCTAACACATATGGTGTAAACAAGTTCTTGAACCTCATTGACACACTTATAGTTAGTAAAAACATTACAAATGAGAATCGTAAGATTGAGATTCTCAAGGAGAATATAGATCCAGAGCATGGAAGGGCGAGGTTTGTCATTAACTTCCAGCAAATGGAATTAATTAATCAATATGATAATTACAAGAAAGCCTTTCTTAAACATTTCATGTCCAAATGTGATCAGGATCCTATTAGATCATTGGTAAAAATGATTAAGGAAGTTAGGACAAGTGAAACTGACACAGAGTACTTAGCTAGATTAGATAGATGGTCAAAAGACATGAATTCTATCTTGAAAGATTCAGACTGGATAGAAAGATCTAGTGAGAAGATGGAAATCTCACAGGTAATCAAATTGATTACATTTAGCTTATTGGCAAAGAATTCTGATGACTTAACAGCAGAAAGGCTGTACAAAGATTTAAAATCAAACATCTGTTTAGGAGAAGTAGATTATCTTCTTCAAGGATACAGTGAGACCAGAACAATAAACCCATATGTAATGCCTATAAATCAACAAAGCCAATATAGGAACTCTAGAGAGTTTAAGAAAACAGAAGTAGGACATAGGCGGCATGCTAGAAGTCCATCTAGGGATAGGGATACCAGAATCCTATGTTTTAATTGTAATGCATGGGGACACAAGGCACAAGAATGTATTTATGGGATTATTTGCAGAAATTGCAAATACGAAGGTCACAATGAGTATCAATGTAGGAACCCTCCATTCTGTATTTACCATAATAAAATCGGACACAGAACTCATGAATGCCGAAATTTTCGGGTACCCCCAGGGCTAAGAGGAAAACCCCCAGACACAGAATAAACCATTTCAGACCTCCCCATATATATACCGATAGACGGTATTGTGTTAAATATGGGAATGCAAGGGAGATGAAAGAAACTGACAAACTGATAATAACTGTTGGTAAAACTTCTGTAGGACCTCTCATTGCAGGTAAAGTGTTCAATAAGCCTATTCAAATTTTTATTGATACAGGGTCTGTAGTTAATGTAATTACTAGTAAAGTTTTAAACCAGTTGAACCCAGGAGTGAAAATGTTGGAACCAATCCGTTACACATTGCAAGGTGTAACTGGAAATCAGTTAAAAACATTAGGTAAGATTGAGCTAGAAGTTGCCTTATATACAAATGAACAATTGTACATACCAGTGATAGTGGTAGAAGAGTCTGTTTTTCCAGGAGATTTATTGATAGGATTTGCAACTATGAGAAAAGAAAACATGGTAATTTGTCCTGCTGACTTAGGAATTTTAGTGAAGTCACAGTTAATCCCATTCTTAAATCAACCAGACTTAAGACCAGTGACAGGAATCAATGAATCCTTAGATAACATTTCTATCCTAGATAGCGAGGCCGAGCGGTCCAACCCTACAGAAAGTAAAACAATTTGTGAACCCAACTCAGAAGTTCAGGAAATCCCAGAGATTACTAAATTATCAACCACAGATGCCTTGAGAATTGCAGATTGCGGATTAACAAGGTCGACATTGTTACATCCCATGTCAATTAATAAGGTTGAAGTGTGTTTGAAAGGAATCAATGTAGACTCTGAAGTAATTACAGTCCCAGAATCAGTTAAACTTAAAGGATTGAAGTGGGACTCAGGGATTTATAAGACAAATAAGAACAGAGTAGAAGTATTAGTAATTAATACTATGAATAAAGAGATAGTTTTAAAGAAAGGTACACAAATAGGATGTATTCAGGTGTGTACTAAACCTATTAAGATTTTAAATGAGAATAGTGAGGAGATAGAATTTCCAACTTCATCAATTTGTTCAGTACAAGAAGGCATAGACTTAAGAAATAGATATAAAGAATTATTACAATCAACTAATTGCCCTGAGTTGGATGAAGCTTTATTTGCTTTGCTTATGAAACATAAAAAAGCAATTGCTTTGCCGGGGGACGCCTTAGGCAAAACAACTGTTTTAAAACATCACATTAAGTTAAAACCAGGAACACAACCTATCTACATACCAGCCTACAGAGTTCCTCACTCTAAATTAGCTGTAGTAGATAAACTCATCACTGAAATGTTATCACAGGATATTATTGAACATAGTAAAAGTGAGTGGAATTTTCCGTTGATCCTAGTACCAAAGTCTGATGGGACTATGCGACCAGTTATTGATTACAGGGAACTGAATAAGCACACCATTCGGGACAGGTTACCATTACCCATTATCGGTGACATTTTGAGAAGTTTGGGAACTGAGAATAGATATTTTAGTACTATAGATATCAAATCAGCTTTTTGGCAAATAGAATTGCATGAAGATTCAAGAGAGTTTACAGCATTTTCTACTACAACAGGACATTATGAGTTCAAGAGAATGCCATTTGGGTTATGTAATAGTCCATTAACTTACATGAGATTAATGAATACTATTCTAGATGGATTGTTAGGAAACACTGCCAGTGTATTTCTAGATGACATTTTAATAGTTTCTCAGACTGCAGTGGAGCACTTTAAGAAATTAGATTTGATATTCTCAAGACTAGGAGAAGCTGGGTTAAAAGTAAAACTTGAAAAATGTAAGTTCTTGCAAGACAGTGTCATTTACTTAGGACATAAGATAGACAGACACGGACTGAGTACAGTAAATTCAAAGGTTGACGCTGTCAAGAATTTTCCAGTCCCGACCAATGTAGACAAGGTTAGGAGCTTTTTGGGATTAACAGGATATTATAGAAAATTCATTCAAAGTTATGCTGACATTGCTAATCCACTAAGTTCTTTGTTGAGAAAGGACTCAAAGTTCATATGGGGACCTGCGCAACAGCAAGCTTTTGACAAGTTGAAAGATAAACTCACAAGTTCACCTATTTTAATTTTCCCCGACTATGAAAAAGAATTTATTCTTTGTACTGATGCGTCTGACATAGGGTTAGGAGGCATACTAATGCAAGAGAGAAATGGAACTTTAAAACCCATAGCTTACACATCCAGACTTTGTAATAGTGCGGAGAGAAACTATTCTATAACTGAAAGAGAAACTTTAGCAGTAATTTATTCTTTAGAAAGTTTTAGGGATATGATACTAGGGTATCCCATCAGAGTTTGGACTGATCACACAGCTATTCAGAACTTATTTAAGCATAAGAATCTTAGAGGCAGACTTGCTAGATGGTTTGCGATACTTCAGTGCTATGAAGTTCAATTTAATTATATTCCGGGTAGAAGGAATGTAGCAGATCCACTTTCTAGAAACATTAGTCAACCAATGACTGGGACTGGGTTGATTAATTTTGTTTGTAGTATAGAAGAATTAGTAACTTTAGATGAAGAAAGGCTAATAAGAGAACAGGGAGATGATGAGACATGTGATTCAATAATCAAGCATTTGATGAACCCAAGAGGAGATCCTCCAAAGCTACCAAAGGGGTATAAGATAGAGGAATTTCATTTGATTAATGGAATTTTGTATAGGAAAACATTTGTAAATGGGAAAGATATTTCTAGAGGTCAAGTAAATCAGTTGGTTATACCACAAACTCTGGTAAATGAGATATTGAAGTTACTTCATGATAGTGATTGTAGTTCACATCCTGGAAAGGATAAAACTTATAGACAGGCACAACTTAAGTACTTTTGGATAGGTATGAAGAAAACTATATATGATTATATAGAAAAATGTGTAAAATGTGTAAAGGTGAAGGGAAATACACCAAAACCTGCTCCTATACTCACTTATCCCATTCCACAGAAACCTTGGGAAAGAGTTCACATGGATACTTTGGAATTACCATTAACCGAGAACGGCTTTAAATACCTATTTGTTGCTATTGATTATTTTTCAAGATTTTGTATATTACAACCCATAATCAATAAGAAAGCTGAAACTATTGCTTCCGTAATCTATGATCAGATAATCTGTAATTTTACTACACCTAACATCCTAGTTTCAGATAATGGGACTGAATTTAATAACAAAATCTTGGAAAATCTATGTAATGTGTTCCACATCAAGAAAGTCAATATACTCGTTAACCATCCCCAAAGTAATGGAGTAGTAGAAAGGTTAAACAAAAAGATAATTATATGTCTTAGAACCCTAATAAGTCCTCATAGTGTAACTTGGGATACTTGGATTCCTTGTGTTAAGTGTACCCTGAACAATCAAATTAATGTAGCAACTGGGGATACACCTCATTTTATAATTTTTGGGGAGGACAAAACTCTGCCATATGAAATGTTGACTGCAGAGCAAAAACCCATATATAATATGGATGATTATATATCCAATAGGATAAATACTCTTCAAAGTATTCACCAAAGAGTTAGGAAACATATGCAGGTGTATTCACAAGAGATGAGGGAACAACAACACAAAATAGCTCATAAACTAGAATTGAAAATTGGGGAATTAGTAATGGTCAAAGTGACCTCACCCAATAATAAACTTTCACCAAGGTACACTGGTCCATATAGGGTAATTGATTCTGCAGGTGGAAACAAGTTTAAACTTAAACATTTAGAATCAAGAGAAGAATTGGTAGGACATTTAGATGACATAAGGAAAATTAGCTTGCAGATCTATGAAGATGATTATAGTAATACTTTGTGCATAAATATTGATAACCCTGGAGAATATGGAGAATATTATAATGATATTTTTCAAGAGTTGAACATTAATCTTGATGTATTTTACAGATGAAAACTGCCTTATTAATAATATTAAGTTTGGTGAGTGCCATGGACTGGAATCCGATTCGTCCTGGAGCATTGGTACATCATCAAGGTAACCTAATCTTGGTTGATAAGGTGGTAAGGGTAGTTCTTGATTATAAAAATGTAACCAAAATTAAAGAAAATGTGGACTCCATTAATAAAAGTTTGCAAATATTAAAACAGAACATTTCCAGTAAAGATGTTAAGGATAGACTTGAAAACAAAATAAAGGAAATAGAGGATAAATTCCACATCATAGGTTCAAATTTCAAAAGCAATGTTAGACAAAAGAGAAGTGCAATAG
Source organism: Oratosquilla oratoria (assembly GCF_046742065.1). Taxonomy (NCBI): domain Eukaryota; kingdom Metazoa; phylum Arthropoda; class Malacostraca; order Stomatopoda; family Squillidae; genus Oratosquilla; species Oratosquilla oratoria. The sequence continues at coordinate 55,459,227 of NC_134788.1, forward strand.
TAGTGGCTTTAGGAGCTCTTGCTGGTTTGGGAATTGCCAATTTTGCCTTCCTTGCTGACTTGAAAATTTCAATAAATACATTAAAGGAGAAAGTTGGAAAAATTGATGAATTACAATCAAGCATTAAAAACATTGAAGAAATGATCTCTGATATTTCAGATAACTTAGAGAATCTCAGCTTGAAACAAAGTGAACAAGAGAGTACAATGCAAATTTTTTTGTTACTCAATACTATGCAATTGAAATTATCTGAGATGCAAGTTCAATTGGAATCTTTTGTACAGGATTTAGTTATGGCCAATTCGGGTCAAGTAACTTCTTCTCTCCTTCCAATACCTCAACTTATAAAGGTAATTAAGTCAGCAAAGAAGGATTGGAACTTTGAACCTTTCTTTGAAGAAGCTAATGTAGCATTATATTATCCATTGCTAAACTCCTACCTTAATGTTACTTCAGTTATTATTGAAATCCCGTTCTCTTCCAACCAAAGATTTAACTTATTCAAATTGAAACCCTTCCCATTGAAGGTAAATGGTTCATTTTATGAAGTAGATATTCCAATTGTAGACCCAATCAATTATATCCTTTCTGTAGACAATCTGAAGGAGAGCAGAGTCTCTAATGACAAGTTGAAGGAGTGTAGAAGATTTAATAGGAATCTTTACCTCTGTCATTCTTCCATGTTTGTGTTCCGTGAAGCTTTGAAAAATTCATGTGAAGCCTCTCTGGTTAGGAATATGTCTGTTATGAACAATTGTCAGTACCAACGAATTTTGGTAGACCAGATCCCTCATTGTAACATACAAGGATCTCATTACCTGTTTTTCCCTAACAAGACAAAGGTATCAATAAATTGTCCCGGGTTGAGTCCTAAATTGGATTTGGTTGAAGGTCTTGTCTCTATTCAAGATAACTGCGAATTGCATGCAGACACTATTTCCACCATTTCTAATACCCTTAATACAATGCATTTAACCGAGGACACCTACATTTCAACCTTCAACTTCACATTGCCTGAAAACTCCCCTCCCTTGAAAATTATGAGAAGACCATTGTCAAGATCTAACTCAAATGATTTACCTATGCTACCACTCCTTATCATACCCTTACTTTCAGTGTTAGTGGCAGCACTGATTGCCTTTGTTGTATTCCGGAGATTGGCTCTGTCAAAGCAAATCAACCATGTAACCGCTTAATTCAATACCTTATATATATATTGAGATGCATGTTATTCACATTTATAGGTATTATGTCTATGTATTATTCCCAATTTATTGCATGAATGATGTATTTTGGAGGGTAGATTAACAATTACGCAAGGGTAGATTAGCTTATTCTAGAAATATATTAGCAAGCCCTGTAAGAGGGAAATAAGAATTGGTCGGGACGACCAAGGGTAGCTGCCGAGCCCTGTAAGAGGCCGGTAGTGTACGAATGGAAATGAGCTAGGGCATTAGAATAATTCAGACTCGACGCCTGCTCGAGAGCAATGTTATGTCTAGGTGAGGGCGACGTTTTGTCTATGTAAACACACCGATGGTGGTGACTGTTTTATATTCGATGTGTAATCAACTCTGTAAGCGCAGGTTACCTTCGTTTGACTAATGCTGAGATAAACAATATCGCTAGTGGCATTGTAATAGCTTTCCGGATTGGTGCAAGGTGGAGAAGGAGGAAAAAAACTATTGGTGCATGAATTCAAAGTCACGCCCATAAGGAGTGACATTTATTTGAGACGTAACTGGAGATTGGTTTAGAAAAATTAGTGACGTCAGACGAAGATAGCTTAGCGTAGGATACGGGATCTCGTCAGAAGATATAGGGAGAAGATATAGAGAGGGTGTGGAGAGAGGATCAGGAGACGATGTAGAGACGAGAGAAAAGAGATCCCGAGTGTAAGCCGAAGGTGAAATTACAGTGAAAGAAGAAAGAAAATTCACCACCCTTTTATTAACCCAAAGGACGAGAGGAATAGGCATGGGGCCTAGAAAATAGTGAGACTACAGGAAAAAGAAGGCATTGGGCCTACTGCTTAAGAGGAACTTGAATATTAGTGAAACTCACGTAACGAGAGGCAAGGGGCCTCGAGACGAGTGATATTACAAGTCAAATTTAAGTGACAGTGGTGACAAGGGGGGTGAAACACACCCCCCATCCCCCCACCCATTCCACCTCATGCAATCACAACATCATCCATATACAACCATTCTCCATTCACCCCTGTCTTCTGTCATCTCCCGTCCTTCCTCAACAGACATTCCCCTCTTCCCCAAAGCCCCCTTCACCCCATCCATCCACCTCATCCTAGGACGTCCCCTCATGTTCACTCCCTCCACATCTGCCTTCCACACTTCTTTTACTAGTCTTTCTTCACTCATTCTTTCCATGTGTCCAAACCATCCTAATACACTTTCATCAACCCTATCTCCCAGCTCCTTTTCCACCCCTGTTCTCCTCCTCACCTCCTCATTTCTCACTCTATCTAGCCTAGTAACCCCCATCATACTTCTCAGACACCTCATCTCAAACACATTCAAACTCCTCTCTTCTTCTCTTATGTTCCATGTTTCTGCCCCATACAGTGCTGTTGGCACAATCACTCCTTCATACAGTCTCCTCTTAGCATCCATTCCCAAATGTCTATTCCTCATTACACTCTTTAATCCACCAAGGCATTTACTCGCTTCTCTCAATCTACATTCTACCTCCACCTACACTCCACCTTTTCCTGCCACATTTGCACCCAAGTATCTAAAACTATCCACTTCCTCCAGTCGCTCTCCTTTAATACTCACTTCCAGTCTACTGCCACTTTCACCCCTTGTACATCTCATCACCTTACCTCTACCCACATTTATCTTTAGCTTTCTTCTATCACATACTCTCCCAAACTCTGCCACCAACTTCCTCAATCCCTCCTTCGATCCTGCCACAAGCGCAGTGTCGTCCGCAAACAACAGCTGGCTCACCTCCCACTTTTCTCCATTTTCTTTAACCATCTCCAATCCCTTGCATTTACCTCTTGCACCACCCCATCCATGTTTAAGTTGAACAGCCAGGGCGACATAATGCATCCTTGACGAAGTCCCACCTTTACCTCGAACCACTCACTCTCTCCATTTCCAATCCTGACACAAGCTCTACTACTCTCATAAAAACTCTTGACAGCTCCAAGAAGCTTTCCCCCTATCCCGTATATCTGCATAGCCTCCCACAGTGCCTTTCTGTCTACCCTATCATAAGCCTTTTCCAGATCCATAAAAGCCCAAAAAACATCCTTCCCCTTTCCTATAGCTTTCTCACATATCTGTCTTACCACAAAGATCTGATCTACACAACCTCTACCTGTCCTAAATCCACACTGTTCCTCACCAATTACTCCTTCTGTTCCTCTCCTAATCCTCTCAATCAAGATCCTCCCATAAGCCTTCCCAACTACACTTAACAAGCTAATCCCTCTGAAACTACTACATTCACACTTGTCCCCTTTTCCCTTATAAAGAGGAACTATACAGGCACTCTACCCTCTCTCCAGCAAACATTAAATAACCTCACCAGCCAGTCCACCATCACTGTACCTTCCTTTTTCAGACATTCTGCATGGCATCCATCCAGACCAGGTGCCTTACCTGCTTTACAAAGATTACAAAGGCGGAGCATGCCTACAGGAAACCTTTTGATCCATATCTAGGTCGGATGCGAAAAAAAATCATATTAATAATAAAATAATAAATAAAACTATGATAATGTAAATAACAAATAAAATACATAAATAAATGCACAGGTATAGTTAAATAATAAACAAACAGGTAAATAGTAAATAATAATAAATTGACATATAACTAATAATAAATGAAAATCAGACAGACAAATGATAAAACAAAAACAAATAATATAAGATAAATTATAATCATTACAGCATCTTACTTAGGCATTTATCTAAATGATTCTTAAAGCTTCAAACTGAACTACATTGCACTACCTGTGCAGGAAGTTTATTCCATTCATTAACTACACGGTTGGCAAAGTTGTTTCTACCTACTTCCAAATTGAATCTATTTCTGGACAGTTTGAGACCATTGTTTCTTGTCTGATTATCATTCAATGTAAAAATTTGGTCACTTTTGATGTTGTCAATTCCCTTTAGAATTTTAAAGACCTGTATCAAGTCACCTCTGAGTCTACGCTTTTTTAGGGAAAACAGATTCATATGTTTTAGTCAATTTTCGTATGATTTATTTTTTATATTTGGAATCAGTTTTGTGGCTCGCCGTTGTACTTTTTCCAATCTGTCAATGTCTTTAATGAGATTTGGTGACCATACGGAAACAGCATATTCCAAATGTGGACGAACTAACGATTTATATAGCTTGTTAATGAGTGATGGACTTTTGAAATAAAAAGATCGTGCAATCAGTCCTAGAATCTTATTTGCTTTCTCAGAGGCTGAAATACACTGCTTGGGTGATTTGAGGTCGTTACTGATAATTACGAGATCTTTTTCACTATCCACTTTTGTTAACGAATTTCCAAATAACTTGTAATTGTACTTACTGTTATTTTTACCTATGTGCATTACCTTGCATTTACTTGTGTTAAATTTCATTAGCCACTTTTCAGACCATTGCTGTAATTGATCTAAATCTTCTTGAATATCTAATTGCTTTGAGTGATCATTTGCCACTCCGCACAGTTTTGTATCATCAGCAAATTTGGAAACAGTAGATTTTAGTCCATGGTCTATATCATTTATATATACTATGAATAGAAGTGGCCCAAGAACGGAACCCTGAGGAACTCCACTTGCAACTCTTTTCCATCCAGAAGTTTTTCCATTTAAAACAACTCTCTGTTTTCGACCATTCAACCAATTACTAGTCCAACCTAATAGGCTACCACTTATTCCATGCAAAGCTAATTTAGTAAGTAGTCTTTCGTGTGGGACGGTATCAAAAGCTTATGCAAAGTCTAGATATACTAAATCTATATTGTTTCTTTTGTCATAATTCGAGATAACTGTGTTGTAGAATTCGAGTAAGTTAGTCACGCAAGAACATTTCCGTCTGAAACCATGCTGGCTATCATTTATCAAACGGTTACTTTCTAAATGATGTTCGATAGCATCTCTGATGATAGTTTCCATTATTTTTCCTACGATTGAAGTCAAACTTATAGGCCTATAGTTATTTGGCTTCTTTTTGTCACCTTTTTTGAATATGGGAGTAACGTTAGCTAGCTTCCATTCTCTTGGGACATCTCCGGATATGATGGATTTCTTGAAAATAATTTCTAATGGAACAACAATCTCACTTTTCATTTCCTTTAAGATTCTTGGATGCCAACTGTCAGGCCCTGGTGTCTTATTAACTTTGAGTTTGTCTATACACCTTTTAATTTTTTCTTTTGTTATAGTCACCGTAGTGAGTAAGTTTACCCTAGACTTTTCACAGGTTTCAGTTTGGAATTCACCTTGAGGTGTTTCGTTTACGAATACCGAGCTAAAATAATTGTTTAAGATATTACACATTCCTTCATTTGAATATTCAAGTTGACCGTCAGCAGATAATAGTGGACCAATGTGATTCCTAACAACCTTTTTATCTCTAATGTAACTATAGAATTCTTTGGGATTCTCTTTGGATTTATCAGCGATGTTCATTTCGTATTGTCGTTTTCTTTTTCTTATTGTCTTTTTTAAATCTCTCTGTATTGATACATAACTTTCATAGTCATTAGATGCATCCGAGCACTTATATTTCTTATAAGCCTGTCTCTTTATAGCAATACTTTTTTCAGTTTCTTTGTCGAGCCACTTTGGGCGAGCCTGATTTGGGGGACGTCTGTCTTTAAAAGGAATGTAAGTTTGAATCATCTTAGTGAGCGTATTTTGAAATATTTCCCACATCTGATCTACAGGTCTTTCATTTAATTTTGCCTCCCAATCTATAATCTGTAAACTGCCTTCACCTCATCCTTCCTTATTTCTCCTCCATTCTCCTCACTCATCACTCATTTTCTTAGCATTTCCCACTGCAGCTATCTTTCCCTCCCTATCCTCCTTCACATTTAGCAACTCCCTAAAATATTCTGCCCATCTACCCCTTACTGCCTTCTCTTCCATTATCATCTCTCCATCTGCACCTTTTCTTCTCTACTTGATTGGCCTCCTCTTCCTCTCTTAATTTCTTTCCAAAACATCTTTTTATTACTTTCAAAAATTTCTGTCATACTCTTACCCCATTTCACAGCTGCTCTCCTCTTTGCATCCTTTACCTTTTGCTTTACTTCTCTTTTCTTTTCTTTGTACCTCTCATATGACTCCCTCGTCCTATAACAATTTAAGTATTATTTGTGAACAACACCCTCTATGACTACTAAGCGTAGTATCTCTGACATGTCATGTGTTACCAAACACGACTAAGTATCGGAGAACATGCCTACACGTTGATTATTGAGGCACAGCTGTTTCATTACCAACAATCTTAAAATTGTTCATTTCCAAGAGAAAATAGGCTAAAAAATATGAATATTACATTAAAATATTCATATATAGGTCTCATCTTTAAATTTTTCTCAAAAAACTAATTTGCAATGGCTAATAGCCATATTTGTGTTTAAATAAAATTGTTTTAAGATATTGGCATAAACTTGCAGAACAGCAAAACAATTTGATAATTCTGCGCATGCACTGAATGCTATAAGCATTCAAATTGACACGTACCCATTTGAATGGGTTGCAAAAAGATGTCGGTGTAAACATTACGATTGTAAGACAACTGGTCCCTGGTCAACTGGTCCCCAAAACTGCTCCCCCAGGACAACTGGTCCCCGAATGACAGACCGGGTGGTCAACTCGTCCTCAAAATAAATTTTCTAAAAACTGCCCAAATGTGTTCTCTATTGTTCGTATATATGTTTTTTGATGTTTAACTTTATTTTTACTTATGCTACTAAATATAAGGTGAAGTCCAATAAAACACATTTGTGCTTCACCAGTAATGTAATGCTCAATGTTTGCTCAAAAAGTGCTAATCACACCTCTTTCACACCCCACTGCTTGGGCCACACCTCAGATGTGCTCTATGTTTGCTCAAAAAGTGCGTATCACACCTTTTTAACACCCCCACTGCTTGGGTCACACCTCTTTCACACCACAAAATCTGCTCAACACCTAGGCAAGGTCAGTATATAAACCGTACAACCTGGTGACGTCTAGGCCATTACCTGTGTAGAACTGTGTATCATTTAATAAATTGTTGTACATATTACATTATAGTATTCTGATTCTTGCTATTTTGAGTATTATATAATACCTGTGTATTATTTGATAAAGTGTTGCACATAATATACTGTATTATGGTATTTTGATTCTTGCTACTTTGAGTAATATATAATACCTGTGTATAATTTAATAAAGTGTTGTACATAATAATGGTATTTTGATTCTTGCTATTTTGAGCAATATATAATACCTGTGTATTACCTGTGTATTATTCAATTAAGTGTTGAACAGAATATATCATGCTATTTTGATTCTTGCTAAAAATCTCAAAACTATTGTTTAAATAAAAAAATGTTGAAAAAAAAAAAATTGGGGACAAGATGTCCTATTTTTTGAGGACCAGTTGTCCTTGGTGTGCAGTTGACTGGGGACCAGTTGACCGTTCACAAACATTACATCCCCAATGATGGCACCGATCGCAGATTTGCGTGTACCTACCTACATATTACCCCTTTAGGCTTACCTGTGCAAATTTCCAATGATCTTAAGTTGCTTATTTCCTAGAAAAAATAAGGCTAAAAAACATGAATATAACATTAAAATCAGGGTTGGGGAGTTGGAGTCGGAGTCAGAGGTTTTAGCTGGGAGTCGGAGTCGGATTTCTAAGAGTACTAGGAGTCGGAGTCGGATTTTTTTTTTATCCAACTCCGACTCCTTAAGTCCAATAAATTTATCTTTTTAATATGGTTTCCCTGTTTGTTTTTACCAGTTGCACAATTTAGCAGTTTTTGTATGGTTTTACTTTTATTTTTTGAGGCAATAGTGAATGTGTGCAGTGTATATGTACACTAAGTGGTTTCTCCAGATGGAAACAAAAAACAATCCATAAAAAAAAATACACAATACTGACAAGCTATCATTGTCAGTCTGGGTAAAAGTGTTTGTGGTCATGTATTTGTACAGTACCGTATTTTACGGCTTAAAATGCGCATCGGGTTATAATGCGCACCCATGCACTTCGTTATCTCAGTACACAGATAGCGCGCACCGACGTATAACGCGCATGCCCGATCGCATTTGTCTATAATGCAGTTTTACCTCGGTATTTATATCATGTGAACAAGGTTACATGGAGAAGTACTTTTCATTGGCTAGAGCCACCGCTGGGAAATCTGTTGATTTGTCACTAAATTAAGTGTCGGTTTAGGTATCAATCAGGACACAATAAAGAAAAAGTCGGAACTACATGTATCGGCATATGACTCATGTTGTGCGTTGGTCCCTTATTACTTTGTAGCTTAAATAGTTTGTAGGAAATATGATCTAAAAAAAGTTTATTGAAAGTAAAATATACAGAAAAAATTCGGGATTTTTACAGAAAATGTTCATTTTATATCTTGAGGAAATAATTCGTCTTTGCCATTTTTATTTAATACTGAAACAAACTACAGACTGTTTCGTTTTAGCTTTGAACCTGCAATGACAGTGATGAAATAGGACAGTCTCTCATCGAGGTGACGTTTAGTTAATATAACTCCCGAAAGAGGGTGTTGTAGTAAGGTGTTTGACACGAGTTTATGAACGGCCGCAACGGAATTTGTACCATACCTAAAGTGAAGCAACAAAGCCAACATAAAAATTCAAACTATGCTGTGAACATGGGCAAATATCATGAATATTGATCATGTTTCATGGTGTTTAGGCCTATTTAAGCATGAAAAATAAGATTCGATAGATACCTATCTATACCAAATATTCATATACGGTAGCCCATGCTGGCGTATTCTTTCATGTCACCATGGCTGTTCTTCTTGTTCTCACGGAACGTCACGGAGAAGTGTGCCGTCCCGACTTTGTGACGGCCAACATCGTCACGTTCTTGTGAAATAAATTACACACACAGCCGCAGAATTTTTATCGTAGGCCGTAGATAATGCGCACCACCGGATAACGCGCACCCCCCATTTTTAGGCCCTTCCAACGGAAAAAAGTCGCGCACTATACGCCGGAAAATACGGTAGTTGTTTCCTGTAAGGAGAAACTGTATATATATATATATATATATATATATATATATATATATATATATATATATATATATATATATATGTATATATATATGCATATATATATATACATATATATATATATATGCATATGTATATATGTATATACATGTATATATATATGCATATGTATATATATATACATATATATATACATATACATAAATATATATATATAAATACATATAGTTTCACTGTGACAATATAAATATATATATATGTATATATATATATATGCATTTATATATGTATATATATATATATATATATATAGATGCTCCGCCTTTGTAATCCTAATAGAAATCAGAGTAAAGGAAATCACGAACCATTCTAATCTAATTTAAAACTGATTATGTTACAAGGACCATTGCAAATTAGGCCTAAGTGTACCCGATATTTATGCTTTAACCCATAACCATAATTCTATCTATATACAAAAGGCTTTTTCCCCCTTAACAGGGAGGTAGTCAAGCCAAAAGGCATAAACCCACTCCCACCCATCATCCCTTCCACCCTCACATCTTAGCTCCTCGTGGATGACGGGTCATCCCTGCATTCTGCCCACCACCCTGTGTCAGAAGCAATGCAGTAGGACACAGCACATCCACAGCAAGACCGCTTCACTTAATTGGCGACCCCCCCTCTCCATCCCCTCACAAAGCAAATGGAGGACGGAGAGAAGTCCCTTCTGGCTGTGTCAAAGTATCATTCACACTTTCCCACTCCCCAAACCCCCCCCATCCCTTCCCTTTCTTTTCATCACAGTACCATCTATACACAGCCCTTCTCCACTCATCCTTATCTTCTGCCACCTCCCTTCCCTACTCCACAGACATTCCCCTCTTGCTCAACGCCCCTGTCACCCCATCCATCCATCTCATCCTCGGTCATCCTCTCAAATTCACTCCCTCCATCTCTGCCTTCCATACCCCTTTCACCAGTCTTCCTTCATCCATTCTTTCCATGTGTCCAAACCATCCTAATAGTCTTTCATCAGCCTCTCAGCCAACTCCTTTTCCACCCCAGCTCTCCTTCTCACTTCCTTGTTTCTCACTCTATCCAGCCTTGTAACCCTCACCATACTTCTCAGACATTTCATCTCAAACACATTTAAACTCTTCCTCTCTGCCTCGCTTAAATTCCATGTCTCTGCCCCACACAGCACTGTCGGCACAATCACCCTTCATACAATCTCCTCTTTGCATTAATTCCCAAATGTCTATTTCTCATTACTTTTTTAAATCCCCCAAGGCATTTATTTGCTTCTCTCAATCTACAACTTACCTCTACCTCTACTCCTCCCTTTGCAGCCACATATGACCCCAAGGACCTAAAACTATCCACTTCCTCCACATTCTCCCCTTTAAGACTTACTTCCGACTCTCCACCATCCTCTCCTCTTGTACACCTCATCACCTTATTTTTACCCACATTCACCTTCAACTTTCTCCTATCACACACCCTCCCAAACTCAGTCACTAACTCTCCCAATGCCTCCTCTGACCCTGCCACAAGTGCAGTGTCATCAGCAAACAGCAACTGACTTACCTCACACTTTTCTCCATTTTCCGCAACCAACTCCAGTCCCCTGCCCATTACTCTTGCATTTACCTCCTGTACCACCCCATCCATATACACATTGAACAGCCATGGCGACATGACACTTCCCTGATGTAGTCCCACCTTTACCTCATACCATTCACTCTCTCCATTTCTGATTCTAACACAAGCTCTACTACTCTCATAAAAACTCTTGACTGCTCTTAACAGCTTTCCCCCAATACCATATATCTGCAAAACCTCCCACAGTGTCTTCCTGTCTACCCTATCATAAGCCTTTTCCAAATCCATAAAGGCCAAAGACATCCTTACCCTTTCCTAAAGCTTTCTCACAAATCTGTCTTATCACAAAAATCTAATCCACACAGCCCCTACCTCTTCTAAACCCACACTGCTCCTCACCAATTACTTCCTCTGTTCCTCTCCTAATTCTCTCAATTATAACCCTCCCATATGCCTTCCCATCTACACTCAACAAACTGATCCCTCTGAAACTACTACACTCACACTTGTTCCCTTTTCCTTTGAAAAGCGGAACTATACATGCACTCCTCCAGTCCTCTGGTACTCTACCCTCCCTTAGACACACATTAAACAACCTCACTAACCAGTCTACTATTACTTTACCTCCCTTCTTCAGACACTCCGCATGACACCCATCTAACCCAGGTGCCTTACCTGCTCTCATCATTTTAATCGCTACTTCCACCTTATCTTTTCTTATTTTCCCCTCATTTTCCTCACCCATCACTGTCATTTTCTTTGCGCCTCCCACTGCTATCACCATTCCCTCCCTATCCTCCTCTACATTCAACAGTTCCCTAGAATATTCTCCCCATCTTCCCCTTATTGCTTCCTCTTCCATTATCATCTTTTCATCTCTGCCTTTTACCTTTTCTTCCCTACTTAAATCAACTTCCCTTCCTCTTTTAATCTTTTAATAATAGTAAAAAGAAAATATTTAGGCTAAATCTTGTACATTGTGTAATGTGACCTTGGTAAAGACAAATATTGATATACTGGTACATGGAATAGTCTGGAAAACTCTACTATTGATAGTAGCCTATTGAGTGACTACCAGACCTTAAATATTACCTACAAGATATACAGTTTCCATGATTTGGCTATCTTTTTTTTTTTTTTGTAGGAATTGGTAAACAATAAGCATTGGATGCAAGAACAGTTTAGATTACTTTGCCAAAGTTTCCTACTTTTCCCAGTGATGTAGCCTAGGCTACTTGTAAGGTCCTACCTGTTGTATGATAAATGCTGATTATGAGATAGGCTAAACTAGCCTCTCAGTTTGTTGGCCTAGGTGATCTCCATAGGCTAACCTAGCCAATCATTAGCAGTTTGTATTATTTTTAAAACTTTGATGAAGAGAGTGTATGTACAGCATGATGAGAGGGAGGGTGGAGGGGTGTGGAGTGTTTTCAGGGATGGAAAGGGTGGGAATGATTTTATGCCTTTTCCATTTTGGCTACCTCCCTTGTAAGGGGGAAAAAGCCTTGGTATATGTATGTATACACACACATATATATATATACACATATACATATGTACAGTATATATATGTGTGTATATATATATATATATATATATATATATATATATATATATATATATATATATAATGTATATATGCAGATAAAACCTATTTTTGTTGGTACATGTTGATTATAGGGTTCTTTGAAAAATAAATAAATATAGAAAAATAACTAAATAAAAATAAAGAAAATAAAAAATAAAACTAATGCAATAAAAAAAATTATTCTTTTATTTCTATTTTGTTTTTAATTTTATTTTTTATTTTTATGGTTTTATTTTCATTTTTTTATTAAAAAAAAAAAAAAAAGATAATCCCAAAATAACCTTATAATCCACATTTACCTTTCTTTTTACCATAAATTGTAGGGTCGAATTTGTTTTTCCTAGACTATAGGCTGCCTCTATTCATAAGGTAGTCTAGGACTCTAACCTATATTTCTCATAGGCTAGTCTAACCAACCATTTTCATCACATTAAGATATCAGTTTACCCTACTTATATAAAGTACAAACTACTATTTTTTTCTATTTGCAAATTTCAATTGAGTAGTCTATAAGTTCTATATTTATGAATAAAGCCTATTCTTTTAATGTTTACAAATAAGAAATTTGTATAGATTTGAGCTTTAACCTCATTATTAATGTAATAATGCTGATAGATTCAAGGAACATATAAAGTATTTTATTATAAGAAATTTTTATAGATTGAGTATTTAACCTAGTTATTAATGTAATAATACGGGTGTATTCAAGGTACAGTACATATATTGTTATATTCTTGAAAGCTTTGTCTGCATTTTTACCATTACAGTAATTGGTAAGCCAACAATAGCTGTAAAATACTGTCTATAGATGTGCAATGTGAAATAATTTGTTGCTATTGTGCAAATAGAAAGCAGTAGGTCTCATTATTCCAAGTTTAAAAAATCTAAAAAAAATTATATGTTTTGTGTTGAGAAAATTTAATAACCATCCAGTATAGTTTTATAGCTAGTTACAGGATATATATCACTTATGGAAGTTTCCAGAATGTAGTTTGTATTAATGTTTCATTCATTCTATACTATGGGAGTTACAGCCAGTGGAATGTTTTTCTATTTTTAATAAATACTCAAAATATATACAATTATTAATTCAAATTCCTGAATAATTTGTCAACTGTCAAGTGACAGAGATGATTTTTATATTTGAATAATTTAAGCTAGCTACTTTACCTTTGTTGACAGTCTAATTAATTCAAATTATGTTAACATCTAGAACTCCATCATGTACACACGTACATGACAGTGTATATATCGTACATGACAATAGTATATATCCACTACGTATGCACTATGCACGTACGTCTTCATGTATGTAAAAGTCAATGGAAGTGTTTTTGTGTGGTTTACTGTTTTGTAGGAGCTCTGTCATGCTGGGATAATGCCCTGAGATAAACTTTGACCAGTCTCAGAGGCCAAATAGGAATGACATTAGAGCATATGTCACAGCATTTGGTGATGACTGAAAAGGGGAGGAACAACAGCAGCTATGAACAGTGTGCACAGGGGAAGGTTGTCTCTCTCTTTCCTGAACTGATTCCTGGTTTTTATGATAACATGGTGAAATTAATTTTGCAGTAAGTACTAGGTAGGTCATCCTCCATTAACCTTTCCTCATGATGATTTGTCATATTTTTTTCCTAATATTGAGATAGAAGGTTTATGAGATTGGACAAATGAAATTAACAGATTTTTTTTAGGGGGGGAGGGGAGGGGCACAAAGGAAAAAGAAAATATATAGCTTGAAGTGGCAACTCTGCCATGACATATTTGAAAGTGCTCATAAGCTGGTAGATGATCATGAGCATAAATAATACCATTATATATTTAATATATATATGTTTATATGAATATACGTGCTTGTGTGCATATATATATATATATATATATATATATATATATATATATATATATAGCTGGGTGAGTGTATATGTGAGTATATTTATCATACAAGTGAATGTTTCACGTAAAAAATAATATACATGAAAAATATTTATAAAATGCTTGCTGAATAGGTGTGGGAGGCTGGTATATGGATCTCCAGAATAGCTTTCCACATAGGGGTCAAGGAGTTACGGAGTTAGGAGTCGGAGTCGGGAGTTGGAGTCGGAGGAATCAAAGGAGTCGGAGTCGGACCTTATACCATCTGACTCCGCAACCCTGATTAAAATATTTATATATAGATGCCTTCCCTTTAGATTTTTACTCTGAAAACTAATTTGCCAAGGTTAATAACCAAATTTGTGTTTAAATCGGTGAAAATTTGTTTACTTCTGAAGAATTGGGCAAACACTTGCAGAACAACAAGACAATTTGAATATCATGCACATGCGCCGAACGCTCCAAGCATTCAAACTAAGCCAAACAAATTACAACGGGCCGCAAAAGATGGCAATGTAAACACTCAACTGCAATGGTGGTGCTGCGTGTGGTTTGGCACATACCAAACAAATATCTATATGATATACCAAAAAAATGTTTGTCTCTCTCAATTTTCCAAAAATTGCTACCAACATTACTATTATTTTGTGATACTTGTAAATGGGGATTAAAACACTTATTGATAAGAGCTACAGGTAGGAATTGCAGCAGTGAGACCTAACCTGACCTAACATATCCCCTTGGTAAATATAAAGATGTCCACTCATCTTATTTTTTTTCTTAAATAGCTATTGATACCACTACTAGTTTGCAGTATTCATATCTGGGGTTAAGAATATTCAGAATAATAACAGCTAACCGACTATATGCGTAATTGCAGGTGCCGGGCTGGCAAACATGATCTTGATAAATACCCACACATTTACCCCTGCTCTGACGCCAGAGTAGTAAACAAATGGAACAGTCTACTGGAAAATGTAGTTAATAGTTCAAGTATCAACATGTTCAAGAATAGATATGACCGGTGTACTGTAGAAAATCAGAGAAGAGGCTATTCTCAATCTTCTCTGATTTTCTACAGTACACCGGTCATATCTATTCTTGAACATGTTGATACTTGAACTATTAACTACATTTTCCAGTAGACTGTTCCATTTGTGATGACAAAGAGTCTTTGTCATCACTTTCAGTAAGCATCAGAATGCCAAATACACTACCAAACGGGAATTGAAGTGTAGCAAATGCCAAACGTAAACACACTACGCATGCACTAAGCTGATTTACCACTATATGATTTCACTTACGAATTCAAGATAGGCACACTAGTTTACCCACAGAAACAAGCTCTTCAAACAGCTGAAAGAATGCAACTCAATTACTCAAGGCTTGGCTGTCTATGACGTCATATAAAAATAAACATTGCCAGGTACTTCAAGAAGAATGGAGTAAAACGAGTTAAAGCTATATAGTGACAATATTGAACTAACGGCAGGGAAACTCTTATTCGGGAAAGCAAAAATAGATGTTCAAAAGAAGAAACTGCACAAACTATGAAAAGCAGAAAAAAAGATGAAGGTACAAGGCAGAGTATAAATGAAGACAACAAAACAAAAATAGGATAGGAATCTTTTACATATTATTCTCGCGGTCGGAGTATAAACGAAGGAAAGAAAAGACAAACGAAGCGCTTTATAGTCTGTTCAATCAATCAAATCAGCCATCCCGAGTCCACTCCTGAACAAAGGCCTCCTCTCTAGAATTCAATGACCGCGCCAACCTTTTGTCACGTCACTCCTGCAAACTTCTCAATCTCGTCTCTCCATCTTCTGTCTGGTCTTCCACGCTCGCCATATCGCGGCGTCCACTCAGTAATATACCTGCTCCATCGCTCATCAGTCGTTCGCACTAACTTACCTGCCCGATTCCACTTCCTCTCTTTTAGCGCCTCCACAATATCTTCCACTCTAGTTTGTTCTCTCACCCAACTTGCTCTCTTTCGGTGTTATTCCCATCACTGATCTTTCCACTCTTCTCTGTGCAGTCCTCAGCTTTGTTTCCATCACCTTCGTCAGTTTCCAAGTCTCACACACGGACATTATTGCTGGCAGAATGCACTGATTGCAAACTTTATGTTTCAAACTTAAAGAGAGAGAGCCTCTCAAGATTTTATTATACTTGCCAAACACTTTCCAACCAATTACAATGCGTCTTTTTTATTTCATTATCATGATATTTTGTCCCGTTCACCATCTGGTCTAAATAATTATACTCAACTTCTTCAAGACTCTCACCATCGATTATAATCTCATTACTTTGAACTTTCGTGTTGAATATTACTTTGGTTTTATCTTTATTGAATTTTATACCTTTGAGATTTCTTGTTCAGGTCACTCAGCATATCTTGGAAGTCTTCTGTTCTTTCTGAAATAAGAATAATATCATCCGCAAATCTTAGGTGGTTCAAATATTCGCCATTAATCTTCAGAACTTTCTCTTCCTGACCCAACCTTCTGAAAATTTCTTCCAAGCAAGCTCTTAAGGGATCAGGTGATTTCGGCCCAAAGTGATTTCGGACCAGGGTTTTTCTGGCCCGAAATCGCTGGTGATTTCGGCCCACCGAAAATAACATTTTAAGCTTGAAGGCTTGGTGCCCTGGCTTGGTGCATTGTATAATTTCAATTTACATAATTTGTTTCATAAATTTAATATCGTTTTCACACAGTATGTGCATAAAATATCGTTACTTGGAATGATATATATTTTTTAATTCTTTTAATAATATATTTTCTCTCAATAATAAGTAAATAACAATAGCAACATTTGGAGGACTGGCCGAAACGTCCGACCCTGCAGAGTTCTGGCCGGAACATCTTACATTCGATGCGCTCCCCTTCTGCATGCTCACTAATGATGTTGAACTTCTGGGCTAGGTTGTTCAGAACAAAATTTTGCACTATCTTGGCGTTAAATCTATCTTGACATTAAGCATCATGGTAACACAGAGTGTTACCATGACGTTTAACATCAAAATAAACTAACGCCAGAGTTAGTTTTTGAACAACCCAACCCTAGACTCCTTGTTATAATATGTTAACAATGTTAGGCAACTTTTTGTGCAACAATAACACCATTTACCTTAGTCCACACATGCAAGTTGTATAACTTCAATTTAGATCATTTTTTTCATAAATTTCATTTCATTTTCACACAGTATGTGCAAAAAATATTGTTACTTGAAATTATATATAAGTATTTTTTTTTTTATTCTTTCAATAATATAATTTCTTTCAATGACAAGAAATAATGATAGCAACATTTGGAGGACTGCTATCATTATTTATTTACTATTGAAAGAAAATATATTATTAAAAGAATTATATATCACCGGCGATTTCGGCCAAGGAAAACCCTGGGCAGAAATCTCCTTAGGCCGAAATCACCCGAAGCCAGCTCCTAAAGCAGTTGATAGCAAGCTAATTGGTCGATAGTTACTAAGGTCCTTCCGGTCTCCTTTCTTATGAAGCAAAATCACTATAGCATTGTATTACGATTCAGGAACGCTTTCCTAACATAAGCATCAAGTGTACAACTGAGCTAATTTAATATGAACTTCTTTCCCTGCGTCTTTCAACAGATCTATCGATTTACCATCTTCCCCAGGTGCTTTTCTTCGTTTCATATTCTTTAGAGCAGATTCTATTTCTCCCTCTGTAATCTCTGGCACACTACTAACGTCTACAGATGAATTTACTGACTCAACTATGGTTGAGTAGTTCTTCTACTCTTTTTACCATTCTGTCTCTGCATTTAATGATTTCTCCATTGCCATCTTTCAAACCTATCATTTGCTGTCTTCCTAAAGCATGTCTGCGCTCGGTCCCTTTAATATTTTTACCTTTCCAAATAATTTCCTCTATTTCTCTAATCTCTGCTTTATGTTGATAATCTTGTTCAGTTCTACACTTCTTATTTCGTCTCTCCTGCTTTTAATCTGCATGGTCCTTCTTGTTTTAACTTGGTCATTTGTAGCTTTGGGGTATTTGTTTTCTTTAATACTTTTTGTACTTCCCACTTTCTCTGCCTATTCCCTAATGATATTCAATAAATTCGAATTAATATCTTCGACAGTGTCCTCGCTAGTTCTTAGAGCTTCGAATGTATTCTTAATTTGTAGCTGAAATTCTTTCTTATTATCCTTAACCTTTGCAAGGCGTATTTTCTTTCTTAAAACTAGTATATTTCTCTCGGCTCTGAAACTGAAATTAGCTGTGCAACCTACCATTCTATGGTCACTACCTATGTTGACTTTATGACCGTAACATTCCCAATGCTCTTACTCTCATCTCCTGATATAAAGTCTACTTCGTACTTTGTTGTTCCATTTGGACTTCTCCAGGTCCATTTACGACCTACACGCTTTTGGAAGAAAGTATTCATTATCTTCATGTTGTAGTTCGCTGCAAAATGGACTAACATCTCGCCTTTATAATTTCTTCTACCTACTCCAAAATTCCCAACGTATGATTCATCCCCTACCTTCTTCCCCACTTTAGCATTAAAGTTGCCTATTAACAATGTGTACTTACTTTTCTTGATCCATTATCTGACTTAAATCATCATAGAAGGATTTAATTTCATTGTCTGAACTCTGTGAAGTTGGTGCATAAACCTGAACTATTTTTAGAGTGTACCTTTTACACATCCTAATCACAATCCAAGCTACCCTGTCTGATAGAATACTGAATTTGACTACGTTACCAGCAACCTCTCGGTTTATCAAGAATCCTACTCCACTAGATCGTTCTTTGTCCTTACTTCTATAGTAGAGCAGGTGGTGACCATTTTGTAATTGTATCAGCTTTTCTTCCGCTATTTCGGACTTCGCTCAGTCCTACGATGTCCCACTTGATGTTGTCTAGTTGTCAAGTAAAGTCAAGTAGAAAGCTGGTATGGGCCTTTACTGTGGCTCCCTTTCCCTTACACATAATTTTTTACTTCCAATTTTTGCTTTGATTCTGTTCCTCTTTGATGTTAATATTTCTACTATTTATGCAGTTCTCTAAGAACCTCCCTCCCTTCTGTCCTTTTCCTCTTTCTCCATTTATCCTCCACTTTCAACTTCGTTCCTGTAAGAGGCCGATAGAGGTAGACATTTAATTAAGTAGATAGAGGGATAGGTGAAACTATATGTAAATATTATATTAATTCTATATGTGGTTGTTATGAAATAATGGCCGACTGTAAGTTGCAGAGTTGCAGATTTCGCTTACCGCCTAAAGTTTGTAAACATTGGTTGGAGTGGCGATCGAATGTGCTGATGTGACGGAATGTGAACACAATGCCTGTTCTGCTTTTGTCACAAGTGTTTGCGTAAACAGTATTGCTTAAGACAGTATAACAGTCTTTCTGATTGGAGAAAAGGGTGGAGGAGAAAAATTATTGGTGCATGGAGGTAAAGTCACGCCCTAAAAGGGTGGCACTTGCTTGTAACGTTCAAAGTTATTGAATGAATTAAATTGTGACATCGGAGCAGACTTGGGTTGGTGGGTGTAAGAGTATCCCAGGTGGGAGTCCTCTGGTGTACCTTATCTAAAGCGATGTAGAGAATTAGTGAAGAAGAAAATCAAGAAGATTTAAGACAAGTTTGCTTACTCCACCCAGAAATATTATTAACTTGTTAGAGAAGATATGGTGCATAAATAATTAAAGAGAAGGACAAGGCATGGGGCCTACAGAAGAAAAATTTACTAAGTGTGTCAACGAAACTAACATTCCACTAAAAAATTATCTGATATTCCTCCAATCTCTCCCCTTAGAACATGTACATCCTTAACTCTTAATCCTGGATTACTAGACATGTGCCACTTGGAAACACGTAATGCGTAGTTATATTTTCACGGCCTGTGGTGTCCACCTAAATTGACATTTGGCAACTTTTATTGTTTATGGCATCAGTAATGAATGTGCTGCCTGTGTGAGGAGACTGAAATCCGTGCTCTGCATTTGTATATTGCCTAGTTAAGTTTTAGTGTGTTCATATGGTACAATAGATTATTGGAGGAAAAAGAGTCACGCCACAATGTCTATTTATGTGATGACTTATAAAAAGTTTTGAGATTGTTTTCAAGTCATAATGAACACTGCGTTCGTAAACATGCATGACTCACATGATACAATATGAAGTGCTACATTTTTTTTTTTTTTTTGGCAGCCATGAAACGAACAAAATACTATACAGATGAACAGCTGGTGTTGCTTGTGAACTCTGAAGAGTTCGAATGATGTGGAGATAACACGGTAGACTCAATAAGTGAAGCCGATATCACCACTGGGACTGTGGAAGAGGGTGCTGTGGGAGGTGGCCAACTCGGCCCTACAGTGGACCATGTGGCAGCATCACCACCCATTGTGTTGCCATCCTCTGGGACTCCTGAATCGCCACAGACATTGATTGAGTTTACAGCAGGACCTAGTGGTGGTGTGAGTGCAGTGGTCACACCACACAAGGAGCAGGAGCCAACTGAGGCGGTGGTTCAGCCTCCAGCAGTCCTATTGTCACAGCCTGCTACACGTGCCTCGTACACCTCTACCCCAGAACACAAGAGGCGTCGTACTGTACTTACTGATGAGCTCAGTGATGACTGACCCAGATTATATACCAGACGACTGGAATGAACCCCGACCCCACAGTTCTGATGATAGTGAATCCAACTGGCCCTCTCAGGATGCTCCACCACCCGCAGCCGTACCACCTCCTTCTCACAACCCACCACCACCAGAGTCTACACGTCACGCTTCACAACCAACAACCATCCCCTGTCACACCCTCTACCAGTGCTGATGATGCTAGCCGCTACCTCTTCAACCTGTCTCTTGGCCAAATTCACACATCTGATAAAACTGTATGGTCCTAGACCTTACAAGCAAACAACCAAAGCTACACCACCAGCTTTACCTTACACACAAGGACTAACAGCCAAGTCTAGGGTTGCTACCTCTGTTAGGGACTTTTTTTTTTTTTTTTTTTTTTTTTTTCACAGAAGATATGGTGGAAAATGTGGTAACCTACACCAACCAGAAAATCTATATTTTGGCACCAAAATATGCTAATCAAGCAAAGTTATCATGTGGGCACATATGCTCAGATGAAATATTGGCCCTCATTGGCATTCTTGTAGAGTGTGGAGCCGAACAAGATAATACACAAACATCAAAGGAAATGTTTGATCCCCTGCATGGGTCACTTTTGTACCGTGCTGGGCTAAGTGAATCAAGATTCACTTTGCTTTTACGGGCCATATGTTTTGATGACCACACCACATGGGAAGAACGAACCAGGACTGACAAAATGGCTGCATTTAAGCACATTTGGAAAAGGATGTTAAGAGATTGTATGAAGGAGTGATTGTGCCAACAGCACTGTATGGGGTCAGAAACATGGAACATAAGAGAGAAAGAGAGGAGTTTGAATGTGTTTGAAAAGAGGTGCCTGAGAAGTACGGCTGTGGAGTCGGAGTCGGAAGCAATTACGGTGTCACTGGAGTCGGAGTCGGAAAAATATACCGACTCCGACTCCAGTTAAATATACACTTTATAAGGCCATCGTTTAGTCTGTAGAGTTATGCCGTGCACACTCTTTATAAGTACATTATATAAAAAACATAACTTTATGAAATGTAATAAATCTCATCGTCTTTGTGGTCATTCCACTAAACCCCCAAAACGTCCTAGTGCAATGCTGGCTTTCAAATTTATACATAGACCGATAAACATCCAAAGCATTACTTGAATAAATTAAACACCTCAATATTACACGTTCTGTGTAAACATTGTGACGAATGTGGATAGGAGGTAAAGGGAACACAGGCTGAGGGAAATACTTTTATTCCTGACTAATTTCGCCTGAGTGGCTTCTTCAGAGGAACATAGTTTGAAGTCAAACTGGTCAATATATATATGGCAAAAGAAGGAACGTGGCAAAGTGTCAGGTTGGTCCTCCACTCGACCTCATCTGTCGGTGTGACGGGCTATCGCAGCGGGTGGACCAATTATCCGCCTGTTGGTATTCGCGTGGCTGAAATGTCCGTCTGGATCAGGGGCTCTGTTTTTATTGTTCATGACGACAAAGTGTGCTGCTGCTTTAGCCCATACTAAATTCCCAGTCCTCTTATCAATGTTATCATGGATGTTGATAAAAACGGACTCCATCGCCTTTCTTTCTTGCCGTGTTATGTTATCCATGAGAATTTTTTTTTTTTTTTTTTTTTTTTGCCTGGTCCCATTTTGGTAGATGGCCTCTTTCGTCGATATGGTTAACTAATGCACTACTAACCCTGTGGTATCTTACATCTGCTCGGTGTTCTTTTAATCTGGTGTCTAAGCCTCTGCTAGTTTCACCGATGTATTTTCTGTCACATCCACCACACGGGATTTCGTATACTACGCTGTTTATATTTAAAGTTGGGTCTTTTTTCTTGATTAACAGGTCCTTCACTTTCGTACCTGTGGCAGTCGCAAGACGAATGTTGGAGGACGATAAGATTTTGTCTAGGTCTCTCGTTAGATTGGAATTTGATACCACCCAATATTTAGTGTTGGACTTTTCTCTTTTGTTGCGTAGTATACTACGGGCCTTCTCCTCCAGGGTGCAAAGTAACCCTTTGGGATATTTGAGCCCTTCAAATGTTGCTTTAATCATTTTAATTTCATCCGCTAGAAATTCGTCACAGCAAATATGAAATGCTCTTAACCACTTCACTCCGGACTTAAATCTCGCGGGCAGCAGCCAATGCCAGCCGTACGACGTGTCGTAATAATACTCGCATCATAAAATATAGTCACCGCTTATATTGATCGTTCTCTCTTTCACCCGCGAATTTCGAAAACCACAGAGAATGGGATTCAGGGCACATTTGAGAGAATGTAAAAACACAGGGGCGACTACAATAAATATGATCAAGACGCCGATATGGCAGCGTCGCGAATCCACTTGCTCCTCATGACGCCTACGTGTGCGACACCGTATGGAAGGGGGAACAGGCCTATCACCACACCAGTCTTGGTCCTCTTATTATGTGCACTGTAGTAATGAATGAAGTCATTTTTATTCGTCGGTTTCCTGTAAACTTTAAATTTAACACCACATCCTGATCTTATTAATACAGTGTCTAGAAAAGGGAGTTGTCCGTCTATCTCATTTTCGACCGTGAATTGGATGTTAGAATTTACACTATTTAGATTAGATAATAAGTTTTCAATTCTAGTATTGTAGTGGGTAATCACTAAAACATCGTCCACGTATCTCAGCCATACCGTATTTTCAGATATCATGCGGAGAAAAAACTTGTTATATACAGTGAGGCCATAACTGCACTGCTAAACCTCAGCCCGTGTTCCCTTTACCTCCTCTCCACATTACACCTTCTGTTGACACACAGTCATGGGAGCTGTAATATTCCTGTCAAGTTCCATATTCATCGTTTCCATCACTCCATCAGTTTGGTGGTTTCTCCCACTGCTGTGTTGCCAAACAGTAGGATAATTATGATTTCAACTGTAGACTAACGCAATAATCCCATCTCTTCTCTCCTTTCCCCCTCTATACTTTTTAACATTGAATTATTGAAATAAGGATAAAGTTAAAAAGATAACGTTTTAAACATGTTCAGCTGTATCTTGTTTTGTATTCGTATCGATAAGATCGGATCCAGAACCAGAGTAATGTCCATCGCAATAATCGCATAGCAGTACCAGTATGTAGTTAAACCAAAAGGTACTTGAGTCAGTAATTTCAGTACATTAAGGTAAAAGAAGGTATGAAAACATATGAAGTATAATGATACCCAAAAAGTATGTGTAAATCTTTCAGTATCATACATGTTCACCTGTAACACTCGACCTTGTACCGTACTCGTATCAATAAGGCAATAAGGTTTATTTTCTTTATATTTACTGTTTCCTTTCAAGAAATTTGCCTAAACTTCTTTTATAAAGTATTCTAATTTTTTCATTTTGTATTTGCAAAACTATATATGTAAAAAAAATCTTCCATTATATTTTTTATTATTAGGTTTGTATATCCTTTATAAAGGTTATATTTCAACTTTTGTTATAAAGAATAGTATTTTTGTTTTTGAAATGTACTTATCACTTATTTGCAAATATATATATTATGCCAAATGTCTTACATTATAGAATTTTTCTTACTGAATTTTCTTCAATATCCTTTCAAAAAAATTTCTCTACCTCACTTATAAAGTATTAATGAAGAGGTCAAACATAGGAAAGCCACACTATCACATAGTACTACCTCTCATTAACGGACTGAAAGGGGGGTAACGGTGTCCGTTGATTTGGAGTGGTTTTTGGGTGGGATAATAGTGATTGCACAGCACTAAACAACACCACCAAACACACAACAAAAACAGCTAATTAATGTCTGTTAATGAGAGGTCTCACTTCTTTCATATAAACCAGTTATAATGATATAAGTCTACTCAAGATTGGAGCGTGTGTGTTGTATAGGCTTTATAAAATATGTAGGTCGTAATCAATTAATTACATGAAGAGGAGTCGGAGTCGGAGTCGTTGGTGCCAAAAATAGAGGAGTCGGAGTCGGAGGTTTTGTGTTCCGACTCCACAGCCCTGCTAAGAAGTATGATAAGGGTTACTATGCTGGATAGAGTGAGAAATGAGGTGAAGAGGAGAACGGGGGTGGTGAGGGAGTTGTGAGACAGGGTGGATGAAAAAGTATTAGGATGGTTTGGACACATGGAAAGAATGAGTGAAGAAAGATTAATGAAAGAGGTGTGGGAGGCAGGGGTGGAAGGAGTGAATGTGAGGGGGTGACCTAGGATGAGATGGATGAAGTAAAAGGGGCATTGGGAAAGAGGGAAATGTCTGTTGAGGAAGGACAGGAGATGGCAGAAGATAGGGGTGAATGGAGAATGGTCATATATAGATTTTGCTGTCGTGCATGAAGGGGAGTGGATGGGGGATGAGGGTGATGGGGTATGTGTGAAAAATAAATTGACGTAGCCCAAAGGAATTTCTCCTTGTCTTTTTCCTTTTCTGCATGAGGGGATAAGAGGGGGGATTCCTGATTTAATGAAGCAGACTTGCTGTGGATGTGCTGTCATACGATACTGCTTCTGATCCAAGGCAGTGGGCGAGATGGAGGGATGACCCATCATCCAGGGAGTGCAAGATACGAGGAAGGGAAGGGGGTGTTAGGCTCTTTTAGTATTTATTTTTTTTTTTATCATATTTTTTTTGCTCATGTTATTCCTTAACTTTAGGTCTTTGTGGGAAACTCTATTGATTTTTTCTCTTTTTCCAAATAGAATTTGATATATTAGGTAAATGATAAACACTGAAATTGTATCAAGTATTCAAATTTATTAGGCCAACAAGAACTATTTGAGAGGGGAGTTGATAAGATACTTATTATTTTATTTCACTAGTTGTAAAATGTGTGCACGCATGCAGGCGCATAGATTAGAAAGAACAGGGTTCATCATACAAATCACACTGGAATAGATTCTTAATAGTGTGAGTCACCATGTGACATTTGAGAGACCTGAGTAGGTCCTCATCTGCTTTGTGAGACTCCTTTTATGAGACAGCTGCATCACAATGGCTAGGACCCTTGTAAAGACCCAAGCTGTTGAATAATGAGAAAAACAAGGGGAGGGGGTTGGAAGGAATAACGCTAACAATCCTCGAAGGCTGTTTGATTGGGATACTACAGAACTGAAACAGCTACAAGGTTATCACTGGACAGTCAATCTGCTGTTCCACTGTGACTTCAGGAACGATTACTGCCATATCTACAGTCTTCTGCTGGCATGGTTACTGCCACAACTATATGGTCCTCTGCTAGAACTGGTACACTGCAAGTGCTGTAACACACGGCCACAGCTATGTGGACTTCCTTCACTCCATGGCTGCTACACATTTCACAAGGTTTGTCAAAGATAACCTAATTGCTACACTTGCTCAACAGCTTCTACCTTCATCAAACAGCTACAACTGGAAATGAACAATTGGGACAACTACAAATTAGATTGAAACTACAAACTGGGGCACAAATAGAAGTAAACTGGCAAACTGTACTATGAATCAAACCCAACTGGCTACAAGTAAATCTATACTGCAACCAGGTCAGTGAATGGATTTGAATAGATGAGGTG
Source organism: Oratosquilla oratoria (assembly GCF_046742065.1). NCBI lineage: Eukaryota > Metazoa > Arthropoda > Malacostraca > Stomatopoda > Squillidae > Oratosquilla > Oratosquilla oratoria. The sequence goes on from NC_134788.1 coordinate 55,485,735, forward strand.
AACAGCATCATCTATGACTAGTTAGTCCTCCGCATACATGAACTGCAAAATAATTCAGGTACTCATGTTTCATGAGATCAAACAGCTCGAGTCTTTACCAGGAGAACAATTAAAAAAATTTATACACAAACAGAGGACAAATTCCTTATACACTGAACTGTAAGAATGAATTTTGTTCACTCTTGAATGACCCTACAGGTAAACAAAGGGTATAGGTATCAATTGTGTAGTTGCCTTTCTGCTGGCTTAATCCAAGACATCAGAAAAGTGTGACCTTTTCATCATAAAGGTCATACAGGAATGGCTTCTCTCCAATGTCCATCCTCATATGCCTTGTGAGAGAAGTCTTATACGAAAAACCAGAATCAAAGAGGTTACACTGGAAAGGCATCTGTGTGAGTCTTCATATGCTGTGTGGTATAACCCTTTTGTGAAAAAGCAAAGCCGCACAGGTCACACTAACAAATCTCTCCTGTGTGGCTCCTCATATGCTTTGTGAGATAATTCTTTCTTGAGAAAGCGGCATTGCATAGGTCACACTGGAAAGGTTTCTCTCCTGTGTGGGTCCTCATATGTTGTGTGAGAGCACCCTTTCGTGAGAAAACAGAATCACACAGGTTACACTGGAAAGGCTTCTCTCCGGTGTGGGTCATTGTATGATATTTAAGATGATCCTTTCGTGAAAAAGCTGCATTGCACAGATCACAATGGAAAGCCTTTTCTCCTGTGTGGGTCCTCATATGGTTTGTGAGATCACCTCTTTGTGAAAAAGCAGAATTGCACAGGTCACACTGGAAAGGCTTCTCTCCTGTGTGGGTCCTCATATGTTTTGTGAAAGCACTCTTTATTGAGAAAGCCAAATCACACAGGACACATTGGAAAGGCTTCTCTCCGGTGTGGGTCATTGTATGATATTTAAGTTTATCCTTTCGTGAAAAAGCTGCACTGCACAGATCACACTGGAAAGGCTTTTCTCCTGTGTGGGTCGTCATATGGTTTGTGAGATCATACTTTTGTGAGAAAGCAGAATCACATAGGTCACACTGGAAAGGCTTCTCTCCTGTGTGGGTCCTTTTATGACGTATGAGATGTGGCTTTCGTGAAAAGGCAGAATCGCACTGGTCACATTGGAAATGCTTCTCTCCTGTGTGGCTCCTCATATGCGTTGTGAGAGAGATCTTTCGTGAGAAAGCAGAATCACACACATCACATTGGAAAGGCTTCTCTCCTGTGTGGGTCCTCATATGATGTGTGAGAAGTTCCTTTCGTGAAAAAGCAGAATCACACAGGTCACACTGGAAAGGCTTCTCTCCTGTGTGGGTCCTGATATGCATTGTGAGACCACCCTTTCGTGAGAAAACAGAATCACACAGGACACACTGGAAAGGCTTCTCTCCTGTGTGAGTCCTCATATGGTTTGTGAGATCACACTTTTGTGAAAAAGCAGAATCACACAGGTCACACTGGAATGGCTTCTCTCCTGTGTGGGTCCTCTTATGACGTATGAGATTATGCTTTAGTGAAAAAGCAGAATCACACAGGTCACACTGGAAAGGCTTATCTTCTGTGTGAGTCCTTGTTTTCTTTGTGAGATCACCATTTTGTGAGAAACCAGAATTGTACAGGTCACACTGGAAAGGATTCTCTCCTGTGTGGGTCATCATGTGATCTTTGTGGAAACACTTTTGTGTGAAAGTTTTACTGCACAGGTCAACCTGGAATGGCTTCTCTCCAGTGTGGGTGATCATATGAAACTTGAGACGATTCTTTCATAAGAAAACTGCATTGCACAGGTCACATTGGTAAGGCTACTGTGTGGGTTCTGATATACTGTGTGAGAGAACCCTTTTGTGAGAAAGTAGAACTGCACAGGTCACATTGGAAAGTCTTATTCCTGTGAGGGTCCTCCCATGATCTTTGAAGTAACTTTTGTACCATTCGAGATCATGTTTTTGTGAGAAAGCAGAATTGCAAAGATTACACTAGAAAAGCTTCTCTACAGTGTGGATCATCACGTGATATCTAAGCTGATTCATGATATAGCTGTGCTGTAGATGTCACACCAGATCCTCTTCATTGTGGGACACATATGGATTCTATGGATAGCTCTTCCAAAGGAATGGTGATGGTTACCCTCTTCCTGGAAAAAAGTAATCATATGTTTGACATATCTTTAAAATTGTGTAATACACTATAATAGGATTGTGAATGTTGTGTACACAAACCATTTAATATTCAAGTCCCTTTGTACCTAAACAGACCCTTTGTACTTGCCATACCATAAGATACATAGAAATATTAACAGATGAGCTGTTATATATTGCATTCTACTTTTTCATTAGAAATGCACTGAAAACCATCCAGTAGCTACATGCATCCTCAACCCATGAAAACTGGAATGATGACTCAAATTTTTCAACCTACAGGGGCATTATATACACAAAACCTGGTCATCTTCCAAGAAGCCTGTGACTCCCTTACTGGTTGTGACACTTGTGTCATAATGCTGTCAAAAAATAAACAGATAAAATTAAATTAAATAAGTTCTCTTTGTGGAACCTTTATTTGATATATCATCTCAGTTAAGGTGTCCCTGCCTATTAACCTTAATAAATTCTGACGTTGGATATTATATGAGTTTTTATACCATTTGAACATATCCCTCCTTGAAAACGACAGCCTAATTGCTGAGATCATTTGATCAAGGAATGTAGTTGACAGTGAGAATGATCACTGTCCCAATCTCTTCAATGATGCTGAAGAACGTGCTACCAAATTTCACCATGCCCCTACATCTAACTGGTTTGTGACATACTACACCAAAAATAGAGATAACTTTATATCCATGCTGCTAAGTATCTAGAGATTGGAGTGTTCCCTAAAAATAACCTCAAAATATAGGGTAAAGATGATCCGAGGTAAGGATTTAACACCGGCCATGATGTTCCTCCATCAACCTAGCCCATCAGATGGAATTTATGAATCCATCAAACCACACTGAACATTCAATTACTGCAAACCACATATCTACAACCAAGACATACACAAATTCTCAGGAATATTAATTATGCCCTGACAATGTTCATATTGACAAAAAGAAAGAGAAAATAGCAGCATGCTCATATCTCCCTGAGTGAATAAATATTGATCCTTTTTCTTTCCCAATAAAAGCTTTCATCAACTGTCTTTTATAGTGTCAACTGTGTTATTAGTTTTGCCATGGAAGGAAGAAATGTACAAATGGTCTAAGATGTGGTCATTGCTCTGTCCATGACTCACACCCTACTCCTGATTGTGAATCAGAACTCCATTGCTTCCATAGCAGAGAAGCTCACTTAATACATTCTCAACAATGCAAGGAGTACTGTCTTGAACAAGACATTCTTCAGCTGGCTAGACTTGGTAGTGCCAAGCAAGTTCTTCATTTTAGACAAATGGAAGGTGCAGCAAAAACATATGCCTCCTCCCTCCGCTCCATCAAATACAGTTAAGGCACCTTCCTGCCTTTGTCAACCACCAATTGTCCCCCTCCCCCATCCCCCACTCCTATATGAATCCTGCTCCTGCTGTTACAGTCCAGATTAAGTTCTCTATTTTGTAAAATTACACTGTATCATCACCAAATCCCTCCACCTCATCTTAAGCAAAGCATTCCATTGCATCTTCAACAAAACCCTCTTCTACATCACCAGCAAAACCCTCCACAGTATCCTCAGCAACATCACAGACTCTCAAAACAGAAGCCCATATCGCAGAAGTCCATCCTCACATAGATGACCTATCAAGAGCCCATACTAAAGATAGTAAATCAATACACACATTTTCAGCAACAAAATCTGGTATGCAGCAATGTGTTACCTGAATTTTTTGCTAGACCCTCTGATATCCATCCCTCCAAATCCTCATAGAAAGGGAGGTGAGATATAGGAATATTTCATGGAATTAAGAGATTACAGAGCTAAAGAAAGAAATCATGGACCTAAAGAGTGAATAAATTGTAATGTACGACACGAGTGAATAAAAAGAATTATTCAAAGTAAAAATGAAAGGAAAAACAAAGAGACCACTAATAGTAAGGCCTAGAAAAAGAAGAGGTGAATGAACAATATAAAGAGGTGACCAAGAAGGTTGGAGGAAATATAGGAGAGGAAGAACTATGGAAAATCAGAAAGTAATGGAAAAGGACCAGGAAAACCAAAGATAGATTTTAAAGAAATTATCCAACAAGTGCAAGAGAATACAAAAGAAACAGTTATAAAAGTTATAAAAAGAAGTCATCCTGATAGGGTAATACAGGCATTCAATAGTGAAGGTGATGAACAGAACCGGCTGCTGGATGATGTTTGTATTTTATTTTCTCTCCGAATGAACAGCGCCACACACGGCATTATTGGTTATTAACAAAAAAAAAAAGGAAACAACAGAATTCTGTGATGCGTACAGTTACACATCCAAAATGTACATATTTTCTGCACTATAACAAAATAATTGCAAACTCCATAAACAAAATACGAACACACTTCTTTTATAACTGAACACTGATGCAAGTGATGAAAGTTTGTCATCCTTAACACCCCCCCTCAAACTGAAATCACCCTCTGATTGTGCTAAACTTACACAAAGTACCCTTGGAGAGAGGTTTAGTAAACATATCTGCAACATTTTCATCTGAGGGTACATACACTAATTTGACAGATCCATTTTCGATCTGACTTCTGATAAAATGGTATCTGATGTCTATATGCTTTGATCTTTGATGATACACTGGGTTTTTAGCTAAGGCTATAGCACCTTGGTTATCTACAAACAGTATTATAGTGTCTCTCTGACATTCTGTTATATCTGCATAGAGTTGTGCTAAAAAATTACATTCTTGTACAGCATGACTGATAGCTACATATTCTGCCTCACAAGTGGAAAGAGCCACTACTCTTTGTTTCTTACACTTCCAGGATATAAGTGGACCATGGGCACTCATTTTGAAACAATAACCAGTAATACTATGGCGGTCCTCAGCAGACCCCCAGTCAGAATCACAGTAACCTGTTAATTTCAATCCTGCTTTTGATTTACCAAATTTCAAACCATAGTCAAGTGTTCCTTTAACATACCTTAAAACATGTTTAGCTAAACCAAGATGATTTACAGTTGGTTTTGACATATACTGTGATAACTTGGTAACCACAAAACATAAGTCAGGTCTGGTTGCAGTCATGATATAAATTAGACTACCCACTATTCTCCTATAGTGCTTAGGATTATCTAGTACATAGGATTCACAGTCTATTATTTTACAGATACCTGGATCACATGGGATACACTTCGGTTTGCAGTCTGACATATTGAATCGTTCTAGAACTTTCTCACAGTACCTCTTTTGATTCATTATTATACAACAGTCATTAAATACAAACTCAATGCCAAGGAACCATGATAATTTGCCCAAATCTTTCATTTTGAATCTCTTATTCATATTCATCTTGACAGAATTTAGCACCTTATTATCACTAGCAGCTATGACTATATCATCAACCCAAAACAGAATCCATACAGTAGATGTTTCATCTGTTCTCTGATATACACAATGGTCAGTTTGCGATTGTACAAACCCCTCCTCGGTTAGACTGCTATGCAATAATTTATACCAATTTCTGCCACTCTGTTTTAAGCCATACAGAGACTTCCTTAATTTACAAACTAGCTTATTACCATATTCATCAGTTTTTACAAATCCTTCTGGTTGCTCAAGGTAAATCTCACAGTCAATATCTGCATTTAAATATGCGGTGCTGACATCCATCTGATGGATTATATAATCACTTTGTACAACTAATTGCAATAACATTCTCAATGAAGTAAGTCTGGCTGTTGGTGAAAATGTTTCATGATAGTCTATATCTTGAACTTGGGAAAAGCCTCTCGCTACGAACCTGGCTTTATATCTGTCACCACTATCTGGGTCATTTTTCACATTAAAAACCCACTTACCTCCTATAACTGATTTACCATCAGGTAACCTTACTAGATCAAAAGTGTCATTTTCTGTTAGGGCATCAATTTCCTCTTCCATTGCTTTTTGCCATAAATGTGACTCTGGGGACTGCATAGCTTCTAAATAAGTCCCTGGGACCTCACATACCTTATGACAATAATAGGTGGTGTATCCTGCTAAATTATAATCATCATCATCTTTCTCTACAACATAGTCATTTAGATACCTAGGTGGGTTCCTCACTCTTGGAGGATTTTTCCCTTCAATGTTTAGCTTACTAGTTTTGTTCTCATTCTTTGTCTGTTCAGAATCCTTTACTGCTGGCTGATGAACTTGTGATGTGGGACGACACGTCACTTCATCATCACTATCGCTTTCATAGATATTAGACTTTGGCATTTCTACTTCATGTTTATCCATAAATCTTACACATCTTACTCTCCTTACTTCCTCTTGGTCAGGAAAATACACAAGATAAGCAGGGCTCTGCCCATCATACCCCACAAATACCCCCCTTTTACAACGTGCATCTAACTTCTTACAATTTTGAATATATGCATAGCATATTGTGCCAAATACGTGCATGTTACTTAAGTTAGGTTTTCTCCCAGACATTGCTTCTACAGGTGTCTTCCCTACCCTTGAATTATAACACCGGTTCCTTATGTATGCAGAAGCTTTCAATGCATATGGCCACATTGTCTTGGGTAAATTTGCCTCCAATAACAAACATCTTGCCATTTCACAAAGAGTTCTCCATGAGCGTTCCGCTGTGCCATTTTGATGTGGGGAATAAGGGGCTGTGTATTCCTGCTTTATCTTGTGTTTCACCATCAAAGACTTAAACTCTTTAGATATATACTCACCACCATTGTCAGTTCTCATACGTTTGATTGAGCCCAAAGGAGCAGTATCAGCCAAATACCTTTCTGTGGCTGATAATGCATCTTTCTTGTCTTTCAATAAATAGACCATAAAGTTACCAGAGTAATCATCAACAAATGTTATAGCATATTTGAATCCGCCTTTACCAACTACATTCATTGGGCCAGTTATGTCACTATGTACTAATTCTAAACTATTTGTAGCCCTTGTATCAGGTTCCTTATTTCTAAATTTACTCATCTTGCCTAAAATGCAGGTTTCACAATTTACATCCTCTCTGTCACCTGAAATGTGCATACCATCGACTACCCCCTCAAGCTTCCGAACATCCTTCATATTACAATGACCAAGTACCTTGTGCCACTCTTCGGCTGTGCGGTTACTATGTTTCTGGGTATTTCCAACATAAACATTGTTAATAAAATACAGATTACCCTGCCGTTCCACGTTGAATATAGAGCCATCTGATGTCATGAGCTCTGCATGGTTTGGTTCAAAGTTTACACATACACCTTTTCTTGTGGCAGCTGGAACAGAAAAAATGTCGTATTTGTATGATGGGATATACAACACATCTTTCATAATCATTTCTTTTGGCTTCCCATTAATATCATTTAGCACTACACTGGCATCACCTTTGCCTAACACAGTCCCAATTTGCTTGCTACCATCTGCAAGTTGCATTACTTGCTTATCTGGTTCAAAGTTTTTGTTGAACTTAATAAACTTAGATTTATCAGTTATAATGTGTACTGATGCACCACTGTCTACCAGTAATGTGCTGGTACCTGCCTTAATTCTAGTTGATTGAGTGCTGGTCTGGAATACGAAGCTGTGAGTGCCGTCTCCTTCGTCGCTACTGTCTCCTTCGGTTGTTCCATTTCCCTCACTGCTCACTGTGTGTGCTGTGGTTGCATTCTTCCTTTTGCACTGGTGTGTGTTGTGTGTATTAGATCTGCACAGACTGCACCACTTGCTAGGTTTCTTCTGGTCACCACTAGTTCGCCTGAGGCATTGATAGGCCTTGTGGCCTGGTCTGCCACATATAAAACATTTAAATATATACCTGCCTCTGTCACTGTTTGCATTCATCACGTTTTCTTCTTCGCGTGAGCTTTTCAACTTTCCTGATTCTTCATAGCTCATGAGTGCCTTCTTGAATTCTTGAAAAGTCATTTGTTTTTCTCGTTGCTCCATCACTGTGCTGATTGTGTCATATGCTGTAGGGAGTCCATTTAGCACCATGGCTATAAGCATGCTGTCACTTATATTTTCTTCTGCTTTCTTCAGTGCCGCTGTAGCTGCTTCAGCTCTTAAAATATAGTCTATTAACTCCTCATCACTAGCTAATCTGAGTGTCGTCAACTTCTTGTACAGAGAAATCACTCTCGGTTTACTTGCACCCAGATAGTAATTTCTTAAAATATCTAACGCTTCCTTGCCTTTGTCCGTTGCATCTCTAATAATAAGAGCTATGCTCCTATCATCCAGCAGTTGAATCAGCTCGGCATATACTTCCTTATTCTCGTCTGTACTCGGTGATGTCTTCGTCAACACGCTGTCCAGTTTCTTGGTTGTCAGGTAACCTTGGAATTTCGCTTCCCATACCTCGTATTTATCCCCATCACCGTCGAAAACGAGCCTGTGCCTGGGCCCATAACCTGTTGTGGCTGAAGTCATCCTGATAGGGTAATACAGGCATTCAATAGTGAAGGTGATGAACAGAACCGGCTGCTGGATGATGTTTGTATTTATTTTCTCTCCGAATGAACAGCGCCACACACGGCATTATTGGTTATTAACAAAAAAAAAAAGGAAACAACAGAATTCTGTGATGCGTACAGTTACACATCCAAAATGTACATATTTTCTGCACTATAACAAAATAATTGCAAACTCCATAAACAAAATACGAACACACTTCTTTTATAACTGAACACTGATGCAAGTGATGAAAGTTTGTCATCCTTAACAAAAGAGAAAGAAAAGTGGGTTACAGATACAGTGGAAAAAAAGTATGTACATAGTAGTATATGGTATAGAGGAAAAACATAACTTAGGTACTTAAGAAAAAAAAAAAAATAGCAAGAAAAATTCTGAAAGAAGTGCAAAGCAAAGAGTAAGAAATAGAAAAGGAAATAAAAGTGCATATAATAGGGCAATACACACACAGCTTTCCCCATAGAGTAATAGACATTTGGAACAAGTTAGATGAGAAAGTGGGGTGTGCTAAAACAATACACAAATTTAAAGACAGTCTAGATAAAGTGAGATATGAAGATGGGACACCACACAAAATGGGTTGAAATCTCTAATGAGGAAATAGGTACTATGTTTGCATCTTTCCAATCTTGCAGGACCTTTCCTTTTCTGAGTGAAAAGTCTATTATCTATAATTTGTCTGTCAGTTCATCTATACACTCTTTCAGTATCCAATTTGCAATTCCATGTGATTTCCTGACATCTAGGTTTTTTATTTGGTCTCTTATTTCTTTCTGTGTTACCTTTATTTCTTTCATTTTGGGTGATCTTTCTTGTTGTCCATCTTCCCAAAATTGTGAGCTCTCAATTGTAAAAACAGACCTGAAATGTCTGATCATAACTTTTGTCATTTCTGTAACATCTATACTGTATATTCTTTATCTCCGTCACACAATTTCACTATTTCATGTTTATCCTTTAGTTTTTCATTAATATATCTGTAAAAGAGTTTAGGTTGATTCTTACATTTGTTTATAATAACTTTTTCATAATTTCTTTTTTCTTTCCTGTATATTCATTCCTAAATTTTTTACATGTTTGTTATTTGGATTTTTTTTTTTTTTTTTTTTCTTTTTCCATATTTCCCAGGCTATCTCTTCTGTCTCTAGCCTCACTACACCTTTTGTTATACCAACACTTTATATAAATCTCGTTTTTTTTTTTCTTTTTTTTTTTGTACATATTTGTGAATTCCTTCCTTGTATTTTTCTTTGAATATGTTCCATTTGTCTTCCATCTTTGTTTCCTCATTAGAAAATTTATCCCAGTTTGTGTTTTGGAAAGATTTTCTTAGTTTTACAAAATCCGTTTTGTTGTACATGAATCTTCCTTCTCTATGTTTATCATTCCTACCTACATTGTGCTGTTCTTTTAATTCAAACTATTAATATATGGTCACTCTTTCCAACTGGTGTTTTATACTCCATTTTGTTCACAATATTTGGTTCAGAAGTTAATATTAAGTCTAGATTTGATGGGTCTTCATTGTTTCTATATCTAGTATTTTCCTTAACCCATTGTGTGTGTATTTACCTAGTTGTATTTTACGGGAAGGGGAGCTATGCTCGTGGTGTCCCGTTTTCATATCTCATTTTATCTAAACTATTTTTAAATTCATGTATTGTTTTTGCACACACCACTCTCTCATCTAACTTGTTCCAACTGTCTATTACTCTGTGAGGAAAGCTGTTCTTTTTCAGATCTCTTCTATAGCTGTCTTTTTTTATTTTCTTTCCATGTCCTCTTGTATTTCTATCATCCCATTTTATCAGATTCTCTCTATCAATAATTTCTATGCCTTTCATGATTCTGTAAATAGCTATCAAATCTCCTCTCTCTCTTCTTTGCTCTAGTGTCTGTAGTTCAAGTTTTGCTAGTCTCTCTTCATATGATAGTTTTGAGAGTGTTGGTGCCAATTTTGTAATTGCTCTTTGTATTCTTTCAATTTTTTTTATACATTTTTTTGTACTTGGTGACCACATCGTTGCTGCATATTCCAATCTTGGTCTTATCAGAGTGATTAGAATTTTCTTCACCATTTCTTCATCCAGGTATGTAAATGCCACTTTGATTGTTCTTATTAAATTATAAGTTTCTCCAAAAATCTTATTTATATGTGTGTGTGTGTACTTACCTAGTTGTATTTACCTAGTTGTAATATACGGGAGGGGAGCTATGCTCATGGTGACCCGTCTTTGTATCTCTCTGCATCAAGTTTTATCTTAAAATCTTGTATAGTGTTTGCACATACTGTTTTGTTGTCTAATTTGTTCCATGTATCTATCGCTCTGTATGGGAAACTGTTCCTTTTCAAGTTTTTTCTATAACTATCTTTTTTCAGTTTTTTTTCCGTGTCCTCTCGTTTTACCATTGTCCCACACTAACAGGTTGTTCCTGTCTAAAACTTCCATTCCTTTCAATATTCTGTAGATAGTCAGCAAATCTCCTCTTTTTCTTCTTTGTTCCAGAGTTGGTAGGTACAATTTGGATAGTCTTTGCTCATATGTTAGTTCGGCGAGTGTCGGTGCTAGTTTGGTTGTCACTCTTTGTAATCTTTCTAGTTTCTTAATATTCTTCTTGGTACTGGGTGTCCAAAGTTATGCTGTGTACTCAAGTTTTGGTCATATTAGTGTAGTTAGTATTTTCTTTATCATTTCTTCATCCATATAAGTAAATGCCATTTTGTGTGTGTGTGTGTTTACCTAGTTGTATCTTATGGGAAAGGGAGTTACGTTCGTGGTATTCTGTCTTTGTATCTTGCAGTATCTCGTTTGCTCTTAAATTCATCTGTGGTGTTTGCACACACTATTGTTCCATCCAATTTGTTCCAGACATCCACCACTCAGTGTGGAAAGCTGTTCTTTTTCAGATCCCTTCTATAATTGTCCTTTTTGAGTTTCTTTTCATGTTTCCTTGTATTTCTTTTATCCCAATTCAGTAAATCTTCTCTATCAAGGATTTCCATACCTCCTATGATTCTATAAATGGTCAATAGGTCACCTCTCTCTCTTCTTCGTTCCAGAATTGGTAATTCCAGTTTTGACAATAACTCCTAATATGGCAGTTTTGAAATGTTGGGGCCATCTTCGTAGTTGTTTTTTGGATTCTCTCAATTTTCCTTATATTCTTTTTAGCACTGGGTGTCCATAGTGTCACTGTGTACTCCAGTCTTGGTCTTATCAGTGTGATTAGTATTTTCTTCACCATTTCTTCATCCAATTAGGTAAAAGCCACCTTTATTGATCTTAGCAAGTTGTAGGTTTCTCCAACAAATTCATTCATCTGTTTATCAGGGGACATATCTCTAGTGATGATTGATCCCAGTTCTGGATCCTTCTGGGCATTGAATCGGCAAGTTTGGTCAAGTAGGTGGCGGCCATTGTTGCCCACATCTTCTTCAGCTCCTTCAGGACAGAGATGCTTCTGGGTCGCAACTTTTCCAGCTTGTTTTTCATCTGGTTCCAGGCATTTTCAATATGAAAAAAAAAGTCATCAGAAACAAATGGACCAAACACTTGGAAGAAAATAAAATAGTAAACCCTAAACAATTTGGCTTTAGAAGCGCAAGATCGAGTACCACAAACCTAATTTGCTTTTACTCAAGATTAATTGAGATAATACAAGAAAGAGATGGCTGGGCAGATTGCGCCTTCTTGGACTTGCAGCAGGCATTTGACAAAGTACCACACAAAAAATTAATAAGAAAAATTGAAATAATAGGAGGAATACAAGGTAAGCTGCTGGAATGGATGGATTTCTTAATTGGGAGAAAAATGAGAGTGGTACTTAGAGACAAAAATTCAAACTGGGAAGTTGTGAAGAGTGGCATCCCACAAGGTTCTTTATTGGCTCCTTTAATGTTTGCCATTTATATAAATGATATGGATGAGGGAGTAAATTGTTACATAAACTTTGCTGATGATACCAAATTACTCAGGAGAGTAAGAACAGAAGAAGATTGCAGATCGCTACAAGAAGACCTGGACAAAATTGGGAATGGAGTCAGAGATGAGATGAACTTCAACATTAAGAAATGTAGCATAATGGAATTTGGAAAAAGCAAAAATAGAGTATCAGGTCAATATAAAATTGGAAATAAGGGAGTCAAAAAAGTCAATTCAGAGAGGGACCTGGGAGTAATCATCTCAAGTGACTTGAAACCTGATAAACATGTCAATAAATTATTTGGAGAGACCTTTAACTTATCAAGATCAATGAAAATGGCCTTCGACTACATGGATGAGGAGAAGATTAAAAAAATAGTGGTTACACTGATAAGACCTAAATTAGAATATATTGCAACATGGTGGGTGCTTAGCACAAAAAAGAACATAAGAAAACTAGAAACAATCCAAGGAGCAGTGACAAAAATGGCACCTACACTGTCAAATTTGACATACGAACAAAGATTGGAGAAATTACATCTATCAACACTGGAACAGAGAAGAGAAAGAGCTGATTTATTGATCATTTACAGAATTATGAAAGGGATGGAAATTCTTGATAGAGATGACTTATTAAAGTGGGATAGAAGAGAAACAAGAGGACACGAATAAAAGTTAAAGAAGGACAGTTACAGAAGAGACCTGAAAAAGAATAGCTTCCCACATAGAGTGATTGAAGCTTGGAACAAACTAAACAGAGAAACAGTGAGTGCCACAACTATACACGATTTTAAGAATAAACTGGACTTGGAGAGATACGAAAATGGGTCACTACGAGCATAGCTCTCATCCCGTAAAAAACAACTAGGTAAATACACACACATACGTGCATGAGACACAGGCAGGAACAGACGGCTAGAAACGAGCTCTGATGTACAGCTCTTTTTCAATAAATTTGAAGGAAACACCTGGTTGTATTTATGTACAGGAAGTGAGTTATGTTTATCAAGTGACCAAAATGATAAAATAGAGTTTCAGCATTAAGCCAGGTTTACACACTACAATAAATTGTAGCGATTTATTGTAATGAAAAGGTTGTTACAATTTGTCATTACGTGTAAACAGGAGATTGTAGCGATTTATCGCTACGATCTCCTGTTTACACGTAATGACAAATTGTAACAACCTTTTCATTACAATAAATCGCTACAATTTATCGTAGCGTGTAAACCTGGCTTTGGTGTTGAATACACAAATTGGAGAATGATAAAGGAGAAAAATGAAGATGTGAGCCAATGAAGAGATGTTTGGATGTAAGCAGAGTCAAATCACCACTGGGGGTTATACCAAAGAAATCTAGTATGATTGATACCACCAAATCTACTCATAGGTTGGACATTAATGCATTTCCAGAGTTTATAAAAGAATGTGGAATATTAGGTAGAGGTTTAGAATTGGAAAAAAGAATCTAGGAATAAAAATGTCCTAAGAAATTGTGATATTGCTGATTTGATAGAGGAATTACTGGATCTGAAAGCTGAATACAGGGCAATGTACAGAGAGGTGAACGAACTAAAAGGAGCTAAACCAACTAAAAGGAGCTAATGATGAGACATAGTATATTCTTTTTAGTGAACCAGACAGGGTGAGGAGGAAATGCCTGGAAGCGGCCACCATTCAAAGCTTCAAAACCATTGAGCAGAACAGAGGCATGTTCAACATCGCCCCTCCTATCATCCATCTGTTACCCACATAATACAAATGTATGAAATGTCCCCCTTAGTCCACTTCAACAAACTGTCCGAAATGTCCTCTTTTATCTCCACCAAGTCCCACCCGTCCCCTTCTCACCCCCCCTGCCCCTCCACCTACCACCCACCCCTCCCTGATAACCTCTCCTATTTCCTTCCCCATCGGCCTATATGTACTCAGAGTGTTTGCCATATGTCTGTACTTGAAAAAGCTGTAACAAGCGAAACGTCGTACCAATAAAGGTTTTGATCTCATACGGTGTTGATTCTCACAGTCTTGTCGGCTTTTGCCATTGTGTTTCAACTTTCCTTGTACACCACCTATTGTTTTTTTTTTTAGTAGTTTTTTGTGTGGTACTTTATCAAGTGCTTTTTGTAGATCCAGGAAAGCACAATCCACCCATCCAACACTTTCCTGCATTATTTCTCTTAGCCTTAAGTAAAAGCAAATCAAGTTAGTGACAATTGATCTTCTGTGTCTAAATCCAAATTGTTTTGGATTCAGTATATTATTTTCTTCTAGATGTTTAATTCATCTACTTTTGATACATACATACATATACCAAAGGCTTTTCCCCCCTTACACAGGGGGTAGCCAAAAAGAAAAAGGCATAGAAACCACTCCCACGCATTTCATTTCCCATATATTCCACTCTCCTCCACCCTTCTCCTTCCCTCCTATCTTGGCACCTCATGGATGACGGGTCATCCCTACATCCTGTCCACTGCCCTGGGTCAGAAGCAGTGCCACAAGACACAGCACATCCACAGCAAGGCCACTTCATAAATTTGGCGATGCCCCCCCTCTCCGTCCCCTCATGCAGAAAAGGAGAAGATGGGGAGAAATCCCTTCGGGCTGCGTCAATTTTTTTTTTTTTCTCATACATACTTCCTTACCCACATCCCCCACCCACTCCCCCTCAAGCATCACAGTCTCATCTATACACAACCCTTCTCCATTCACCCCTATCTTCTGTCCTCTCCCGTCCTTCCTCTACAGACATTCCTCTCTTTTGTAAAGCCCCTTTCACCCCATCCATCCATCCATCTCATCCTAGGATGCCCCCCTCATATTCACTCTTTCCACACTTCTTTTACTAATCTTTCTTCACTCGTTCTTTCCATGTGTCCAAACCATCCTAATACTCTTTAATCAACCCTATCTCCCAGCTCTCTTTCCACCCCTGTTCTCCTCCTCACCTCCTCATTTCTCACTCTATCTAGCCTAGTAACCCCTATCATACTTCTCAGACATTTCATCTCAAACACATTCAAACTCCTCTCTTCCTCTCTCATGTTCCATGTTTCTGCCCCGTACATTGCTGTTGGCACAATCACTCCTTCATATAACCTCCTTTTAGCATCCATTCCCAGATGTCTATTTCTCATTACACTTTTTAATCCACCAAGGCATTTACTTGCTTCTCTCAATCTACATTCTACCTCCACCCCAACTCCCTTTCCTGTCACATTCGCACCCAAGTATCTGAAACTATCCACTTCCTCCAGTTTCTCACCCTTAATACTCACTTCCAGCCTACTGTCACTCTCTCCCCTTGTACATCTCATCACCTTACTTTTACCCACATTTATCTTCAGCTTCCTTCTTTCACACACCTTCTCAAACTCTGTCACTAACTTCCTCAATCCCTCCTCTGATCCTACTACAAATGCAGTGCCATCAGCAAACAACAACTGGCTCACCTCCCACGTTTCTCCATTTTCTTTAATCATCTCCAACCCCTGACCCACTACCCTTGCATTCACCTCTCACACCACTCCATTCATGTAAAGATTGAACAGCCAGGGTGACATAACATACCCCTGACCAAGTCCCACCTTTACCTCAAACCATTCACTCTCTCCATTTCTAATCCTAACACAAGCTCTACTACTCTCATAAAAACTCTTGACTGCTCTTAACAGCTTTCCTCCTATCCCATATATCTGCAGTAATTCCCACAGTGCCTTCCTGTCTACCCTGTCATAAGCCTTTTCCAGATCCAAAAAAGCCCAAAAAACATCCTACACTTTTCCTATAGCTTTCTCACATATCTGTCTTACCACAAAAATCTGATCTATACATCCCCTACCTGTCCTAAAACCACACTGTTCCTTACCAATAACTCCCTCTGTTCCTCTTCGAATCCTCTCAATCAAGACCCTCCCATAAGCCTTCCCTACTACACTCAACAAGCTGATCCCTCTGTAACTACTACACTCACACTTGTCCCCCTTTCCCTTGTAAAGCGAAACTATACAGGCACTCCTCCAGTCCTCCGGCACTCTACCCTCTCTCAAACAAATATTAAATAACTTCACCACCCAGTCCACCATAACTGTACCTCCTTTCTTCAGACATTCTGCATGACATCCATCCAACCCAGGTGCCTTACCTGCTCTCATCATCTTAACAGCTGCTTTCACTTCATCCTTCCCTATTTCTCCTCCATTTTCCTCACTCATCACTCTCATTTTATTAGCGCTTCCCACTGCAACTACCTTTCCCTCCCTATCCTCCTTCACATTTAGCAACTCCCTAGAATACTCTACCCACCTTCTTATTGCATTCTCTTCCATTATCATCTCTCCATCTGCACCTTTAAATATTTTTTCTCTACTTGATTCGCCTCCTCTTCCTCTTTTAATTTCCTTCCAAAACATCTTTTTATTACTTTCAAAATTTTCTGTCATACTCTTTCCCCATTTCACATCTGCTCTCCTCTTTGCTTACTTTATCTTATGCTTAACTTCCTTTCTCTTTACTTTGTACCTCTCATACGATTCCTTCGTCCTAATTTGTAGCCAATCTATGAATGCCTGCTTCTCTTCTACACCCTTCTTTGCTTTCTCATCCCACACTCAGTACCCTTCCTTCTATTTCCTCCCGCCCTCCTTGTTCCACACACCATCTTTGCACACCTTATGACTCCCTCCTTGAACCATCCCCATTCCTCCTCCATTCCTAGTTCTACTCTACCCTTTACTCTCTCCCACTCCTCTCTCAACCTCTTCTTATACTCATTCTCCTTTTTTTCCTCATTTAAGCAGTTCACTCTAAGTACCTCCCTACCTTCTGCCCTTTTCCTCTTTCTCCACCTATTCTCCACTCTTAATTTACCTTACAACAGGAAATGATCTGATATTCCCCCACTCTCTCCCGTTAGAACATGTACATCCTTAACTCTTCCTACCATACTCCTGGTCACCACTATATAGTCCATTAACTCTCTATCTGCCACCCTTCCATCCACCACCCTCTCCCATGTGTACTTATGCTTGACTTTCTTCCTAAACACTGTATTTGCTATCATCAACTCTCAAGACACATCCCCACCATCAATTCTCCACTACAATTTTTACCTGGAACTCCATACTTCCCAATCACTCCATCAATTGGTTCATTTCCTACCCTAGCATTTAGGTCTTCCAATACAACTACATTGACATTTCTCCCTAATCCCTCTATGCACTCATTTATATCTACCCAAAAAGCCTCCCTTTCCTCTTCGCTCTTCTCACTACCAGACCCATATGCACTTACAAAAACCCACATTTCCTTTCCCAGCTTCACCTTCATCCACATAAACCTTGATGACACCTTCCACTCCACTACCTGCTCTCCTATCTCTTCACTTACTAGTATAGCCACCCCTTCTCTCCCTCGTCCCCTCTTCACTCCTGAGTACCTCCCAGCTACACTCCCAAACTCACAGTCGCCCTTTCCTTTCATTTTAGTTTCACTCAAAGCCAGTACATCCATATTTCTTCTCACAAACATACAGCCTATCTCTTCCCTTTTACTCTCATCTGTACCACATCCATGCACATTAAAAGACCCAAACCTTAGGTACTGGTTGTAAAGCTCCCAGACCCTCTTATGCCTTTACTTTCTTTTTCAGGAATGTCCCCTATTCGGGCTACAGGTAGTAGGACTCCTAATCCCATCCCCCGTCCCTTTTTTGTCGCCATTTATGAATCAAGTGGAAATACTTGGTGGCAGTATTCTTTTGCCCCCACCACAGGGTAGGTAGGCAAAAAAAGGAAATGAATATTCAGAGAAATGGTACAGGACAGTAACAAGGGGTTGGGGGACAGCATAACGGAGGGACAGTCATAGTATAAAAGTGTCATCATTTCTCTATGTACAGCATTTTACTCTCTCACAGACAAAATGATGTGTGGCTCTGGATCATTGGGGTGCCCCATATAGACCCTAAAGTATCAACTGCATGCTACTTTGCCACAATAACATGCAGCCAATACCCCAGACGGGGTAATCATCCATAAAATCCAAACCCCTGGCCCATTTGACGTGCAACTTTGCACATGAAGGTTTTATGGGTCAACAAACCCCTTGAGCATGTCGAAAACAATGTAGGACCTTCCTTTTATACTTTTCTTACTAACACCTACCATGTAACATGTTCCATCAATGTAATGTATGCGCAGCCAAAAAAACCCTCTACCATTACATTTAAAAAGTGCATATATAGGTGCCTTAGCCCTTACCCTTAGATTGCCTCTCGGAACACTAACCAATCAGTACTGCAACTATCCTAAGACCTAACTTAAATTTACATTGAAATCAGTGAATTGTCTTTACATCAATTTACTGAAATGGAAAAATTAATCATCTTTTTACTTTCAAAGGAGTTATTTTGTTTAATCATGTTATCTATAATCATGACAATCTGAATAAACAGCCTTATTTCAACAGCTCATATCTGTTATCCCCATGAAACCAAGAGGAAAATTTAAGTCTAACCTCTACATCTCTACTAGTCTTGAGACTTCTCATGGTCATGGACATGGTCCATGACATGGAATACTGACCATATTACTAATAGTTATTTCATATGCTTGCTATCATAGCCATACCCGGCTATGAAATAGGTATAGCATAGCCTGTCCATCTTAAAATTCATACCATAACAATTTAAGTATTATTTGTGAACAACACCCTCTACGACTACTATGCATAGTATCTCCAACATGTTATGCGTTACCAAACACTACTAAGTATCGGAGAACATGCCTACATGTTGACGATTGAGTCACAGTTGTTTCATTACCAACGATCTTAAAAATTTTTGTTTCCAAGAGAAAATAGGCTAAAAATATGAATATTACATTAAAGTATTCATATATATGTGTCTTACCTTTAAATTTTTACTCAAGAAACTAATTTGCAATGGCTAATAGCCAAATTTGTTTAAACTTTTTTTAAGAAATTAGCATAAACTTACAGAACAGCAAGACAATTTGATAATTCTGCGCATGTGCTGAATGCTACAAGCATTCAAACTGATGCATACCCATTCAAACGGGTTGCAAAAAGGTGGCAGTGTAAACATTGTATCTGCAATGGTGGCACCAACTGCAGATTCGTGCATACCTACCTACATGTTGCCCCTTTTGGCTCAGCTGTGCAAATTTCCAACGATCTAAAGTTGCTCATTTCCGAGAGAAAAAAAGGCTAAAAAACATGAATATAACATTAAAATATTTATATATAGATGCCTTACCTTTAGATTTTTACTCAGAAAACTAATTTGCCATGGTGAATAACCAAACTTGCATTTAAATCGGTGGAAATTTGTTTGCTTTTGTAGAATTGGGCATACACCTGAAGAACAACAAGACAATTTGAATATCATGCACATGCTCTGAACACTACAAGCATTCAAACTAAGCCAAACAAATTCCAATAGGCCACAAAAGATGGCAATATAAACAGTATATCTGTGATGGTGGCACCGCACATGGATTCGCTTGTACTTAACAAATATATTTATGATATGCCAAAATGTTTGCCACTCTCAATTTTCTAAAAATTGCTACCAACATTACTATTATTTTGTGATACTTATATATTGGTTTTTAAATACTTATTGATAAGAGCTAGAGGTAAGAATT
The DNA here is from genome assembly GCF_046742065.1 of Oratosquilla oratoria. Lineage (NCBI taxonomy): Eukaryota > Metazoa > Arthropoda > Malacostraca > Stomatopoda > Squillidae > Oratosquilla > Oratosquilla oratoria. The sequence continues at coordinate 55,505,927 of NC_134788.1, forward strand.
GCAGCAGTGAGACCTGACCTGACCTAACATATCCCCTTGGTAAATATAAAGATGTCCACTAATCATAATCTTTTTCTTAAATAGCTATTGATACCAATATTAGTTTGTAGTACTTATATCTGGGGTTAAAAATACTCAATGATAAGAGACAACCAACTATATAGGTAATTGCAGGTGCCAGGCTGGCAAACAAATTAATAAATACCAACACAATTACTCCTGCTCAGAATGCCAAATATGCTACCAAACAAGAATTAAAGTGTAGCAAATGCCAAAAGTAAACACGCAATGCTTGCTACTTTACCACTATATTATTTCACTAACGAATTCAAGAAAAGCACAAGTGTTTGGCCTGTACAAAACACAGCCACGAAAACAAGCTCTTCAAATAGCAGAGTGAAACTCAAAATATGGCTGTCTGGATGTCAAATGTAAATAGACGGGTCTCACTAATCTCCAACCAAACCCGACCAAACCTAAACATTGACAGTTTTTGCTCATATGCATGATATTATATAAAAAAATTAGCATATGGTTAAATTATTTGACCTATTCTTTTTAAATGTGTAATTTTGCAGAGGATAAAAATGTAACTTCTCATTGGTCAAATTATATGAAAATCACACCTCTTAAAGAAAATAGTTCAAATAATGCAACCATATGCTAATTTGTTATGGGATTCGTAGCTATGGTCGGTCATTTTGCAGAGGCTAAAACATAACTTCTTTGGTCAAATTACATAAAAATCACACATTTTAAAGAAAATTTGTCAAATGATTCAACTATTTGCAGTCTATTACACTAATAACACAATAGTAAGAAACTTAATGGAGTGAAGTTTGATCCATACCACCAGTGATCATATATGGCAGGCTGGACGAATCGTAGCTGTGGTCAGTAATTTTGCAGAGGATAAAAACATAACTTTGTTTTGATCAAATTATATGGAAATCACACATTAAAAAAAAAATCAAATAATGCAAACATATGCTAATTTGCTATGGTATTCATAGCTGGGGTTGGTCATTTTGCAGAGGCTAAAACATTACTTCTCTTTGGTCAAATTGCATGAAAATCCCAATTTTAAAGAAAATAGTTGAAATAATTCAAGTCTATGCAATCTATTACACTAATAACACAATAGTAAGAAACTTAATAGTGTGTAGTTTGAACCACACCTCCAGTGATCATAGATGGTGGGCTGGACGAATCGTAGCTGTGGTCGGTATTTTTGCAGATGATAAAAACATAACTTCTCTTTGATCATATTATATGGAAACCACACATTTTAAAGAAAATAGGGCAAATAATACAACCATATGCTAATTTTTTATATAAATCGTGTATATCAGCAAAAACCGTCCTTGTTCGGCTATTAGTGAGTCGGACGGTATTCGTGGCTGTGGCCGGTAATTTTGCAGAAGATAAACACGAACTTCTTTGATCAAATTACATGGAAATCATACATTTAAAGAAAATAGGTCAAATAATGCAACCATATGCTAATTTGTTATATAAATTTGTGCATTTGAGCTAAAACCGTCATTGTTTGGGTTTGGTCGGCGATTAGTGAGACCGAAATAAACAATACCAGGAACTTGGAAGAATAATGGGGTAAAACATGAGTTAAAAGTAGACAGTGACAATGATAAATTAACATCAGAAAAATTCTTATTCGGGAAAGCAAAAATAAATGTTAAAAAGGAGAAACTACACAAACTATGGAAAGGAATAGAAAAGATGGCGGAGGCGGCCGGAGTACATAAACAGGATAGGAAAATTTTGGACAATTTATGGATTCACTCAACCATGGAACTTAATATCTGGCTTATGTGTTCCTAGTGAGAAATGTTGTGATATGAACGATGGTGTACCTCATTTTCTGCTCATTTGCGTGGTTTTTAATATATTAATTGTTAAAGTAATGTACTTAGGCCTATCTCTCCTCCCGAACGATCTGGGGGGAACGTGCGGGAAATCGGGGGTTTTGGGTGGGGAAGACTAATAACTGGAGTAATGTGCGTTGCAAAATTTTACATATTTTCACGATCGGAGTATAAACTAAGGAAACAAAACACAAACAATGCGTCTTATTGTCGATTAGGATAGGAAATTGTTACATATTCTCGTGGTCGGCCAAATTTGATTGGGGGAAACCAACAACAATCATTAGAGAGGTGCTCTCAGATAGATTCTGGTCTCAGGTTCTGCTAACACCACGCCCAAAAGTTACTGTGTAGTAGAATTTACCTCCTGTGTAAAGAAGGACAGTCACTTGGAGTTCCATATGTTGCCACTAAGTAGGGATAGACGTAGTAACTGGCTTAAGGCTATCAATAGGTTTGCACTGAAGCCAGATGAGTCAGTGAACCAAAGAAAATTATGGGAACTTAAATAAAATCATACATATGTTTGTAGTCTGCATTTTATCACTCGTGATTTCATATTTGTCATATTATGCCTATTCTTATCCAGTAAATTCATTAACATTCCGTGTTGGTATCCACTTACTAATACATAGATCACGTTGGCTATATAGATCGCATACCAAAATATGTTATATTTATATACGTTCTGTCTTTATTATCAATGTTTGTTTTTATGCAGTAAATTTGATAACAATTCCCGATGGCGGCCTCCCTAGTAACTGACCAAAATAGAGCAGAACCGACTAAAATCAATACATTCCAAGTACACACACACACACACACACACACCTTGGTCTTTCGATCACGGGTTGGACTCGTGATCGACAGCTATTTCCCTCCCGGAAGAGAGCTCAGAGCTCGTATGACCGATCTATGGGTAATGCTGTGACCTTACACGCACACACTCACCCAACTCCCCGCCCACGAGAGTTGGAGTAACGACTCGAAGCGCACCGATAATGAAATTATTTCAGCCTTGGGCAGGATCGAACCCGGACCGCCTTAGTGACAGACTGGGACTCTACCAACCGCGCCACCGAGTGTGTGCGTGTGCGTGTGTTTGTGTGATACACCACGGTCTCGGATCACGCGTTGGACTCACGATCGACAGCCATTGACCATCCGGACGAGAGCTCAGAGCTCGCATGACCGATCTATGGGTAGCACAGTGACTTTACATGTACACACATCCAACTCCCCTCCCACGAGAGTTAGAGTAACGACTCGCAACGCAGCGACACTGAAATTATTTCAGCCCTGAGCGGGATTCGAACCCGGACCGCTGTGATAGCAGTTGCGATCGCTATCACTGCGCCCTCAAGCCGTGTGCGTGTATATTTCCCTAGTTGTATTTTGCGGGGGAGAGCTATGCTCGTAGGAACCCGCTGTTGTATCATTCCGCGTCTATTTTTTTTTCTTTAAATCATGTATAGTTTTAGCACTTACTGTTTTCTCATTCAGTTTGTTCCGAATATCTATTACTCTGTGGGGAATTTTTTTTTTTTCAGATCTCTGTAACAGCCCTTCTTAGTTTCTTCTCGTGTCCTCTTGTATTTCTTCTGTCCCATTTTAGTAGGTCATCCCTATCAAGAATTTCCATCCCTTTCATAATTCTGTAGATGGCTATCACATCACCTCTTTCTCTTCTTTGTTCTAGGGTTGATTAGTTTGTCTAATACTTGTTCGTTTGTCAAAATGCAAAGTATTGGTGCCATCTTTGCCATTGCTCTTTGAATCTTTCAATTCTTTCCAGTTAATATATATATGTATATATATGTATATATATATATATATATATATATGTATACTGTATATATATATATATATGTATATATATATATATACTGTATATATATGTATATATATATATATATATATATATGTATATATATATATATATATATATATATATATATATACTGTATATATATATATATGTATATATATATATATATACAGTATATATATATATATATATATATATACTGTATATATATACATATATTATATATATATATATATATACTGTATATATACATATATATATATATATATATATATATATGTATGTATATATATATATATATATATATAAATATTTATATATATGATCTCAAGAAGTCTACAGCGACAATGGCGTTGTTGAGTTAATATTAAAGCTTTAATTTCTCTCTCGTGCAACAAGTTTCTCTATTTTTAAAAAGAGAAAACCACACCAAATGTCTTTTAGACACCTCAGTTATTTGGAACCAGCACAGAAACTTGTTGGACGAGAGAAATTAAAGCTTTAATATAAACTCAACAACGCCATTGTAGCTCTAGACTTCTTGAAATCATGTATATAACATGGCCTCCTACCAAAATATCTATGTATGTAAATATATATATATATATATATATATATATATATATATATATATATATATATATATATATATATATATATATATATATATATATATATATATATATATATTGTACTGGGCGTCCATATAGACGCTGCGTATTCCAATTTTGTCTTACCAGTGAACTAGTATCTTTTTGACCATTTTCTCATATATGTAGTTAAATGCCACTTTCATTGATCTTAATAAGTTATGAGTTTCTCCAACTATTTTGTTGACATGTTTGTTTGGTGTCAAGTCGTTTGAGATAATTACTCATAAGAACATAAGAATGAAGAAGACTGCAAGAGACCATAAGGCCTATACTAGGCAGCACCGTATCCATCACCACCTGTCATCCCCATCCATAAAGTTGTCTAATCGTTTTTTAAAACAACTGATAGTTTCAGCGCTTACTAGATGGTTACCAAGTTTATTCCATTCGTCAACCACCATATTAGTAAACCAATTCTTGCCTATTTTCTTCTTAAATCTAAATTTGTCCAGTTTATAACCATTACTGCGAGTACTACCCTGTTGTTTTATTTCAATAACCTTGTTTGCATCACCCTTGTTAATGCCTTTGATCTACTGGAACACCTTTATTAAATCACCCCGCACTCTCCATCTTTCCAGAGAATGTAAGTTTAGGTGCCTAAGCCTCTCTTCGTAAGGCAAATTTCCGAGTCCATATATCATTTTGGTCATTCTTCTCTGTACTGATTCAAGTGAATTGATGTCCATTCTATAGGACGGAGACCAAAACTGTACCGCATAGTCAAGGATGGGTCTAACTATTGCTAGAGTTTAATAATTACCTCTGCACTTCTATTCGTTACCGTCCTAGCAATGAAGCCTAATGCGCTGTTAGCTTTATTTCTGGCGCTAATGCACTGTTTCCTGGTTTTAAGGTCCGGACACACTAGAACTCCCAAGTCTCTCTCGCACTCAGTTTTCTCTAAAAGCGTGTTATCTAAGCTGTATCTATTTTCGGGGTTGTGTAGCCCTACGTTTAACACGCTACACTTAGAGATATTGAAGTTCATTTGCCATTTCACCGACCATGTGAACAATTTGTTAAGATCATCCTGCAGAATCTCTGCGTCGTCTCCTGACCTAATTAGGCGTCCTATTTTAGTGTTGTCCGCAAAGTTACTAACATAACAATTTCTGAGTCCATGTATCATTTGGTCATTCTTCTCTGTACTGATTCTAGTGAATTGATGTCCATTCTGTAGGATGGAGACCAAAACTGTACCGCATAATCAAGGATGGGTCTAACTATAGCTAGATAGAGTTTGATAATTACCTCTGCACTACTATTCGTTACCGTCCTAGCAATGAAACCTAATACTGTGTTAGCTTTATTCCTGGCGCTAATGCACTGTTTCCTGACTTTAAGGTCCGGACTCACAAGAACTCCCAAGTCTCTCTCGCACTCAGTTTTTTTCTAAAAGCGTGTTACCTAAACTGTATCTATTTTCGGGGTTGTGTAGCCCTACGTTTAATACGCTACACTTAGAGATGTTGAAGTTCATTTGCCATTTCACCAACCATGTGAACAATTTGTTAAGATCATCCTGCAGAATCTCTGCGTCGTCTCCTGACCTAATTAGGCGTCCTTTTTAGTGTCGTCAGCAAACTTACTAACATCACTATTTATCCCGTCGTCCAAGTCGTTTATGTGCATAATGAACAACAAGGGACCCAAAACCGAGCCCTGGGGGACCCCATTAGTAACATTGCCCCGCCTAGATTTTACTCCATTTATGGTGACCCGCTGTTTTCTGTTACTAGTCCAAGCTCTAATCCATTCTAACATTTTTCCTCCTATAACATGGGCTTTGATTTTATTTAGTAGTCTCTGGTGTGGCACCTTGTCGAATGCTTTACTAAAGTTAAGGTAAATAACATCGTAATTGTCATTGTTATCTGACGCCTTATATACTTTAGTGTAAAAGGATAGAAGATTAGTCACACATAACTTACCCTTGGAGAAGCCAATGTAGGTGTGAGATCCACACGCCTTACTATTGCAGTTGTATTGGTATACAACATAGTCTTCGTGTAATGGTGTCTTTGTGATGGTGGGTTGGTTATAAATACCTCAGATGGAGTAATTAAGTAAATGCAGAAATATGTTTATGTGCAAAATTTACCTTTTCTGCAAAGTATGTGCACACCCATCCAAGTCACCATGCTGACCAGTTAAGTAAATGCGCACATTTTTAAAGTTTGTATTATCACCTCCACCAAGGAAGTAATTTTTTTTTGCCACCGATTGTTTGCTGGTCTGTTGGTAATTTTACTCAAAAAATTATAAAACTATTTCGATGAAAATTTGAGGAAATGTGGGTCTTAGGTAAAAAAACATATTAGATTTTGAAGTACATTCGGAGATGTGTGAGGACCCAGTATTATTTCTATATTATTTCTTGTGACCCTGGCATTTATAGATTGTATAAAGTCTTCATGAATTGTATACAAAGTTGTACCTATTATCATCTATAACGTGGGCAAAACTATCTTTTTCGATTTTGTGAACCCTGACGTCGGTGGATGTATGGGATGCACTATGGGCCATCTAGTTTAATGTTTCATAATGTGTTTGGAATACTGTACATTTTATATTTGGCTTTCCATAGATAAGACAAATCATTAGGCACTTTTTTATAATGCAAGATCAAAGATTGCAAGACTCCTTTGAGTAACAACAATGACAGAGCTGACAAAAATATTCAATATGTATTTTATAATGATCTGATTTGTTGTATGAAATATATAAATATATATATATATCTTTTTTCAACCACATTAACTTGGTTGAAAAAAGATTAAGATCTGCACTGGGGACCATTCAGTGTGTGTGAATATATATATATATATATATTAGGAATGTCCCCTTTAGGGGCTACAGGTAGCAGGACTCCTAATCCCATCCCCCATCCCATTTTTTGTCACCTTTTACGACTCAAGTGGAAAGACTTGGTGGTAGCATTCTCTTTCCCCACCACAGGGTAGGTGAAAAAAAGGAATTGAATATTCAGAGAAATGGTACAGGACAGTAACAAGAGGTTGGGGGACAGCATAACGGAGATAGTCAGAGTATAAAAGTGTGATCATTTCTCTATGACAGTTTTCCTCTATCACAGACAAAATGATGTGTGGCTCTGGTCCATAGGAGCACCCCATACAGACCCTAAAGTATCAACTGCATGTTACTTTGCCACAATAACATGCTTCTGACCCAGGGCAGTGGCCAGGATGCAGGGATGACCCGTCATCTAGGAGGTGCCAAGATGAGAGGGAGGAGGGTGGAGGGGAGTGGAATATATAGGAAATGGAATGGGTGGGAGTTTTTCTATGCCTTTTTCTTTTTTGGCTACCCCCCCCCCCATGTAAGGGGTAAAAAGCCTTTGGTATATGTATATATCACTGATGACTGATTACCTTTGTTTAAATATTCTAAATTTGCAAATGACTATACATATCAAGTGAATTATTGATTCTCAATTTGTTTAGCTCTAGGTTCTAACTCCTTATTTCATCTCTCTTCTGTCTTTGGCATTCACCCACTCTTTATACACACTATCTAATCTAAACTGACTGGATTTCCATGTAATTGGTATCTTTTCAATCTCATAAGCATATTCAAATAACTTTCTCCTAAGTGCTTTCTAAATTTGTCTTTTATTTGATTATACTAAAACCTCACTCAATTAAGCTTTCTCCAATATCCATCAACTTTGTATAGTCATGGAACTCTTCATTCTTACACACAAATTCCACATTTTTTGTTCATTTTTATAACACTTTTTATATTTTTTCTGCACAAAAAATGTGAAATCATTAAACAATATCTGTAGTATCAGCCAGAAAATTATGATATTCACTACCAAATTAGAAATTGCAGTGTGAGAGTAAATATCAAATACTGAACATTTTTTATCTAATCCTCCTCTAATTGGACGTAGAACTTTTCATTATTTCATCTAGACATTCACTAGCAGCTCATTTTCACTTTAGCCCCTTTGCTTCCTTCCAATTTGACATAGTGCATCAGTGATTTGCAGTTTTGTTATTTGAAGAATGTTTTTCTTTTATTTTGTAAATCTACAAATGGCTACATCATACAGACCATGTCTCTATGCACTATCTACCAAATGTGGTTGTCACTTTTTTTTTTTTACTTTTTAAGTAAAGTAGAAATTTAGGATGGGCCTTTCCATTGGCTCCCTTTTCCTTAGACAAAACTTTCTATTTCCAATTTTTGCTTTGACTTTGTTCCTCTTTCATGTTTTTTGGTAGTCTTTTTTTTTATCAGTTGTTAATCCTTATCAGTAGATATTTGTGGGAAACTATTGATTTTTTTCTTTTTTCCAAATATAATTTGATACATTAGGGAAAAAACAGTGGAATTGTATCAAGTATTCACACTTTTCAGGCCAACAAGGATTATTTGAGAGGATAAAATTGATAACATACTTCTTGTTTTGTTGTATTACAAAGGATTACAAAGGCGGAGCATGCCAACAGGAGACCTTTTGGTCCATATCTAGGTTGGATGGGAACAAGCACTGGTCATGAATAACCACCGAACACAATACAAATTATCTCAAAACATGCGAAATCATGAATTTGTACAATTCCATTTTACAGGTCATTGACATATTCTCACAATAACATCTTTGTTTTAATTCATTATCATGAAATCATACAATTTATTTGACAAATTCAATTTCATCATCAAAACCTTGTGTACATTTTTTTCCTCCATGCACTAGTTTTAAAACGTGTGCATGCATGCAGGTACACAGCTTAGAAGGAACACTGTTCATTGCACAAATCACACAGAAATGGATTTTCACCAATGTGAATCACCATGTGACAGTTGAGAGACCTGAGTGGGTCCTCATATACTTTGTGAGAAAGCTGCATCACACAGGTTGTGGTGAAAGTTGAGTGTCTACAAGTACAGCGGCTCTCATCCTCCTCCAATGGACTTTGCAGACGTCATGGGAAACTAGAGGGCAAAATTTTTAACTAATCTAATATCAACATTAATGCTTAGAAGGTAGACCCAAGCTGTTGAATAAGGAGGAAAAAGGGAGGGGGAGGGGGGGAATAATGCTAACAATCCTCTAAGGCTGTTCTATAAGAATATTAATGAACCGAAATAGCTACAAGGTTATCACGGGACAAAGTCAATCCTCTGCTCCACCGCGACTGATGGAACGCCTACTGCCATGACTGTGGTCCTCTGCCAGAACTGGTACATTGCAAGTGCTGAAATGGCACAGCCACGACTATGTAGACTGCCTTCACTGCACAGCTGCTACACATTTCATGAGGTTTGTCAAGGATAACCTTATTACTACACTTGCTCAATGGCTACCTTTATCAAAGAACTACAAATGGAAATGAACAATTGGGACAACTACAAATTAGACTGCAACTGGGTCAACTACAAACTGGGGCACAACTAGAAGTTAACTGGCCAAACTGTACTATGAGTCAAACCCAACTGGCTACAACTAAATCTAAACAGCTACTAGGCAAGTGAACGGTTTCAAATAGATAGGGCAAAGAGTGCCATCTACGAATATTTAGTTGTTCATAGGCATGGACTGCAAACTAATTCAGATAAATACTCATGTTTCATGGGATCAAACAACTTGGGTCTTTACCAGGAGAATAATTAAAAAAAATTGTACATAGAGGACAAATTCCTTATAAATTGAAATGTAGGAATGAATTTTGTTCACACCTAAATGGTCATACAGGTAAAACAAAGGAAACCCCACATTGGATTCAATCAAGGCGTGTGGGCATCAGATGCATAATTACCCTTCTGCTGATTTAATCCAAGCCATCAGAAAAATGTGATATTTTCATCATACAGGAATGGCTTCCCTCCAATGCCCATCATATGCCTTGTGGAAGAAGTCTTATGTGAAAAACCAGAATCAAAGAGGTCAAACTGGAACTGTGCAATTCTGCTCCTGTGTGTGTCTTCATATGCTGTGTGGGATAACCCTTTTTTGAAAAAGCAGAGTTGTGCAGGTTACTAGAAAACTTCTCCTCCTGTGTGGCTCCTCATATGCTTTGTGAGAGAACACTTTTTTGAGAAAGCTGCATTGCACAGGTTGCATTGGAAAGGCTTTTCTCCTGTATGGGTCCTCATATGTACTGTGAGATTACTCTTTATGGAGAAAGCAGAACTGCACAGGCAACACTGGAAAGGCTTTTCTCCAGTGTGGGTCGTCATATGCTTTGTAAGATTACCCTTTTCTGAGAAAGCAGAATTGCACAAGCCACATTGGAAAGGCTTCTCTCCCGTGTGGGTCCTCATATGCTTTTTGAGAACACCCTTTTGTGAGAAAGCAGAATCACACAGGTCACATTGGAAAGGCTTCTCTCCTGTGTGGGACCTCATATGCTCTGTGAGAGAACCCTTGTGTGAGAAAGCAGAATCACAAAGGTCACACTGGAAAGGTTTCTCTCCTGTGTGGGTCCTGATATGTGTTGTGAGAGAACTCTTTAGTGAGAAAGTAGAATCACACAGGTTGCATAGGAAAGGCTTCTCTCCTGTGTGGGTTCTCTTATGCTCTGTGAGATGACCCTTTTGTGAGAAAGCAGAATCACACAAGTCACATTGGAAAGGCTTTTCTCCTGTGTGGGTCCTCATATGCTTTGTTAGAGTACACTTTTGTGAGAAAGAAGAGTCACACAGGTCACATTGGAAAGGCTTCTCTCCTGTGTGGGTCCTAATGTGACTTGTGAGACCACCCTTTTGAGAGAAAGAAGAATTGCACAGGTTACACTGGAAAGGCTTCTCTCCTGTGTGGGTCCTCATATGCTCTGTGAGATAACCCTTTTGTGAGAAAGCAGAATCACACAGGTCACATTGAAAACACTTCTTTCCTGTGTGGATCCTCATATGCCTTGTGAGATGACCCTTTTGTGAGAAAGCAGAATCACACAGGTCACAATGGAAAGGCTTCTCTCCTGTGTGGTTCTTCATATGATATGTGAGATCAACCTTTTGTAAGAAAGCAGAATTGCACAAGTCACACTGGAAAGGCTTCTCTCCTGCGTGGGTCATCATATGATTTGCAAGATTGCCCCCTTCTGAGAAAGCAGAATTGTACAGGTCACATTGGAAAGGCTTTTCTCCTGTGTGGGTCATCATATGATTTGCCAGAATAAATTTTCTTGAGGGAGCAGAATCACACAGGTCACATTAGAAATGCTTATCTCCTGTGTGGGTCCTCAGTTGATTTGTGAGATCAGCCTTTTATGAGAAAGCAGAATCACACAGGTCACATGGGAAAGGTTTTTCTCCTGTGTGTGTCCTCATATGCCTTGTGAGAGAGAGAACCCTTTTGTGAGAAAGCAGAATTGCACAGGTCACACTGAAAAGGCTTCTCTCTCTCCAGTGTGGATCATCACATGATATCTAAGATAATTCATGATATAGCTGTGCTGTAGATGTCACACCAGATCCTCTTCATCATGTCACACATATGGATCCTATGAATAGCTCTTCTAAAAGAATGGTGATAGTTACCTTCTTCCTGGAAAATAATGTAATCATAAGATTGACATCTCTCTGACATTGTGTAATACACTATAATAGGATTATGAATGTTGTGTACACAAACCACTTCATATTCAAGTCCCTTTGTACTTAAATAGACCATTTGTATTTGCCATAATGTAACATTAAATAGAAATACTAACAGATATGGTGTTATTATATAATGCATTCTACTTTTTTTTTATTGGAAATGTGTTGAAAAATATCCAATAGCTACTGATGCATATTCACCCCACCACAACTGAAATGACAAATTTTGCTCTGTCTTTTTCATCATGTCTCATGATTTGGAAATGGGGAATGGCCCAGCTGGCCACAGCGGTCATATTTTAACTACCGGGTAACTCCACAACATTCCATGTTTGGGCTCACAAGACCAGAATCTAAATATGACCAATTCTAGGAAGGTTTATTCAGTTCATCTCACTTATCTGACCCAAATAAGTGATGCAAGTTGCATTCTTTCAGATTAACTGGTAAGTGGTGTACCTGTGTTATTGTTTCAGCATAACTTAATAAATTAGATTGCAGAGGAACTTTCCATATTTTTTCTTGTCACATTAAGTAAAATACCTGTTTGCCTCATAGAAATATGTATATATATATATATATATATATATATATATATATATATATCGGATATACAGTACCTACTAAAACAATCTCAATCATAATGTAATCAGGAAGGAACTGCTATCAAAGGTACAATCCCAGTAAATGTGGAGATAGCATGAAGGCAATGCATAATGTAAGAATTAGTGCTTTAACATTTTCAATCTACAGGCCATTTAAGCACAGAGGCATTATATACACACACCTGGTCATCTTCCAGGAAGCCTGTGACTCCCTTACCAGCTGTGATAATTGTGTGATAATACTGTAAAAAAAAAATAATAATAATAATAATGATAATAATAATAGAAAATAAATAAGTTCTCTTTGTGGAACCTTTATTTGATATCATCACTGAACCGATGATATTGGTAATTGAGTTGTTTGTATGAATCATACAGGATGACTTGGCACATTCTGTATATTTGTGTATTGTATTGATTAAAGTACTTGGATATCTATTTAACGTATTGTAATTACTAAATAAATGTATCACAAATATGCTTATTCCATTGGGATTGTACATAATGTACTGTATTTGTGAATGGGATCATTCTTTCCTGTGTATGTCGTTATGCATTTAATCACATGGGCATTACCGGGATAGATGGCGCTTATTACACCGACATTCTTGTCAGTGATTGTGAGGAGTGAAGTGGGCTGTGAACGAGGGATCAGTGACCAAAGTGAAAATGTTATAAAGACAGGTCCCTGCCCAGGTGATGTTTTTGGCTTTCACACTAAAAAAAATGCTTGGAGCATTAATATGGGTAATGGTTCCTAATTTTATGTAATAGATATGGTAGGAGTGTTGTAATATGGTTAATAGATTGTTTACATAAAATAATACTGAGTACAATATATTGCTTGTATAGAGGAATATGATATAAAGGAATACTTGCTTACAATAGCTCAAGTTGTAAATAAAATTATAATCATGTAATAATACAGTCATAGAAGGAGAATGTTGAACTTCGTATTTTATCAATCATGTCTGTACACTACACACTATTGTAATTATACTTATAGTTGTGATTGTTCAAAAAATATTTATTATGTAGGAATTCAGGAGAGGATTATGTTCATTCTCATTCCCATGTAGGCTGTATAAAGTGCTCCTGTTATTGCTTGATGATTTCAACAAATTTCACATTATGATGTATAATATGGATCTACATATGAATATTAATTTGTAATATACTCACAGGTTGAAATTAAATGATTACAGCAGTCCATGTATTTTTAGTGTGAAACATTTCAATATTACTCCAAGATGGGGCTGGACAAATTGAAGAGGAAACAGGCAGCTGGTAAAAGCAAATTCAACCGGACACTCAACAGCTTTGCTACAGCGCATGACCAGGAAGCACCCATTGCTGTACTAGATGGTATTTATCATGAGGCTGAACTGGCTTTTGATGGTATCGAAGAATTAAATGATGAAGTGATAAGTTCACTGTATGGAACAATAGGAGAGGAAATATTACTTGAGGAGGGAAATGGTTATATATCACACTTAGAAATGCAGAAAGTGAAGTTGAAAACCAAATTAGAAAAGATAAGGAGTACTCAAAAACAAGTTTGTGCAAAAAAGTGTATCCTAGATTTCAGTAAAGAAACTTTATCTTTCTAAGGTAATATGAGAAAATTCCCTAGTTTTAAAGATAACTATGAGAGATTAGGTGTGCCCACTTTTGGACAAGACCATATGCATTTATGAGAGTGCTTGTCAGGTGAAGCCTTACACTCTATTAAAGGCCTAGAGAATGATTATAAGTATGTTTGATAGACTGAATAAAAATTAGGCAATGAAAGAAAAATCGTCAATTTGATAATCGGTGATCTACGTGCTCTTTAACCGATAGCTGATGGTGATGACAAGGGACTTGTTGAGATGGTAGATAGGGTTGAGAGGTGTTATTTGAATTTAAAGAAGATGAGATTACAAGCAGAAATGAATTCTACTAATGTTTTGGGTATGGTGGAAAGAGTCTTGTCACTTGCACAGAAAAGAGAATGGGTGGCAGTGATGGATGATAGTGGATGTAGTCTGGAATTTGATAAGTTATTGAAATGTTTGCAGAAGCATATAATTGAGTACATGGGATCTGTTGTTAGAACTACCTGTAATTAGAGGTCAAACATAAATGTAGATAGCACGTATACTCAAAATAATTACCTTAGCACACTAGTGAAAGACTTGCAGGATAATCAGGCTAATATGGAAAGACAACTATCAAAAATAACTAAGATATTTAACAATTTAGCTGACAATAACAACAGATATAAACAGGATAATTCAAGTCAATCCACATACCAATGTTTGTTTCATGAGAACAATACCCATGATTCTCACGATTGTTATGGATTTAAATTAAGTGATAGAGAAAAGTTAGAAATTATCAGAAGTAAAAATTTATGCTTCAACTGTTTGTCTAATCAACATTGGGCAAGGAATTGTACCAGGAGGGAGAATTGTAATGTGATCTTTAACAACAAGGAATGTGGCACCATCCGTTAGTGCATAGATCACCAGTGAATGGAACAATGTATTATATAAATGAGCACAAAACATCAAGGGTCTTGTTGATGGTTAGCTCAATATATCACAATGGCGTACCCACAATTACAACGTGGGATAGTGGATCAGACGTAACTGTTATAACGCATTCAATGGCAAAAAAATCAGGGTTATTAGGAAAGGATGTTCGGATGACCATCACAAAGGTAGGTAATGTTGTGGAGTCATGCATGAGTAAGGAGTACACCGTTCCCTTGACAGACCAACAAGGCAAAATTTGGAAAATTAAGGCATATGGTTTTGATGAGATAACATTAAATGTGTATGAGGTTGATGCTAATGAACTAAGTAGGGTACAAGTGAATCCACTGTTACTAGTGAGACTGGTTGGCATGGTAGATATGCTGATTGGTTCATATTGTTGTCAGTTATTACCTAGAGTGATAAAAATGGTAAATAACCTCCAGTTGTTAGAAAACCAATTTGGCTATTGTGTTAGAAGTAGCAGGAATACTGGTATAAATGGAAGAGGCAACAGTGCTTGTGTTAGGATGAACCATGTTCTGCTTGATATTAGCACTCAGAAAATAGAGGTGTCTAAACTTCCTGATTTGAAGGTATCCTTGAGTAATGTGTTTGGAAACGATACAGATCATGATAATACACCTTGTTTTTGCAGAGTATACCTGATGAATGAACGTTAAAAGAAACTAGAGAATTGTAATTAATTGAACAGGGTCTTACATTTGATAAGGTCAACAGAGTTTGGGTTGTTAAATATCCTTGGATAAAGAATCCCACAAGTCTGCCCAACAATTATTCTAGTACCTTTGCTTGTATGAAAGCAACAGAGAAGAGATTGTCCAACTGTGGCTTGGAACATTGTAAATTATATCACAACCAGATTGATGAGATGATCACTGGAGGTATAGCATGGAAAATTGCAAAGGCTGAAAGGGAGTCGTTTAGCCTACTTGGTCCTGTTTATCACATCCAACACCACGAGGTAATGAAGCCAGATTCTCAATCTACATCTATGAGAATCGTGTTTGATTCATCAGCTCCTTATCAGTCACCAACTAAACGCGTATTGGGTGAAAGGGCCAGACATTTTGAATTCATTGTTGGGAGTATTACTAAGGATGAGACAGGAGAAAGTAATTGTAATGGGTGACATGTCAAAGATGTACCCTACTATTCGATTAGATGAGAAAGACCAGCATACACATAGATTTATTTGGAGGGATTTTAAAGTGTTAAAATCTCCTGAAGATTCTATCTTGACAAGGGTTACATTTGGGGATAGGCCAAATGGTATAATAGCAACGTTAGCACTAAGGTACACTACCGGAGAAATATGCAAGTGAATACCCAGCTGCTGCTAAAATGATAATGAGAAACAATTATGTTGATGACATGGCACAGTCAGTGAGCAGCAAAATAAAGGCTACTAGGCTTATCAAGGAGACAGAACATATTCTAGCTAGCGGAGGGTTTGTAGTGAAACACTGGGTAACTTCTGCAAATAATCATAAAATTGGGAAGTGGACTTCAACATTAAGAAAAAAAAAGAAAAGAAAAAGAGAGAGAGAGAGAATATCAGGACATTATAAAAACAGTGCAAAGAAAGTAAAGAAGGTGGGTTCTGAAAAAGAACTGGGAGTAATTATCACTAAATACATGTCCCCTCGTAAACAGATTGATAAAACTTTTGGAGAAACCTACAACTTGCTAAGATCAATAAAGGTGATTTTTACTTGGATGAAGAAATGGTGAAAAAATACTGATCACATTGATAAGGCCAAGACTGGAGTATGCAGTGATGCTATGAACACCCAGTACTAAAAAGAATACAGGTCGACCATCACTCATCCGGCAATCATTAATCCAGAACAATCAGTTATCCGGGATTATTTTTGCTACTGGCCGCTAGCATTTGGTGGCGCTGTGTCCTACAAAAACAAATTTGAGCAGGAATTATAAACACCAGCATCCAGCAATCTTTTCCTTTCGTGATTTTTACGCTTTGGTAAAAAAAGAGTTCTATCCCCTATCATGGCTCCAGTGAATAAAGGAAGTGACAAGCATAAACATAAATCATTGGATGACGATAACATTGATGAATGGATGGATGTTGATGCCAGTGCCCCTGTTGTTCATCATTATACTGACTCAGAAATTGTAGAAATGGTTATAAGCCCAGAAAAACAAACCAGTGAAGGAGAAAGTAGTGATGAAAATGAGGAAAAAGTAACAGAAAGAATTTGTATTGAACATTTAATTCAGCTGACAGGGGAACTGCTGAAAGGTTTAGAGCAGCAGAGTTTTATAACTGAGCAAGAAATAATGAATATTAACATGCTGCAGGATAAATTGATCAAAGAAAGGCCTAAATATATGAAGCAACAAAGTTTGCAAGATTTATTAAAGAAAATTGCTAAAAAACATTCAGCAGACGTGTCATCTACAGCAGACGTGTCTAGCAAAAAAGCAGTCCCTTCTACATCTGGCAACCCAGGAGTGTTGCTAACGTCACCAACACCATTACGTCTAGATGACAATGAAGATTCCGACAGCCTAGATGATGTGTGTCAGTGATGATCTTCAGTATGTAGGCTTCGTTTACTATATGAATGTATTTCATCAAACTTGAATTTATTTGATCATTTTACGCAAATAATAATAGCAGTGACGATCTCTCTCTTTCTTTTGGCCTGATCAGCTGATAGACTCTCTCGCTGCTGACTTATGATTTCCATGTGTAGCCTACATTGTAACCACTTACGGTTCTAGTGATGTCCTTTCTTGTGTAACATTACCATTTATCTCAATTGTACAGTACTCATATTATAATTGAATTCATTTTTTTTTTTTTGTATGTAATCAATAACATTACTTTGGAAGTAGCAGTGATGAATTTCCCTACATAGCCTATGTGAACCACTTAGGTTTTTGTATGTAAGAAACCATTAATTTTATTTTAATTGTACTGTACTTTATTTCAATAAAGTTTCACTTGAATCTATTTGACATTTATCTTTTCTTTATTAACCAACATGTGCTTATATAAGGGCTATTCTAAATTTAAAATGAGGTGATTAATTACTTGGTTTCCTGTATTCTTGGCTAATCAATCACTAATCCAGAAAAATTGATAATCCGGCACTCTCTCCGTCCCAAAGTTGCCGGATTAGTGATAGTCGACCTGTATAAGGAAAGTTGAAATATTCCAAAGAGCAACTATGAGGATGTCCCCAACACTTTCAAAACTGCCATGTGAGCAGAGATTGTCAAAACTGGAATTATTGACTCTGGAACAAAGAAGGGAAAGAGGTGACCTATTAACCATCTTTAGTATTATGAGAGGCATGAAAGCCCTTGATAGAGAACACTTACTATATTGGGATGAAAGAAATACAAAGAAACTAAAAATGAGTTATAGAAGGGATATAAAAAAGAACAGCTTTCCACACTGAGTGGTGGATGTATGGAACATATTGGATGAAATGATAGTGTGTGCAAACATTCATGGATAGAGGAAACTCGATACTGCAAGATACAAAAACGAGACACCATGAGCATAGCTCCCCTTACTGTAGGATACAACTAGGTAATACACAGACACACACACACACAAAAAAAAAAAAAAAAACTTTGACTAGATACCACACAAAATATTAGTTAAAAAATTGGAAAACATAGGAGGGATACAAGGCAACTTACTAAACTGGATGGAGGACTTCCTGAATGGTAGAAAGATGAGAGTAGTGCTCAAAGAAAAATATTCAAGTTGGAGGGAGGTGATTAGTAGAGTTCCGCAAAGATTAGTATTGGCTCCAATAATGTTCATTATTTAAGTGAGTGACATAGATGATGTGGAATGTTATGTAAGTTTCTTTGCAGATGATGCCAAATTGTTGAGGAGAGTAAAACCCAAAACTGATTACAAATTACAGGGAGACCTGAATAAGGTTTGGAAATGGAGTCAGGAATGGGAGGTGGACTTCAACATTAAGAAGTGCATAATGGAGTTCAGAAAAGGTAAAAATAGAATATCAGGATAATATAAAATTGGAACTAAGGAGGTAAAGAAAGTGGGATCTGAAAAAGATCTGGGAGTAATTATCTCATATAAATAAAGTTGTCAGAGAATCCTATAACTTCCTAAGATCAATAAAAGTGGCATTTACCTATTTGGAAAAAGAAATGATAGAAAAAATATTAGTCACACTAATAAGGCCTACACTGGAATATGTGGCAACATTATGGTCACCCAGTACCAAAAAGAATATAAAGAAGATTGGAAGAATCCAGAGAGCAGCCACAAAAATGGCTCCAACACTTTCAAACTTGTCATATGAAGAGAGACTGGCTTAATTGGAGTTACCAACTTTGGAGCAAAAAAGAAACGACCTACTAAAACATCTATTGAATCACGAAGGGCACAGAAATACTCGATAGAGAGGACTTGTTAAATTGGGACAAGAAACACAAGAGAACATGGAAAGAAATTAAAAAAAGATAGTCACTGAAGAGATCTGAAGAAGAACAGTTTTCCACATAGAATGGTGGACACTTGGAACAAACTGGATGAAACAATAGTGTGCAAAAACCATACACAAATTTAAGAGCAAACTAGACACTGTGAGATACAAAGGCAGGACACCACAAGCATAGCTCCCATTTTGATAAGATACAACTAGTTAAATACAACTAGGTAAATACACACACACACGACTCGGTGACATAGTTGGTAGAGTGCTGAGCTGCCACCATAGTGGCCCGCAGTTCTTGGTTCGAATCCTGCCCAAGGCCGAAATTATTTCGGTACCGCTGCGCTTCGGGTCGTTACTCTGACTCTCGTGGGCGGGGAGTTGGGGGTGTGTGTGTGTACAAGGTCATAGCATTACCCATAGATTGGACCTATGAGCTCTGAGCTCTCTTCCAGGAGGGAAATAGCTGTCAATCACGAGTCCAACACATGATCCAAAGACCAAGTGAATACATACAGATATATATATATATATACATATATATATGCAAGGTAACCACTTAAGAAAATAAACAAACGGAGCAGAGTGCTTTCGTATATTACATCTTCAGTGTAAATTACAAGTTACAGGTGCTCATCAAAAATAGTGACTGGACGAAACACGCTAATCCAGATTTTGTAATGAATCTTTCAGACAAAACATTAAGTGAAGATATGACAACTGCCCTAGGTTATGGGCTTAGTTTCTCCAACAACCAGTTTCGTAATAGTGAACTTAACATCAGTAAAGCATTTTTAAGTTTAAAGCCTTGCTCCGACTTGTCTGTGGATGACATCAATATTTGTAAAGGAATAGTGTACGGGGCGTCTTCTCAACATATCACACCAACCTGCCTGCCCCGAAAGATTCAAAATCGCTATCAATAACTTGAAAAATGATAGTGACCTCCATATTACTAAGGCTGATAAATCAAAGGTGATTGTTATCTTAAATAAGCAGGACTATTTTGACAAAATGTATAATTTACTAAATGATACTTGTACGTACATTCAACTTAAAAATAACCCAATGGAATCGGTTAATAGTAATTATAACAAGAAGATCAAGTACATTTTCAAAGACCATAGTGATCTAATAAAGAAATTCACTTCCATAAGTCCACCTCTACCATATATGTATGGTTTGATCAAAACTCATAAACCAAATTATCCTATTATACCCATCATTTCGTCCATAGGATCAGCCTCCTATAAACTTTCTAAATGGCTAGTAATAATTCTCAGTCCATTAGTCGGCACTATTTCCAACTCTCATATAACTAATAACTCTGATCTAGACAAACTTAATAATATGCAGCCTAATTACAATTTTAAATTAATCAGTTATGATATAGTGTCATTATTTACTAAAGTTCCAATAATTGATCTCAAAGAATTCCTTAAAGTCGAACTGGACAAACATGTACTGCTACTCCCGACACATAGCATTGTCCAGTTAATTGAACTTTGCATCAAAGATTGCAAATTTCAGTTTCATGATAAATACTATGCCCAAACTTTCAGCATGAGCATGGGAAATTGTCTTTCTCCCGTGCTCAGCAATCTATATATGGAATTCTTTAAGAGCAAGATTTTAAGTAAAATAATTCCACCAGGAATAATTTGGTTGCGTTATGTCGATGACATTCTTTGTCTATGGCCTGATCATTTAGATGAGTCACAATTCCTCAAACAAATTAATAACCTAGTCAAGTTAATCAAATTCACGGTTGAAGTGGAAAATGATGGTGTGCTACCCTTTTTAGACGTTAATATTCATCGTAAAGGAAGAAACCTTACATTTAGTGTATATAGAAAGCCAACTAATGTAAACTCATACATCCATTACTATTCTTCCCACCCTGATAATGTAAAAAGGTCGGTTTTCTCATCAATGTTCCTTAGAGCTTTACGGGTCTGCAGTCCCGAATACATTGATGAGGAAATAAGAAATGTTTACGATATTAGTTTTGGATTGAAATATCCTAAACATTTCATTGATGTTTGTTACAATTTTGCAAGGAAAACTTATTACAATTCTCAGCCTAACAAATCCAAAGTCCATAATAATCTAGTAGTTTTACCTTACCAAGAAATCTTAACTATTGTTCCCAAATTACTTAAGAATTTTAATATCAATGTAGCCTTCAGAAACAATAACACCATCAAACAATACCTAATAAATAATTCTAAAAATTATCAAAAAGGCTGTGTGTACAAAATTCCTTGCAAGATATGTGATAGATTCTATATCGGCCAAACGGCAAAAGATCTTTGTCAGGATAAAACAACATAAGAAATGTGTCAAAGACGGGAATGAGTCAAGTGCCATTTTTAAACATTTAAGCACTTTTAATCACCCTATCAACTGGGAAAACGCTAGTGTGATTACTTTCAACAATAATTTTGTCGAAAGAAATTTAATTGAAAGTTGCTTGATTAAGATCACAAATGATAACTTTAACCTTAACTTAGGATTGCACAAAATTGATAATTATATTTGTAATGAAATAGCCAATAATTACAAACTGTAAGAATGCTGGACGTTTGACCCACGCCCGGACAATTCGTCCACAACCTTTCCTAGTGTAGTTCCTTATACTCTTGTCATACTATATTATGTTTGCTGTACCCTCTTTCTTTGTAATTTACACTGAAGATGTAATATACGAAAGCGCTCTGCTCCGTTTGTTTATTTTCTTAAGTGGTTACCTGGCATTTATAAAACACACGTTCCTAGTGTTCTTATTGCATATATATATCGCTTGTTTGCGAAAACGTCGTCATAACTCAAAATATTTAATTTTTCAGGAGAGGCATTTTAAAATTTCAAAATGCTCTCAATATTATAAAAAGCCCTCAAACACCATGGGTGGAAAAAAATTTGGAGCATCAAATACGCCTCTAAAGTTTATAGAAGTTAAAACAATCATAATCTTTACTAAGTCTAAAATATTTGTTGGAACAAGTTGGACCATGTAAGGTTATGTCGTTGGGACATTTAGCACTCCCTAGCGGTCAATTTTTGAGCTACAGATATGACACTATTACCAAAAAAAATCTGTGTTTGAAGATGAATATGTCTAAAGATAACTCAAAAATTCAGTTTTTTGAGTTATGACGACACGACGTTTTTGCAAACAAGCGATATATATATATATATATATATATATATATATATATATATATATATATATATATATATATATATATATACACACACACACACACCAAGGGGTTTTTCCCCCTTATAAGGGAGGTAGCCAAGTCATAAAGGTTCACACCCGTTCCCAGCTATTTCACTCCCATCCACCACCCTTTCCTCCCTCTCATCTTGGCTCATTATGGATGATGGGTCATCCCTGTATCACTCCCACTGTTCTGGGTCAAAAGCAATGCAGCAAGGAACAGTACATCCATGGCAAAGATAACTTCACTTAACTGGTGACACTCCCTCTCCATTCCCCTCATACAGAAAAAGAGAAGCCCTTAAATCAGGCTTTTACTGTCATACGATGCAAAAGGAGACTTGGTCAATTTTAGGCCAATCAGGTGACTAAATCTAATTTGGAGGAAAGTCTCACACTAGTGGACACAGCTGGTCAAGGTCGGTCAGTTGGGGGGGGGGAGGACACAGAGGACACAAATCAGAGGTCTGACCTGCTCAAGCTGAAAGTGATCTGGAGATATTGGTCATGTGAGCTGCATCCAATATCAATGTAATAAGACTGCATAAGGGAAGGTATAACTGCTCATACTATAATGCAAAGACTTCTAATTGATATGACGTGGATGTATGGAGTGAATATCAAGAAAGACTTTACTCACAAGAATATCAAAATCAGTGCACACAGAATTCAGAGTGAACTTTATGAATTCTTGATTTTCCTACTGAGGAGGACTGAATCCAATAATAATGTAAGAACAATGCAAGCAAACAGGATACACACTCTGATAAACATACAGATGCTTGTTAGTCTTAACTATTTTTTAATCACTACCAATGTTAATATTATTTTGCAATAGTTATATATGGAGCTCAAAATACTCACAAAATTAAGAGCTAGCCAAAGATAGAGTTAAAGTTTGCAGCTGTGAGACTGGCCAAAACATCTTTACAATACACGTAAATGTTTGCCAGTCTCAATTTTCTGCAAATTGCTACCAACGTAACTATTATTTTGTGATGCTTATATACGGGGTACCCATTAATAAGAGCTAGAGGTAAGATGTGTATTAATGAAACCTAACCTGACCTATCCTATCCTAATGGTTATTCCGTTAGTATAAAGTTGTCCACTCATCTCGAAAAAAAATTCTTGAATAGCTATTAACATTATTAGTTTCCGGTACTTATATCTCGGGTTAAAAATATTCAGAATGATAAAGGCTAACCGATTATATACGTAATTGCAGGCTGGCAAACATCTTGATAAATAGCCACATATTTACCCTTGCCCAGAATGCCAAATACGTTACTAAACGGGAATTGAAGTGTAGCAAATGCCAAAAGTAAACACACTACGCATGCACTAAGCTACTTTACCACTGCATATATAATTTCACTTACGAATTCAAGAAAGGCAAGAAAACAAGCTCTTCGCTCGCTAATTCGCCCGGTGGCAATAGCCCTCCTTTATACACTACTATCTTTTCATTTTCCTACAGACATTCTTCCCCTCCCACAAAAACCGATCCCGCGCAAGCGGGGGTCTTTTCTAGGAATTCAGAATTCAGACGATGGGAATTACGTCGAAAGACCGAAAGAGAGCAGACTAGAGTGGAAAATATTGTGGAGGCGTTAACTAGCTTACACCAGAGGAGTCTAAGAAATGTAAAACGAATTTCAGTGTGTTCTGTGAAAGAACCACAAAGTATATAAGTGACAGATATATCTGAAAACATAACAATATGTTAAGATTAAGCTCAAGACGTGTCATACCATTTGAAGAATTTTGTGATGCAGTCAAGGCCTGTAACATTCAAGATAGTGATATGGATGATTTATATGAAGAGTATGGGACTGTGTAGGCTATTAATTTGATCCACACTCCAGAGATAATATAAAGCCATAGTGAGGAACGTTATCTCAAGCTGATCAGTAAATCTAAAGTCCCATTCACAAATCTGAAGAAGCTGGACACTTGTATATTTTCTCTCTTCCATGCAGAAATCTTCACACGATTTTTTTTTTTTTTTTTTTAATGATGAACTCAGCTTGGAAAAACGAGAGATGCCATCTTCTCAAAAGAGTGCCTAGCCATGGACAAAAGAAAACTCACGGAGATGGCAGTCTGCCATTATGAATGTCTATGTTAAGTAGGCTATTTTATCATGTGAATCTGTAGTAGTTTTAGTTTGGAACAACGGCATGACAAATGAAAATCAACACAAAATATCTAATCTCTTTCTTTTGGTAATTAGCCACAAGGTGCGACACTAGAAGTGTCACATGAGTAATATAGGTGAAGCTCGGACTAAGGCCACAGCTTAGTGGAGCTTATGGTTGTAGCTGGACGTGGAGCCTAACGTCAGCGAGGCGGTAGCAGATGATGACGGCGAGGCTCGATGGGACAGCTAGAAGACTGGACGAGGAGATGTTGTGTGTGCTGGTAGTACTGTTCTGCCCATCTCGGCGAAACGCCGACCTTTTAAGGGAGGCTGGCGGGAACGTGAGGAGTTTTCCAAGTTCCTGATTGGCTGACCGCTGGCTGGCAGGGACACCCTTGCGAACTACGCTTGCCAACTACAGGAACTTGGAAATGATTTCTTTGATCAGTGTGTGACGGGTCGTAGGATGCATCACGTCACTACAAATCTAATTTGGTTAGCTTACAGTATTTTTTTATCAATGGTAAATTTTGATATTCATTTATTCAGTTTTTTATTAAAGAGAATCCCAAAGAATTCTATAGTTACATTAGAGATAAAAAGGTTGTTAGGAATCACATTGGTCCACTATTATCTGCTGACGGTCAACTTGAATATTCAAATGAAGGAATGTGTAATCTCTTAAACAATTATTTTAGCTCGGTATTCGTAAACGAAACACCTCAAAGTGAATTCCAAACTGAAACCTGTGAAAAGTCTGGGGTAAACTTACTACGGTAAATATAACAAAAGAAACAATTAAAAGGTGTATAGACAAACTCAAAGTTAATAAAACACCAGGGCCTGACGGTTGGCATCCAAGAATCTTAAAGGAAATGAAAAATGAGATTGTTGTTCCATTAGAAATTATTTTCAAGAAATCCATCATATCCGGAGATGTCCCAAGAGAATGGAAGCTAGCTAACGTTACTCCCATATTCAAAAAAGGTGACAAAAAGAAACCAAATAACTATAGGCCTATTAGTTTGACTTCGATCGTAGGAAAAATAATGGAAACTATCATCAGAGATGCTATCGAATATCATTTAGAAAGTAACCGTTTGATAAATGATAGCCAACATGGTTTCAGACGGAAACGTTCTTGCGTGACTAACTTACTCGAATTCTACAACACAGTTGTCTCGAATTATGACAAAAGAAACAATATAGATTTAATATATCTAGACTTTGCAAAAGCTTTTGATACCGTCCCACACGAAAGACTACTTACTAAATTAGCTTTGCATGGAATAAGTGGTAGCCTATTAGGTTGGACTAGTAATTGGTTGAAAGGTCGAAAACAGAGAGTTGTTTTAAATGGAAAAACTTCTGGATGGAAAAGTGTTGCAAGTGGAGTTCCTCAGGGTTCCGTTCTTGGGCCACTTCTATTCATAGTATATATAAATGATATAGACCATGGACTAAAATCTACTGTTTCCAAATTTGCTGATGATACAAAACTGTGCGGAGTGGCAAATGATCACTCAAACCAATTAGATATTCAAGAAGATTTAGATCAATTACAGCAATGGTCTGAAAAGTGGCTAATGAAATTTAACACAAGTAAATGCAAGGTAATGCACATAGGTAAAAATAACAGCAAGTACGATTACAAGTTATTTGGAAATTCGTTAACAAAAGTGGATAGTGAAAAAGATCTCGGCGTAATTATCAGTAACGACCTCAAATCATCCAAACAGTGTATTTCAGCCTCTGAGAAAGCAAATAAGATTCTGGGATTGATTGCGCGATCTTTTGATTTCATAAGTCCATCACTCATTAACAAGCTATATAAATCGTTAGTTCGTCCACATTTGGAATATGCTGTTTCCGTATGGTCACCGAATCTCATTAAAGACATTGACAGACTGGAAAAAGTACAACGGCGAGCCACTAAACTGATTCCAAATATCAAAAATAAATCATACGAAAATCGACTTAAGCACATGAATCTGTTTTCCCTAAAAAAGCGTAGACTCAGAGGTGACTTGATACAGGTCTTTAAGATTTTAAAGGGAATTGACAACATCAAAAGTGACCAAATTTTCACATTGAATGAGAATCAGACAAGAAACAATGGTCTCAAACTGTCCGGAAATAGATTCAATTTGGAAGTAGGTAGAAACAACTTTGCCAACCGTGTAGTTAATGAATGGAATAAACTTCCTGCACAGGTAGTGCAATGTAGTTCAGTTCGAAGCTTTAAGAATCATTTAGATAAATACCTAAGATGCTGTAATTATTATAATTTATGTTATATTATTTGTTTTTGTTTTGTTATAATTTGTCTGTCTGATTTTCATTTATTATTAGTTATATGTCAATTTATTATCATTTACTATTTACCTGTTTGTTTGTTATTCAACTTTACCAATGCATTTATTTATGTATTTTAATTGTTATTTACATTGTTATAGTTTTAATTTATTATTAATATGATTTTTTTTTTTTTTTTTTTTTTTTTTTTTTTTTTTTTGCATCCGACCTAGATATGGATCAAAAGGTCTCCTGTCGGCATGCTCCGCCTTTGTAATATATATATATATATGTGTGTGTGTGTGTGTGTGTGTGTGTGTGTGTGTGTGTGTGTGTGTGTGTGTGTGTGTGTGTGTGTGTGTGTGTGTGTGTGTGTGTATTCACCTCGGATCTGCTGCAGCCTTCTGTCGAGACAGCCAGACACCACCCTACGGCAGCGAGCTCAGAGCTCATTATTTGCCGATCTCTGGGTAGGTCTGAGACCACTCACACACCACACACCGGGACAGCAAGGTCACAACTCCTTGACTAACGTCCCGTACCTACTCACTGCTAGGTGAACAGGGGTTACACGTGAAAGGAGACAAACCCAACTTATCTCCGCCCGGCCGCGTGTGTGTATGTGTGTGTGTGTGTGTGTGTATGTATTCACTTGGTCTTTGGATCACGTGTTGGACTCGTGATCGACAGCTATTTCCCTCCTGGAAGAGAGCTCAGAGCTCGTAGGTCCGATCTATGGGTAATGCTATGACCTTGCACACACACACACCCCCAACTCCCCGCCCACGAGAGTTGGAGTAACACCCCTCAGCGCTGCGATACTGATATTATTTCAGCCCCGGGCGAGGGTCGAACCCGGACCTCCGTAGTGGCAGGCCAGAGCTCTAACCACAGCGCCATGAGAGGTGTGTGTGTGTTCACTTGGTCTTTGGTCTTTAGATCACGTGTTGGACTCGTGATCGACAGCTATTTCCCTCCTGGAAGAGAGCTCAGAGCTCGTAGGTCCGATCTATGGGTAATGCTATGACCTTGCACACACACACGCCCTCAACTCCCCGCCCACGAGAGTCAGAGTAACGACCCGAAGCGCAGCGGTACCGAAATAATTTCGGCCCTGGGCAGGATTCGAACCATGAGCTGCGGGCCACTATTGTGGCAGCTCAGTGCTCTACCAACTACGCCACCGAGTGTGTGTGTGTATGTATGTATGTATATATGCATGAGAAATCACATAAACTCGTGATTCTAAATATGCGAAAAAACCACCAAGGAAAAAGAAAAACTGATGACCAAGCGCTTTCGTCTATTCAGACATCCTCAGGGTACATAGAAAAGAAAAAGTACACAAGAATATATACAAAGAGTATGAGGTCAGGGAGGGAACCAGGAAAGGTTGTGAGGCTCTAATGTCAACCTGACGCGAACGGGTCAAGTTGACATTAGAGCTTCACAACCTTTCTTGGTTCCCTCCCTGAACTCATACTCTTTGTATATATTCTTGTGTACTTTTTCTTTTCTATGTACCCTGAGGATGTCTGAATAGACGAAAGCGCTTGGTCATCAGTTTTTCTTTTTCCTTGGTGGTTTTTCCGCATGTATATATATATATATATATATATATATATACATGTATATATATCTATATATATACATATATATATTATGTATATATATATATATATCCACTCAACAAGTTTGATGTAGTTCACAAGTGTCGGCAATATTATTATTATTATTTTTTTTTATCTATTTATTCGTTCATTCATTCATTCATTCATTTATTTGTTTGTTTGTTTTATATTACTAATGACCACTTGTACAGAGAAATATTTTTCTTGGCGGGCTGATATTTCGTCTTCCTCAGTGCGAAAATCCAAATTATGAAATTCACTGCCTAATCTCTCAATTCACTGTGTACTGAAATTGTTACTAGTTCTTTAGAATTCATTCCACATGTGCACTGTATATCGGAATGCTCCAGAAATAGCGTCGTTTTCCATAAGCTAACAAAAAAGTAGTTCTATGTTGTTTTCGTGATTTAAGAGCAAGATTGCTATGGGCACAAACTAATTTTCCCGTTGAAATAATTGTAATTCAATTTAAGTGATTGTTTTAAATGAATAACTAACGGAACAAGCTACTCCCACCAATCCACAATACTCCCTGTTTTATTAGTTGATGGAACCGAAGAAGGAAGGTGCTATGTGTAACCTAACCTAGCTATAGGTAGGGATAGGCAAGCTTCGGCTGATTAGATTATTTTTTTCTCAGTCTAAGATGGTAGATATAATTTTTTTTTTTTTTGTGCCGTTACGAGAGGTAACGGGGCTTTTTTATATGTCCGTGTATCCCCATGTTTACATATCTTTTTGTCGTAAGGCTCGTTTCCCCTCGGAAGAGGTTTCCAAGTTTGTTTTTCGTAATGTTTAATTTAAGTATGCTGCGAGCAGAAGCTTCGTCTGCTTAAGAATACTATCGTTGTAAGTTGTCTGCAAGCTGTGCTGCAAGATAGCATCTCATTATTTGTACAATGTTCACTTTAAGAATTAGACTTAAGAAGGTGTGTAAGAACCTGTTGCGGTGGTGTGATGTCACGTCACGCCTCCAGCCAGTGTGGTTTGAAACGCCTTCAGTTGTATACCCGCTCCCTTCGCGGCCTACTCGTTTTTCATCTACTACTACTTCTACTTCTACTCTTCCTCCCAATTACTGTGTGCTGCCATGGTTTCAACGGCAGCACCTGTTGTGTGAAGATGAGAAAGTCGTGTTTTCTATTGCCAATAAATGTTAGCGACGAGTACTCCGTGGATCCTTAACCCCGCGTTGTTTACGTTACGTAATCCAGAAAAGAGGGCACTCGTTACGCTAACCCCCTATGCGTAGCAGAGTAATCTGTGAAGCCACAATGAAAAACGATGGCCATTGGCGCTCTCTGCCAAGAAAATCGCTTTCGTGAAGAGGTGAATGAAAAGAGCCGCTGCGAAGGAGTTAAAAGTTAGCCATGCAGTATGCCAAGTCCATCTTGAGGATGTGGCCAGACCACGCCCTGCACGCCGTTGCCACGTCTAGATTCCCCTCGTCGTCACCACATGAACTTGATGTGTCGCCTTCCTGGCATAAGTTTGCGTGTGTGTGCTTGGGTTTGTAGCGCAAGTTAAGTGTAGTGTAGCGCAAGCCAAAGTGTAGTGATCGTATCGGCGCGCGAGTGTGATGTGGCAGTCTTAGTGATCGTATCGGCGCGCGAGTGTGATGTGGCAACAACGTATGGTTGCCAAGCCCCAACAGTGTTTACATAACACCTCGTCGCAGTTAAGCATGTGTTTTTCCTTTGAAGGCAAGCTACCTTGCCTAAAATCCTGTCATATGTTAATATAAGCATGCGACTAATGTGCATTTTTAGATTGAACCAAATGTAGGGTTTAATCTGTTGTTGTCTACCTCAATAGTCGTATAGTTAGGAGTGTGGTAACGTACTCCGTGGTTTTCGATTAAGTTCGAGTTTTCCTTGTCTTCTTTATCATATTACTGTCTTGTCTCTCACTGTTTCTCTCGCTTGGCAATATGTCTTCCAACCACAGTATAGATGAAGGACCCGTCTCTGGTAGGGTCAGAGTCCTCACGGCTGAAGGGCAAGAGGCTTTTCAGAGAGCGTCTGATCAGCATGAAGAGAGGGTAAAGGCGAGTAGAGAAGGAGTACAAGCCTTATTGGAAGAACCGAATCATGGTCCTTGGTTGTATGAGGCCCACGCTGTGTACCAGGATACTGTAAAAAGGTACCTGGAATTCTTAATGCGTGAACGTACTTCAGAAAGTCTGGCTCGTGCTGAATCAGTGAAGCACGAAGACAGGGATTTTCAGGCATCTTTTCGTCAGGTAATCAGTAACTATGCTTCCTCTTCCGCAGTTGAAGTCACGGAAGAGGAACACCACACTGAACCGTTTTACAAGATGACCCGAAGTCCAATCAAGTTCCTTTATCCCTCGTCGACCACTCTGAGTTTTGTATGCCCCCTTCAATGAAGGGCAGTTCAAGAAGGTCGGTTAGGTCAGGTCGTTCCAGTAGCACCAGTGTTAGTGTTGCAAGGAAGCAACGAGCCAAGGTGGAGACCGCTCGTATCAGAGTCAAGTTTGCCGAACAAGAGGGTCAGCTTATGAAAGAGCAGGCTGAAATGCAGGCCAAGTTCAAAGTTATGACACAGCAAAAGGAGTTGGAAGAAGCCGAAGCCGAACTTAGGCACTTAGGACCCGACGATGATTGGGAAACATGCAGTGACTGGGACCAATTAAAAGGTACAGTCGCTACCCGCACCCAACTATATGTGGAGCAACAGGGTGGTATAGTCGATGTTTCCGCTAGTCAGAAGGATCTGGTAGGCTTGAATCCTGAAAGCCCTGTTTTCAAGCCCTGTTCTGATTTCAGAGTTAACTCACAGCCTGCTAACAATGTTCCATTCAGTTTTGAACCTCGTATCGAAAAGGTAAAGGTGAGGTCTCTGCAACCTGCGCAGCAACCTGTTGCTAACCATGTTTCTTATGTGTCACCACCTGTAGTAAAACCTCCTCGGAGTGCATCTCCTAGATTGGGGACAACCTCCAATTCTGCCGATTTGAGCAAGTTCTTCTTGCGGAAGGATTTACTTCTTAGCAGGCTGTCTACGTTTGATGATACTGCGGAAGACTATGCTGTTTGGAAAGAGAGTTTCAAGGAAGTCGTGCAAGAGTTAGGCACCTCATGTAAGGAGGAAATAGACCTGTTAGTTAAGTACCTAGGTCCTGAGTCTAAAGAATGGGCCCGTACAACCAGAAACTCAAATGCCAAGAATCCAAACCTGGCGTGCAGTAGAATTTGGGAGCGCTTGGATGACAGGTTTGCTGCCCCTTCGATCATTGAGACTTCAATTAAAAAGAAGCTCGCCAACTTCTCTAGGATTTCACCTAGAGACACCTTAAGGTTATACGACCTGTGTGACATTCTGTATCAGATAGAAGCCTTGAAGGCTAACCCTGTATACAGTACACTGTTTGCATATTATGACGCCTCGTCAGGCATCAATCCCATTGTCGCAAAACTTCCACCCTGTATACAGAAAGCGTGGACTGGCAGAGCCATGAACTACAAGACTGCTCACGGTGTGCCGTACCCACCTTTCTCCTTCTTCATTGAGTTTGTGAAGGAGATGGCAAGGGTCGAGAATGATCCATGTTTCTCTTATCAAAGCCTTGGAGCCGATGGTTTTGTGAAACCAGAGAAGCCACCTCCCTCTAAGTTTCCTCAAGTACGTGTGAAGAAGACTGACACCATGTTGTCCAGTGGCAGTAAGTCGACCATGGGCGCTGACAGGTCTGTTGGCGCCGCTAGTCCTACCGAGCAAAGAAAGGCAGAAAAGGGAGATTTTTGCGTCTACCATGATGCCTACGTACACCATTTGGATTTCTGCAGGGCTTTTCGCACCATGTCAGTTAGCGAGAGGAAGGTTTTCTTAAACGATAAAGGAGTGTGCAACAGATGTTGCAAAGGTAACCATCCTCCTTCCAGCTGCAAAGAGAGAACTTTCTGCAAACTCTGTAAGGCCCATACTCATGTGACTGCCTTACATCACGATGAACCCAGGTCGAAGAGGAGTTCGACTCAAGCGGTTACACAGCATGGAAGGGAGGTTGCTCAAGATAAAACACCTCGCTCCCCTGTAGTCAATCAAGTGCCGCTTCCAAATGTTCTTACCCCCATAGTAAAGACTCAGGGAGGGGAGGATGCTGCGGTCAATTCCAAATGTACCTTGATATGCAGTAACCCCACCTCCATGAGTAAGTCCTGTGCCAAGACCTTCTTGGTAAAGGTCTATCCTGAAAGTAAGCCAGAGCTCGGAGTGTGGTGTTATGCCATCCTAGACGATCAGTGCAATTGCTCTTTAGCAAGGTCTGAGTTTTTCGATTTGTTTGACAAGCTGAGCAAACGGGTTTCATATCGTCTAGCTACCTGTGCAGGTGTAACGGGCGCTTCTGGGCGCACCACCAAAAATTACACCATCGTGTCTTGGCATAACTCACAAGAGGTACATATCCCTCAGTTAGTGGAATGCGACAGCATTCCCAATGTAAGAGAAGAGATACCCACCCCCGCCATAGCTCGTGGTTATCCCCATCTGTCCGATCTGGCCGAATGTATTCCACCTCTGGTTCCTGAAGCTGAGATTCTACTCATCATTGGTCGAGATGTGCCTTCAGCTCATTACATTTTTGACCAGAGAATTGGACCTGTCAATGCCCCTCTAGCCCAACAGACCATGATGCCTACGTACACCATTTGGATTTCTGCAGGGCTTTTCGCACCATGTCAGTGAGCGAGAGGAAGGTTTTCTTAAACGATAAAGGAGTGTGCAACAGATGTTGCAAAGGTAACCATCCTCCTTCCAGCTGCAAAGAGAGAACTTTCTGCAAACTCTGTAAGGCCCATACTCATGTGACTGCCTTACATCACGATGAACCCAGGTCGAAGAGGAGTTCGACTCAAGCGGTTACACAGCATGGAAGGGAGGTTGCTCAAGATAAAACACCTCGCTCCCCTGTAGTCAATCAAGTGCCGCTTCCAAATGTTCTTACCCCCATAGTAAAGACTCAGGGAGGGGAGGATGCTGCGGTCAATTCCAAATGTACCTTGATATGCAGTAACCCCACCTCCATGAGTAAGTCCTGTGCCAAGACCTTCTTGGTAAAGGTCTATCCTGAAAGTAAGCCAGAGCTCGGAGTGTGGTGTTATGCCATCCTAGACGATCAGTGCAATTGCTCTTTAGCAAGGTCTGAGTTTTTCGATTTGTTTGACAAGCTGAGCAAACGGGTTTCATATCGTCTAGCTACCTGTGCAGGTGTAACGGGCGCTTCTGGGCGCACCACCAAAAATTACACCATCGTGTCTTGGCATAACTCACAAGAGGTACATATCCCTCAGTTAGTGGAATGCGACAGCATTCCCAATGTAAGAGAAGAGATACCCACCCCCGCCATAGCTCGTGGTTATCCCCATCTGTCCGATCTGGCCGAATGTATTCCACCTCTGGTTCCTGAAGCTGAGATTCTACTCATCATTGGTCGAGATGTGCCTTCAGCTCATTACATTTTTGACCAGAGAATTGGACCTGTCAATGCCCCTCTAGCCCAACAGACCAGTCTGGGTTGGGCAATCATTGGGGAAGTGTGTCTCCATGGCACTTGTAGGCCTCCTGTCATTAGCAGTTTCAAAACATCCTTTGTACATGATAGACGTCCCTCTATAGTCGCACCATGTGGTAACCAGATTCATGTTTCTGAACTAAAGGATGATTTGTTCAAGGTAACCAAAGATGATGACAAGGCCGCCCTGTCGATTGAAGACAGGAAGTTCTTGGATGTTATGAACTCAGAGTTCCGCAAGGATCAAAGTGGTCATTGGGTCGCGCCACTGCCTTTCCGTCCCAATGTTGTAGCCACCAGTAATAATAGAGACTTTGTGTGGCACCGCACACTGTCTCTCCATCGTAGCCTCAGCACAAAGCCGGAAAAACGTCAGCATATGATGGCCTTCATGCAAAAGATGTTAGATCGTGGGCATGCTGAGGTTGCACCACCATTGAAGTCTGATCAGAAGTGCTGGTATCTTCCATTGTTTGGGGTGTACCACCCTAAGAAACCTGACAAGATCAGGGTTGTGTTCGACTCTTCTGCCAAATCCAGAGAGTTCTCCCTAAATGATATGCTGATGTCAGGTCCTGATATGACAAACAGTATTCTCGGGATTCTTCTACGTTTCCGTCAGGAAGCTGTAGCAGTGGCAGCTGATGTAGAACAGATGTTCTACAATTTCAAAGTGAAGACTGAGCAAAGAGATTATCTCAGATTCTTCTGGTACAAGAATAATGACCCTGATGAAAGGTTGATTGAGTATAGAATGACTGTTCACGTTTTTGGGAACACGCCATCTCCCGCCATTGCCACCTATGGCTTGCGTAAGTCTGTAGAAGATGCCTCTCCTGAAGTTCGCTATTTCATAGAGAACAATTTCTACGTGGATGATGGGTTAGCATCTCTGCCAGATGCGGAGACTGCTTACAAGTTAATCCAAGACTCTAAGTCAGCACTTCAAGAAGGAGGACGCCTGCGCTTGCACAAGATCACTTCCAACAGTAAGGAAGTGCTGGAAAAGTTTGCCACCAGTGAGCTGGCTGATAACCTTCAGGAGCTGAACCTAACTTCTGACTCTATGCCTATGCAGTCTAGCCTGGGCCTCTTATGGGACATCCAAAGAGACGTTTTCGTCTATAAGTTCATGGATTCAGACAAGCCTTCGACAAAAAGAGGGATACTGTCTGTTGTAAATAGTCTGTTTGACCCCATGGGATTCTTAGCTCCAGTAATAATAGTGGGAAAACTACTCCTAAGAGAGATAACCAATCTAAAGTGTGGTTGGGATGAACCCATACCAGCTAAGATCCATACCAAATGGTCCAGATGGCTAACGTCCTTAAGGGACCTCAAGGATATAAGCATCAATCGTCAGTTTGCTAGTATTTCTTTGTCTCAAGCTCACAGGATAGAGCTTCATACCTTTTCAGATGCTTCCAGAGTAGCAGTAGGAGCTGTATCATATCTTAAGGTTTTCAGTGATACCAAAGGCTACCAGGTGTGTTTTGTGAGGGGACAAGCTAAAGTAGCTCCCAACCATGGTCATACTATTCCCAGGTTAGAGTTGTGTGCTGCAGTGATGGCAGTTAATCTCAGCAATTCCATCTCGGATTGCTTGGACAAACCCTTAGACGCAAGGCATTTCTATTCTGACAGCATGATTGTCTTGGGCTATATTCATAATGAAAGGCGTAGATTTCATGTCTACGTGAGTAACAGAGTAGACCACATTAGGTCGTCCACCGAACCTAACCAATGGCATTATGTACCTACAGATTGTAATCCAGCAGACCTGGCTACCCGTGGTCTCGAAATAACCGACCTAAATCAGAGTGATTGGTTGTCAGGTCCCTCAAGCTTATTTGAGGATGTTGTATCCACCAGTGGAAGTTTTCCTCTTGTAAGCCCTGAGACAGATAAAGAAGTAAAGGTATCAGACTACACAATTGAGTCTGAACCCCTTGTTAGTGCAAACAAAAGCAATGTAGAGCCTGCAATTGCGTCATTAGCTCAGAGGTTCTCTAATTTCTCCTGTTGGAGGAGACTTGTAAGAGCGGTAGCTCTCCTTAAGCATATAGCCCGTTCTTTCAAACAAGGTAACAAGTGTTGTTCAGGTTGGCATATATGCAACAAACATAAGTCACCCGATCAACTAGAAGATGCAGCTGATTTCATTGTTCAGACATACCAAAAGGATTATTTCTCGTCTGCCATGACTAAATTGCAAGGTGAAGTTTGTTTACCTCCTTCCAGTCCCATTGCATCTCTGTCTCCTTATTTAGACCAGAAGGGCCTACTTCGTGTAGGAGGCAGGTTGAGTCAAGGCAGTGATGTACTTGGTATGCTTGCAAGGCCTATTATTATTCCAAAGGAATCCCATTTAGGCTTGTTGTTGATCCGTCACTACCATGAGACAGTGCACCACCAAGGGAGAGTGATTACAGAAGGAGCCGTCCGTACAGGTGGTTTCTGGATTTTGGGAGGGAAACGTACCATTTCTAAGGTCATTTCCAAATGCGTCACCTGTAAAAGGGTAAGAGGTAAGGTGTGTGTTCAGAAGATGGGAGACTTACCCGTCGATAGACTTACTCCCAATCCGCCATTTTCCTATGTAGGAGTTGACCTTTTTGGCCCCTGGCATATAAAAACTCGGCGCACTAGAAGTTCCTTCCTCGAAAGTAAAAGATGGGGCGTTCTGTTCACCTGTCTTGTTTCCAGAGCTATCCACATAGAGACTGTAGAAGAATTGAGTACTTCTTCCTTCATTAATGCCTTAAAGAGATTCATTTGTATTCGTGGCCCAGTTAAGATGATGCGTTCTGACAGAGGCACGAACTTTGTAGGTGCTGTCAAAGCACTGAACTTGCTTGCCATTACCGATGAAGGTGGTGATGTCAATAGTTTCTTGTCAAGTCAAGGTTGCACTTGGTTGTTTAACCCTCCTCATGCTTCTCACATGGGTGGAGCATGGGAGCGTATGGTGGGGATAGTCCGCAACATCATGAATGTGATACTGACTAACCATCACCCCAAGGCATTAACACATGAGGTGTTAGTAACCTTCTTTGCAGAAGTATGTAAGATCGTGAATTCCAGACCTTTAGTTCCTGTTTCCTCGGACCCTAGTAGTCCTTTCATTTTGTCTCCGTCCATCCTTCTCACTCAGAAAACTGATATTCCTGTAACTCTTCCTGAAGAGATAGATATTAAGGCAGTATACAAATCTCAATGGAAGCATGTCCATCACCTTGCTGAGGAATTCTGGAAGAGATGGAAGAAAGAGTATCTTTCCTCTTTACAACCCAGAAGAAAGTGGGTCAATTCCTCTCCAAATGTAAAGGTGGATGATGTAGTGTTGGTAAAAAATCAAGAGTGTCCCCAAGGACAGTGGCCCTTGGGTATTGTAAACAAAGTATTCCCTGGCAAGGATGATTTAGTCAGGAAGGTCCAAGTAAGAGTTGTGGTAAACAACAAAGCCCATGAATATGTAAGACCCATTTCTGAGCTTGTGTTGCTAGGTCAATAGTTTTGGTAATTTTTCCCCCTAGAAAATTAGGAAGGGAGTGTGCCGTTACGAGAGGTAACGGGGCTTTTTTATATGTCCGTGTATCCCCATGTTTACATATCTTTTTGTCGTAAGGCTCGTTTCCCCTCGGAAGAGGTTTCCAAGTTTGTTTTTCGTAATGTTTAATTTAAGTATGCTGCGAGCAGAAGCTTCGTCTGCTTAAGAATACTATCGTTGTAAGTTGTCTGCAAGCTGTGCTGCAAGATAGCATCTCATTATTTGTACAATGTTCACTTTAAGAATTAGACTTAGGAAGGTGTGTAAGAACCTGTTGCGGTGGTGTGATGTTACGTCACGCCTCCAGCCAGTGTGGTTTGAAACGCCTTCAGGTATACCCGCTCCCTTCGCGGCCTACTCGTTTTTCATCTCCTACTACTTCTACTTCTACTCTTCCTCCCAATTACTGTGTGCTGCCATGGTTTCAACGGCAGCACCTGTTGTGTGAAGATGAGAAAGTCGTGTTTTCTATTGCCAATAAATGTTAGCGACGAGTACTCCGTGGATCCTTAACCCCGCGTTGTTTACGTTACGTAATCCAGAAAAGAGGGCACTCGTTACGCTAACCCCCTATGCGTAGCAGAGTAATCTGTGAAGCCACATTTTTTTTTTTTTTTTTCTTTGTGGTGTTCTATTTCTGCCAAAATTCACTCGTTCACCTGTCAATATTTCTTATTTCCAGTTATCTGTGCTATTGCATCCTCCATTATGCACATGCGCACACACACACACACACACACATCGTTCTACCAACTGCTCGGTGGCGCAGTTGGTAGAACGATGAACTACTAGCATGGTGGTGCGCGTAGTGCTTGGTTCGAATCCTGCCCAGGGCCGAAATTAATTTCGGTACAGCTGCGCTTCGGGTCGTTACTCTGACTCTCGTGGGCGGGGAGTTGGGGGTGTGTGTGTGTGAAAGGTCATAGCATTACCCATAGATTGGACCTACGAGCTCTGAGCTCTCTTCCAGGAGGGAAATAGCTGTCGATCACGAGTCGAACACGTGATCCAAAAGACCAAGTGAAATACACACAGCAATTACAAAACTGGCACCAACATTCTCAAAACTGTCATATGAAGAGAGACTAGCAAAACTTGAGCTACAGACACTAGTACAAAGAACAGAGAGAGGAGCTTTGATAGCTCTTTACAGAATCATGAAAGGCATAGAAATTATTGATAGAGAGGATCTAATAAAATGGGATGATAGATATACAAGAGGACACAGAAAGAAAATCAAGAAAGACAGCTATAGAAGAGATCTGAAAAAGAACAGCTTTCCTCACAGAGTACCGTAATAGACAGTTGGAACAAGTTGGATGAGAAAGTAGTGTGTGCAAAAACAATACATAAATTCAAAAATAGTCTAGATAAAATGAGATATGAAGACGGGATACCACGAGCATAGCTCCCCTTCCCGTAAAATACAACTAGGTAAATACACACAAAAGACCTGAAAAATGGAAAATATATACTTGTTATAGAAATGAATATGTACAAGTGTGCAGAGAGGAAAAGAGAAAATATGAAAAAGATGTCATAGAAAAATGTAAAGATCAACCAAAATTATTTTACAAAAATTATTTTACAACAAACTGAAAAACAAACAAGATTTGGAGAAATTAAGACAAGGAGGAGTTGAATACACAGAGGAAATAGAAATGGCGGAAATTATGAACAAGCATTTTAAATCAATGTTTACAAGGGAGAACATACAACCTGAAGAGATCGAATGGAAAGAGAAAGTACCCCCTATGAAAGAAATAGAAGTAACAAAGAATGAAATAATGAAACACTTGAGTAATCTTGATGTCAGAAAATCGCATGGACCAGATGAAATAGCAAACTGGATTTTGAAAGAATGCAGGAATGAACTGTGCAGACAAAATACATAGCATAATAAACAGTTACTTGAAGGAAGGAAAAGTTCCAAAAGATTGGGAAAAAGC
The DNA here is from genome assembly GCF_046742065.1 of Oratosquilla oratoria. NCBI lineage: Eukaryota > Metazoa > Arthropoda > Malacostraca > Stomatopoda > Squillidae > Oratosquilla > Oratosquilla oratoria. Next base: position 55,545,795 of record NC_134788.1, read on the forward strand.
AAATATAGTACCTATATATAAAGGGGGGGAAATAAAGAAGACCCTACCAACTATAGACCAGTCTCTCTAACAAGTACAATAGCAAAAATTTGTGAAAGAATTGTCAAAAGTAGATGGGTAAAATATTTAGAAAAAAACGTGCTAAATCCAAGGCAATTTGGATTCAGACAAGGACGATCATGCGTCACCAATTTAATATGTTTCTATTCAAGGCTAATAGATATAATACAAGAAAGAGATGGATGGGCTGATTGTGCATTTCTAGACCTATAAAAATCTTTTGACAAAATACTACATAAGAAGTTGCTTTAGAAATTAGAAACCGAAGGAGGAATACAGGGCAAAACTGCTTGAATGGATGGAAGACTTTTTGCAAGAAAGAAAAATGAGAGTAGTGATAAGAGACCAGCACTCAAAATGGGATGAAGTAATAAATGGTGTTCCACAAGGAACAGTTTTGGCCCCAATAATGTTTGCTATACATGTTAATGATATGGATGAAGAAATTGAAAGTTTTATGAGTTTCTTTGCAGGTGATGCAAAACTATTCAAAAAAGTGAACACGGAAGAAGATTGAGAGTCACTACAGAGTGATCTCAATAAAGTCTAGGAATTGAGTAGGAAGTGGGAGATGGAGTTCAATACTAAAAAGTGTAGTATAATGTAATTTGGAAAAAGCAAAAACAGAATAACAGGATCATATAAATTGGGAGAAGAAAGAATAAAAAAAGTAGAAAATGAGAAGGACCTGGAAGTCATTGTTATTAATAATATGTCACCTGAGAAACAAATGAATAAGATTTTTGGAGAAACTTACAATTTAATAAGAACAATCAAAGCGGCATTTACATACCTGGATGAAGAAATGGTGAAGAAAATACCAATCACTCTGATAAGACCAAGATTGGAATATGCAGCAACGATGTGGTCACCAAGTACAAAAAAAAAAGTATAACAAAAAATTGAAAGAATACAAAGAGCAATTACCAAATTGGCACCAACACTCAAAACTATCATATGAAGAGAGACTAGCAAAACTTGAGCTACAGACACTAGAGCAAAGAAGAGAGAGGAGATTTGATAGCTATTTACAGAATCATGAAAGGCATAGAAACTATTGATAGAGAGGATCTAATAAAATGGGATGATAGAAATACAAGAGGACATGGAAAGAAAACCAAGAAAGACAGCTATAGAAGAGATCTGAAAAAGGACAGCTCTCCTCACAGAGTAATAGACAGCTGGAACAAGTTAGATGAGAAAGTAGTGTGTACAAAAACAATACATGAATTTAAAGGTAGTCTAGATAAAATGAGATATGAAGACGGGACACCACGAACATAGCTCCCCTTCCCGTAAAATACAACTAGGTAAATACACACACACATATATATATGTATATATATATGCTGCAGTGACTTACCAACTAGGCTATCAAGAGAGATTAAAATTGAGCACAATTTTTCTTATAGATTTGTATGCTCGAGTTACACATACATGATTTTTTTTTTTTCAACCCATCTCCACTATGATAGTACAATTGGAAGTATACAAACACAGGAAAGTATTTGTACAACAATGAATGGGTCCCAGTGATTATAGATACATTTTAACAACCACAATGCACTTTAATTCTAAGCCATCAAGGCCAACATGCAGAAATTGAAATGTGGTACTGCTAAGGATTTGAACCCCAGCATCCTCATAACAAGCATATATATTTGTTTCTTTATGTAATGTTCCATTCCTGTGCTAATTATTTTCATATTTTCACTTTATGTTGATTTACAGGGCACAAATATTCACGCAAATTAGTTATAACACATTTGAAGTGGCTGTTTTCACAGAATAACCATAACTCAACAAGCTACTTCAACTGAGCGCCTTGTATAGTATTAGATTGATAGGAGGAATGAATCACACCAGTCATAGGTGCAGTGTGGGACAGGTTAGGATAGATTTTCTAGAAGTAATTTACTTCTTACAGAAGGATGTCAAAATATATTAACATTTTATATATTTATAGGATTCTGGTGGTATATTTGGAATGTTATTTGTATTTCTGCCAACCTTGATGTTATGGGAGGAAGGGGGGTCAAACATATAATGGAAAACAAGTCATTTGCTGTAGAAATACATATCAGATTACCATGAAACTCTCAAACGGTGATTTACGACGTCATTGATTAGTATGTGTAGGGGTACTCTGCAAAACAATTAACAAATATTTTTTATTTCCAACTGTGTTATTATATCCTACATTATGTACCAATCTCTTTTTCTCATGTTTTGCACCTCTTTCCAGCATTCATTCGGTCATGCACTTTACTTGATTATTTCCTGATTAGTTTTTACTGTTGCAGTCCCAGGTGTTATTTTTTCTTTTCTTTTCTGCACAAACTCATAATTTTTTGTATTTGCTCAACCTTCTATTTCTTTCTTCTTCCATTAAGATTCTTATTTAATACGAGTTGTTTGTTATCTCCCACTACTGCATTCTGGTTAATGCACCACTGTATTTGTATACACTCATGTTACAACTATTACATGCTCACAAAAAGTTAGATGTCAAACTTATTATATATTTTCTTTCAGGTTGATGGGTAAATATCAATATTTCCATGGAAAAGGGTATTGGAAGATTCCATATATTCTTAGTATAACAAAGAGAATTGTGTGTGGCATCTGCGGCACTCATATCTTACAAGCCATCTTAAATATCACGCAATGACCTACATTGGAGAGAAATCTTTCCAAAGTGACCTGTGTGATGTAGCTTTCTCAGGAGAGATTGTTCTGGAACAACATGCAAGGCCTCACAGTGGAGAGAAGTCTTTCAAGTGTGACCTGTGTGATAAAATTTTCTCACATAAGTGTGATCTCAAACGACATATGGTGACCCACACTGGAAATAAGCCTTTCCAATGTGACCTATGTGATGCAGATTTCTCACAAAAGGGTTCTCTCAAACGACACATTGTGACCCACACTACAGAGAAGCAGCCTTTCCAATGTGACCTGTGTGATACAACTTTCTCACAAAAGAGTTCTCTCAAACGACATATAGTGACCCATACAGGAGAGAAATCTTTTAAGTGTGACCTGTGCGATGCAGCTCTCTCAACAAAGAATGCTTTCAAATATCACATGATGACCCACACTGAAGAGAAGCCTTTCAAGTGTGACCTGTGTGATGCAGCTTTCCCACAAAAGTGTGCTCTCAATCAACACATGATGACCCACACTGGAGAGAAGCCTTTCCAATGTGACCTGTGTGATGCAGCAGCTTTCTCACGAAAGAGTACTCTCAAACAACACATGGTGACCCACACTTCAGAGAAACCTTTCAAATGTAGCCTGTGTGATGCAACTTTCTCAGGAAAGAGTAATCTCAAATATCACATGACAACACACACTGGAGAGAAGCCTTTCAAGTGTGATCTGTGTGATGCAGCTTTCTCAGGAAAAAGTGTTCTCAAACAACATGTGATGACCCACACTGGAGAGAAGCCTTTCAAGTGTGATCTGTGCAATGCAGCTTTCTCAGGAAAGAGTGCTATCAAATACCATGTGATGACCCACACCGGAGAGAAGCCTTTCCAATGTGACCTGTGTGATGCAGCTTTCTCACAAAAGATTCATCTAAAAAATCACATGCTCACCCACACTGGAGAGAAGCCTTTCAAGTGCGACCTGTGTGATGCAGCTTTCTCACAAAAGATTTATCTCAAACATCGTATGATGACCCACACTGGAGAGAAGCCTTTACAGTGTGACCTGTGTGAGGCAGCTTTCTCACAAAAGAGTAATCTCAAACAACACCTTGTGACCCACACTGGAGAGAAGCCTTTCAAGTGTGACCTGTGTGATGCAGCAGCTTTCTCACAAAAGAGTAATCTTAATTATCACATGATGACCCACACTGGAGAGAAGCCCTTCAAATGTGACCTGTGTGATGCAGCTTTCTCAGGAAAGAGTAATCTCAAACAACACATGGTAACCCACACTGGAGAGAAGGAAGCATTTCAAGTGTGACCTGTGTGGTGCAACATTCTCACAAAATAGTACTCTCAAACGACATGTGGTGACTCACACTGGAGAGAAGTCTTTCAAATGTGACTTGTGTGATGCAGTTTTCTCACAAAAGAGTAATCTGAAATGACACGTGTTGACCCACATTTGAGAGAAGCCCTTCAAGTGTTACCTGTGCAATGCAGCTTTCTTGGAAAATAATTATAATAATTTTATTGTTATAATTAACAATAATAATTTTATTATTATTAATAATAATAACAGTAATAGTAATTATGCCAGACATCACGTGGTGATCCATACAGGAAAGAAGCCCTTTTTGCTTACTCATGAAGTACTCATATCAAATTTCACTTAGTGCCTCATACACCGTTACAAAAGATTGATCTCGTGTATTGCGTAATGACCCACACTGTTTAGAGGCTTCTCCAGTGTGACCTGATTAATTAAACTTTTCTATATGATGATATGTTCAGCTATTACGCATTGATCCACTGTTATAGCAGTTGTGAAATTATTAAGTTATCTTGGATTGGCTTATTGTGTAATTGAATTTTTGCTTGTTCATAATCAAAGAGTCTTGAGTCTTCTGTAAAGTACACAAATGTTCTTGTAATTACCAAAAACTGTTGAGAATATTAGAGAGTGGCATGTCGGATACGGTCCTGTTTACCTTAGCATTTTGCAAAGTTGTCTGGAATATGCACCATTGTTACTTGCAATTTGTGTTACTGTAAATATAACTAAGATAATCTACTCAGCAGTGTTTATTGGATCCCTGGAGATAGAGCATCCACAGTTTAATGAAGTTTTATCAGATTGTATATGATGACTTGCTCATTATTGTTGGATGGGTTGGTTTTGTTGTTTTTTGTGCCAAGAAGTATTTGTTTGTGGTGTCTAACAATATTTTTGATAGTACTTTTTCTTCTTAATTACCTACTGAAAGAAAATTTCATGGACATATCATTTGTGAAATATATCATGATGCCCCCATAATTTCTAATGCATTTGTTCCCTCTGTATAAACTGCAGTTGTTAAATGATTTTTATGCTTATCACATACAAGTATCTTTGAGTCTTTGTTAGGGCAATATATATTAAAGCTTACTTGATGGTGAGCTTTTCCATGAAAAACAGTTTACTGTGATTATCATTATATATTTATCATAATCATTATTATTCTTTATTTTCTTATTCACTTATTGTTATTATTGTTATTGTTGTTGTTGTTATTACCCAGAAGGGGAAAAAAGCCATTGGCATATGTATGTATATATTAATTTTTTTATTTACTAATATCTTTTATTTTTTCTTTCTAAAGCTCATATGTTTGCTTCTAGTGATGGAAGGTCTATAAGACCACCATTGTTGTTGTTGTTGTTGTCGTTCCCTAGACGAGATGCAGGGGTGACCCACCATCCAGGAGGTGCCAAGATAAGAAGGAAGAAGGAAGAAAGAGGGTGGAGTGGAGTGTGATAGGGATGGAATAGGTGGGAGTGGGTTTTATGCCTTTTTTTTTTTTTTTTTTTTTTTTTTTGGCTACCTCCCTTGTAAGGGGAAAAACGCCTTTGGTATATGTATGTATGTATGCTAAGATGAAAGGAAATATACCTAAACCTTCTCTTATGCTATCATATCCCATCCTGTAGAAACCTTGGGAAAGAGTTCACATAGATACACTGGAGCTACCTTGGTCTAAAAATGGATGTAAATATGTATTTGTTACTATTGATTATCTTTCAAGATTGTATTTTACAACCCATTCCAAATAAGAGAGCTGAAACAAGTGCTTCAGTAATCTGTGATCAGATAATCTGTAATTTCACTACTAAGATCTTAGTTTCAGACAATGGTACTGAATTTAATAACAAGATCTTGTAAGAATTATGTAGGTTATTCAAGATCAAGCAAACATTCTAGTAAATCATCCTCAGAACAATGGAGATGTAGAGAGGTTAAATAAGAAAATTATTACATGCCTTGGTATAGTTGGATTCCTTGTGTTAAATGTACCCTAAACAACCAAATTAATACAGCTACAGGAGAAATATTTTATTATTTTTGGGGAAGACAATATTCTCCATGTGTATAATATGGAGGATTACATCTCAAATAGGATACATACATTTGAATCTATACATCAAAGAGTTAAGGAATACATGAAAAAGTATACACAAGAGATGAAGAAGCAACAACACAAAATAGGACAAAATAGAAATACAAATAGATTTGGTCATAGCCAAATTACCAACAATCCATAATAAACTTTCACCAAGGTTCTCAGGTCCACATAGAATAATTGACTTTGCAGGTGGAAATAAATACAAGATTTTACACTTAAAAACTAGGGAGGAATCAATTAGACATGTAGATGATTTAAAAAGGACTAGGATAGAATTTGATGATGATGATAAATGTGACATTGAGGATTGTAAAACACAATGTATTAGTTTTCATGTAGAACCCTTAAGTCCAGAGGAGTATCAGGAATATGTTTATAGCATCATTTGTGAATTATGTATTAATCCAAATAATTTTTACAGATAAGATTAATTTTGCTGATGTATATGGTGCATGTCTGAGATGGGAGACCTGAACTACTTGGGACCTTTTGTGTGTTAGATGTGCAACCTGAAGCCTTTGTCAATCATGAAGAATTGGAGCCTTGCCAATATATAAGAACAATGCCAATAAGTATTGAAAGATTTTTCTTGTGGTATTCTGTGAAGCATTGAGAATTTTTATGTAGCTTCACTAGCATGTGTCTTAGGCAAAAAGTTGAAGTCAGTTGAATATGCTATCTCAGTTTCTGACAAGTGTGAAACAATTGTGATATTGTGCATGGATACACCCCACTGTTGCTAACAATTTTAATACTGTGCATATAGTCATTGTAACATACCTCACAGATACACAACCCACCATTTTTGAAAATGTGAATGCATCCTCCATTATGATCTAAAAAGAAAAAAAAAATAATCTAATGTCTTATTTTAATTGTTACTGCTTTTAATCAGATTTCACATTCAGAAGGAGGAAGACACAAAATACTATTTCACACTTTTTCCTAATTTTGTATAGCTTTATTCCTGCTGTGTACTGTTTCCTGGATTGATCAGGACTCACTAGAATTCCCAAGTCTCCCTCACACTCAGTTTTCTCTAAAAAGTGTTATCTAAGCTATATCTGTTTTCAGGATTGTATGGCCCTATGTTTAACACACTGCACTTTGAGATGTTGAAGTCCATTTGCCATTTCACCTGTAGAATCTCAGCGTAGTCTCCTGACCTAATTTCCCCATAAGCTTTGCTTCTTGCTCTCCCTTTTCAACTACCAATTTTGTAAAAAAAAAAAAAAAAAAAAAATGTATATATGTATGTCTAATTGTATTTAATATTGTTGAATAAACCTATAAAAAAAACTATAAATTAGGCATCTTATTTTAATGTCATCTGTAAACTTACTAACATCACTATTAATTGCATTGTCCAAGTCATTAATGTAAATAATGAACAATAAGGGATCCAAAACTGAGCCCTGGGGAACCACTAGAAACACTCCCCCATTTGGATTTTACACCATTTATGGTGACCCGCTGTTTTCTGTCACTAATCCAAGTTCTAATCCATTCTAACACTTTTTCTCTTATGCTATGGGCTTTAATTTTATTTAGTAGTCTCTGGTGGGGCACTTTGTAGAACACTTTGCTACAGTCAAGGTAAATAACATTGTAACTATCATTGTGACATCTGTAACCATTCTGTTGCTGTCTTTCTTCCGTCCTTTAATTTCGTTTAGTACTACTCTCACTTTCTTCTTTCTCCAATATCTTTCATTACAGCTATTTATTACTTACCCTTTTATTTGGTAGACCCTGTGCCTCCGATTATTCGACTTAGTTAATTTCTGATTGAGTTCACTTAGTAACTGTATTTTGCACTGTCAGGCTTCTGATTCTCAATTCACCGTTTTTCTGTATATGGGTAAGTAAAAGGAGCTTAATTTTTCTTTCTTTTCTTCCCGAATATTACTACACTTGGTTCTCTAAGTTGCACCAAGGGACTCCCCTTGAGAACACTTAATTTAGGTCTTATGTCAGTTCTGAAATGACGTCATGATGTCTTTAGTCCAATGATCTTTAACTTTATATCGTGAAGCAATTCAATTTTCTCCTCCACCCTTTCTCCAATCAGATCCACCATTACAACTTTGCAATACAATACTTACTCAAACAATCTTGAATTCACTGCACACTGACTTAGTTTACATATTGTTACATCAGCAGAAACATGAACATTATACAGCAATGAAATTGGGTCCCCGGCAACTATTTGTAAACATGCAGAGAGTGAGCTTGTGCAACTTCTAGCCTACAAACTGCTGTTTACCAAGCACTCAACTCATAAAAATGAAATCCTCACCAACTACCCCTCCATCTACCTCACTTGTCTACCTTTATCTATGAGCCTCACCTATGAGTCTCTTACAGGGCTTGGCAGCAGCTACCACTTGGTCATTGCGGCCAACCATTTTCTATTACTCTCTTACAGGACTTGGCATCCACAGCAATATTCTGGAATTACAAATTTGATAAAAATATTTCATACAAGGAGCTATTAAAACTATTTCTGCATAAACTGGCAAAAAAAAGATTGAAAGAAATCCCCTTCAATGGATGTTGTCATGAACCTAATAGTAAACCAAAATATTTGCTATACATAAAAAAGAAATAAGTAATCTCTACAAAATGTCTGCAACACTAAATATATACTGACCCTTAAAAGATCCAATAAAAAAGCATGTTTAAAACACCTACAAATTGGATCCAATAAATTGATTTGCAAAACTCAGTAATACCATGGTCTTAAAATGTCATAATTTCCAATAAAGAGCAGAGGATTACGTGATTGGGAATTGTGTGTAAATGTCAGAAGTGTAAACTCGCTCGCCAGCGTCAGCGAAGAGGCCAGCATTAGGTTGCGGGCCGGTTGGACAGAGAGACGTCCCCATTCCTCTCCGTCGACCAGCCTGCGATTAGATGAGGGCTCTGATTAAGAGTTGGGTTAGGCCTCTGCTAAGCCAGCGAGTAAGTGTGCATGTACCTCTTTTCTTCCAAGCACTACTCTGAAAACAGAGAATTACGTGACTTGGGAAATGTGTGTATTTGTCTTGGTGAAAACCCGCCTGCCGACGTCAACGAAGAGGTCGGCCTGTGCCAGACCGGCAGCAGCAAAGGAGATATATCTCACCACCACCGGCCGGCGAAGATTCCTGGGCGTTTGTCGAGGGAGCTGTAGTGGAGAGACGTCCGACCTCTAGGAGCGCTAAGTTGATTCTCTCACCGTCTAAGTTTGTAAACATAGCTAGGGTATCGATATTGGCGCTTATGTAACGAAATGTAAACACTAAACCATTCCGCTTCGTGACCAAGATTGTTTGCGTAACCATTATTGCTTGAAACAGTATAACAGTATGATTGGAGAAGGGTGGAGGAAAAAAAGTCACGCCCTAAAGGGAGCCACTTATTTGTAACGGTCAAAATTATTGGATGAATTAAGTAGTGACGTCGGAGCAGAGTTGGCTTGACGAGTGGATTGGGGATCCCAGTGGGAGTCCTCTAGTGTACCTAATACTAAAAAGTGTAGAAGTAGTGAAGAAAATCAAGAAAACGTTTCCAAATTTTTAAACATCCTACGAGCAGCATATATTAAGTAGAACTTGACTAAGAAGGATGAACTTAGGCATGGGGCCTACCAATGAGTGACTAACTTACATTAAGACAATGATGAAAAGAAATTGAAGGGAAGAAAGAATACAAAATGATTTAAAGGAACGGTTAACAGAATTAAACCAATAATTACGGAGAGAAGGGAACTGTAAGTGATGGGGTCGACATCCAAGATTTGGACAGTGTTTACTGACACTCGGTGGCACACTGCCCGTGAGAACGCAAAGCAATGCGGTTGGACCTTTAGGAGACGAAGATCCAACAGGAACGCCCGGTTTTCCTTTGGTTGTGTAATTCATGGTTTCTACGAAGGGATTTTGGCAGTAATGTCACCCCCCCTGCCAACTGGTTTCTGGTGAGATATTTCTCTGGTGTCACCTTATTCATTATATTCGGTGTAGTCTTATATGTTGCCATAGGTTGTTTACTTGGTTTGACCTGAGTTAATGTAAAGAGTGGAACTTAAGTCGAGTCTAGGAGTAAGTCGAGTTCCAGTTGGGAAGCAAGCCCACAACAATAAAGTGGAACGTATAGATAATTTAGGTAGATAAAAGTACGTTCCGAGGAAAGCTCTATTTGAGGCTGAATGTAAGTAAGGATGGAGGTAAGATAGAAGTCTGCACGAAAATTAAATAAACCATATTTACAAATAAAAATAAAGCTTTACTGTTTAGCATTTACGATCATACACTCAAAGTACACAGGGACATTTAACATAAATACATACAAGAAAAATAACAAAGGGGCACAACAATACTAAATATACAAAAGTAATGGTATATAAGTCCAAGATTGATTAATACTATACCTGCGAACAGAACAGCAAGGCACCAATATACAGCGAGAAGTAAGTGAGGCCTGGGGTTGTGTGAGTGGGAGTCCGTGTGCGGGGGCGGACAGCCGGTTTCACCTTATATACCCGAGGAAGGCGGGGCCAATAGTTTCATGGCAAGGTTCGAACTTGAACGTTGGGAATACGTATGATGGCTACGAGTCCTGTTCGAGGCCGTGAGTAGTAGGCGGGCGATTTGAAAGTGATTTGATTCACGGTTGGCTATAACAATGTCTATAGGGTGCCCAGTTGTCCACGCCGTCATTATGACGGTACTCCCGACGTATCTATGAGGAATTTCCCTGTCTGTCATCAGGGACGTTTCAGTTAGCAGTGGGTCCTTTGTCTCATCTTTCTTATAAAACTTGTTCGATATGGGCGACTCTGCAGACATTTCCTCTCCATCGACATCACTTTTGTAGTCATTACGATTCTGAAGCCTATCCACCACGTTAGATGGCAAGTAAAGGAGTAAAATGCAAAATATAGACTGCCATTATGTGTCCCGAAATCCCTGGACAGTGGAAGGGGGACGGGATAGTTGAGGGGCATGAGAATTCTCATACACTGGGAAATTGGTGAAGGGTGGTAGCTGTAGATGGGAGCCAAAGTCCAGGAAACTTGAGATCCCGGACGGGACCACGCACGTAGTTTCCTTCAAGCCGAGCGTGCAATTTCAAAGGAGCAGAGAAATGCTTCTCAAAGGGAGGGGAGCAAACTCGTGTAATTTACACTCCTAGGGCTAATTAAACACAACCTACTACACTGATTTTATTATGATTTAGGATGTATCCACAGTCAGTAACATGCAATTGATATTCATCTTTAATAAATGTACCATGAAAATTGTTTCACAGTGATTGACTTATCAACTAACTGGGTAAGATACAACATACGTATTTGGTTCGAGACTTCCTACCTGGCTAGCCCTACGCGCTCTAAGACCTAGCTAAAACAATAAGATGCCTCTAATTATTCCTTCGTTCTCTCCTGTGATAGTGCTACACTGACTGGTGATGTCTTCAAATGAGTGGATGCCCTCAGTTGAACAGGATGCTCTCGATATTCGTTGAGCCATGCATGCGTCACATAGGGGCGGCGGGAACCAAGCCTGCCCTTAGTCGACAGCACCGAACGCGTGTGGGGGAGGGGAATCGAACCCAACGATTTCATTTCCATGATTTCGTCAATCTTTCCTTGCTTCGTCACATTCTATAAGTCAATTTTCCTGAATACGTAAGTTCAACGCATTGACTCACTGGAATAGGGTTGAGTGTGATCCCCGACTGAACTTGTAGATTCTGATATCGGGGGCCGTCACGAAGCACGTTTTCTTCTTTCTGTAAGTTCCGGGACACACGAAACACGAGTCACTGCAACACGATTGGCGATGACCAACGACGCAGGCTCTAAGAATATAAGGTCTAACCACTTCCGACCGAATTTCGAGGGAGTTGGCGCAGCGGGCCTGTGAACGTCACCTGGCTGTTCAAAGTGGGGTTGGCGGGTCCTATAGCTGTCAGTTGAAGCTGGTGCGTCGTTTGGGAAAGACGTTGCCTTCGCTCGCACCGCTCCACGCAATTAGTTATATTCTGACAAATGTTATATAAAAAATATATATAAAATATTAGAGTTCCTGTCTATATGAATATATGATATATATATATTATATAAAATATTATAGTTCCTGTCTTCCTTGGCGTTTCACAGTTTTCTTCAGTGTTTCACAAAGAGAAAATGGACTCAGCCTAATGACGTCTGAAGCTGCGCAGAAGAATTCAAACGGTCTGACCTGTATATTTAGACCTTGCAACGATGGGAATAAATGGTTCATGTTCGTGGGTATTTGTTCACTGACGAGGTTGCGAGGTCGTAAGAGGACGCGTTCTATAGGAGTGCCGCGTGCCTACTGCCACCAAGTGATACCAGCGGCACCAAGCATGAGACACAGTTCGCTGTTTTTCGGCGGGCACTTTTCCAATCGTTGAAAATTGCTAAAGGAATGCGACGCAGCGTCTGGGCAGAAGTTGAGGCAATTGTAATAGTCTTGTGAGGCAGGCACTAGTTACGAGAAAGGGACACATGGTCCTAACCAAGGTAAAACGAATACTATAAGGTACGTTGAGCACCCTCCCCCCTCCGCGCACCTCCTCCGTGACGTCATAGGAAATTCAGAGGGGGAGAGAGTGAGAGGTGAAAGAAAATGTAAAATTTAAAGAAAACCATCTGTATGTATGGTAAGCTTTAAAATTACACTATGATGTTCACATAATATTGAAATTACTCAGTATCACTTTCTTATCCTCAAATTATCAGTATCTGAGATATGACTGCCAGAAAAGCTATGAAAATGTTTTCCATGTTTTTTTATATGTTATTTGTCTGCCTTAGCTACCCCTTTAATCAGAAGATGGAGCTTCGCTCCACACACTGGTGTGTGTGACTGACTGGCTCTCCCTCACCCCCCCCCCCGCTAACGTACCTTATAGTATTCGTTTGACCTTGGTCCTAACTAGCCTAGACGAGAAATGGCAAGTGCTCAAGTGGGGGTTGGTATGTAACGCAGCAAACCCTCCAACCAAAACAATGAGAAATACGATCAAATGGTAATACATAATTAAAAGGTATCAATCATAATCACAAAGTACAAGGATACAAAATGTAATGTGGTGAATTAGTTAAATTACGTGAGAAGTTGAGATGTTTCAATTTTAACATTATAATGCCTGTGATGACTCCGATTTTGAGTCACTGCAATCAATTAGCGCTAATCTTTCACAACGTTTGCTGGGGAGAAGGGGGAACACAAATACCAAGAAGTAGTTACTGGAGGCCTTAAGACTTCCAGCACTTCCATAGAGCAAAGGAAAAGTAATGGCCGACGGGGCTGAAGACGACGGAAAATGGGAAGCACTAGGCAGTCAGGTGTCACAACGCCAAAGTTATGACATTAGGTTGTTTGTTCTCTGAAGAGTAAACAATAATACAACATTCTTTCAGCTCTCTATTTATGCTATACGAATGCATGTTGTATGTAACATACACAGTGCGCTTGAAAAATCGCCTTCATTAATTATATAGTTGACAAATCAATACTTCTAAGTATATTTTGCAAGATATTATATTTCCTCTCCTCATTATATAAAATTGTCGACAATATTTAACAAAAATTATTTTGAGAATTACAAATGGCTAATTGTGCAGAGCTTGTTATGTACACTTTTTGTTTACAATCTTCTAAGGGGGCTGCCACTTCGTCTTCCTCGGAACAAAAATCCAATTTCAGAAATTCACTCTACAAGTCTACATAGTATTAATTCGATACAAACAAGTGGCATAGGAAATGCAAGCACAACCGTCGTGTATGTAACAAGTGTTATTATAGACACTCGTCAATTTTGTACATATATTTATTCTGTGGTAATGAGGCGTGTTTTTTTTTTTTTTTTTTGCGTGCACATGAGTTCACCCTTTAACATTTTTCGACTTTGCTTTTGGTTAGTGTAGTCCTAGGACAAAGAAATATATAGGCTGAATAATCGGGTACATGTATTTATTGATTTGTTATTATAATTTACAAAATTATTATTTAGTTGCTATATCATGTAGGTGTGCACTTCTAAAATAAATACCAGGTTATTTTCTTTGTCAGTTCATGAGTTGATGTTGTCTGGGTTGATGTTAGTTCCAACCAGTTTTCATGACAATTTATTTGTAATTCATTTCAAGTGCCAGAATAACCATAACTCAACAAGCTATTCCCACCGTGTGCCTTATTTTAGTCGATGATGAAACCGAGGTGGAAGGGGGGGGGTGAGTGTAACCTAACCTAGATATATGTAGGGTTTATTATTATTATTATTTTATTTTTTTCACTCGAGGATGACAACTTTTTTTTTTTTTTTTTTATCAGGCCTGTGACACAGGTCGGTATTTTTTTAATTTTGACGATGGGCGCAATATAGCAATAGAAACCATTCCCACCCATTCCATTTCCTATATATTCCACTCCCCTCCACCCTCCCTCTCATCTTGGCACCTCCTGGATGATGGGTCATCCCTGCATCCTGTCCACTGCCCTGGGTCAAAAGCAGTGTCGCAAGACACAGCACATCCACAGCAAGGCCGCTTCATAAATTTGGCGACCCCCTCTCTCCGTCCCCTCATGCAGAAAAGGAGAAGACGGGGAGAAATCCCTTCGGGCTGCGTCAAATTTTTTCTCATACATACTTCCTCACTCCCCCTCATGCATCACAGCATCATCCACACACAACCCTTCTCCATTCACCCCTATCTTCTATCCTCTCCCATCCTTCCTCCACAGACATTCTTCTCTTTTGTAATGCCCCTTTCACCCCATCCATCCTTCTCATCCTAGGATGCCCTTTCATATTCACTCCTTCCACCTCTGCCTTCCACACTTCTTTTACTAATCTTTCTTTACTCATTCTTTCCATGTGTCCAAATCATCCTAATACTCTTTCATCAACCCTACCTCCCAGCTTCCTTTCCACCCCTGTTCTCCTCACCACCTCATTTCTCACTCTATCTAGCCTAGTAACCCCTATCATACTTCTCAGACATTTCATCTCAAACACATTCAAACTCCTTCTCTCTTCCTCTCTTATGTTCCATGTTTCTGCTCTGTGCAGTGCTGTTGGCACAATCACTCCTTCATATAACCTCCTCTTAGCATCCATTCCCAAATATCTATTTCTCATTATACTTTTTAATCCACCAAGGCATTTACTCGCTTCTCTCAATCTACATTCTACCTCCACCCCCACTCCTCCCTTTCCTTCCACATTTGCACCCAGGTATCTAAAACTATCCACTTCTTCCAGTCTCTCACCCTTAATTCTCACTTCCAGCCTGCTGTCACTCTCTCCCCTTGTACATCTCGTCACCTTACTTTTGCCCACATTTAACTTCAGCTTCCTTCTTTCACACATTTTCTCATTTCCTCTGATCCTGCCACAAGCACAGTGTCGTCAGCAAACAACAACTGGCTCATCTCCCACTTTTCTCCATTTTCTTTAACCATCTTCAACCCCTGACCCACTACCCTTGCATTCACCTCTTGCACCACCCCATCCATGTAAAGATTGAACAGCCAGGGTGACATAACACATCCCTGAGGAAATCCCACCTATACCTCAAACCATTCAATCGCTCCATTTCTAATCCTAACACAAGCTCTACTACTGTCGTAAAAAACTCTTGACTGCTCTTAACAGCTTTCCTCCTATCCCATATATCTACAGTACCTCCCACAGTGCCTTCCTGTCTACCCTGTCGTAAGACTTTTCCAGATCCATAAAAGCCCAAAAAACATCCTTACCTTTTCCTATTGTTTTCTTACATATATGTCTTACCACAAAAATCTGATCTACACAACCCCTACCTGTCCTAAACCCACACTGTTCCTCACCAATTACTCACTCTGTTCCTCTCCTAATCCTCTCAATCAAGACCCTCCCATAAGCCTTCCCAACTACACTCAACAAGCTGATCCCTCTGAAACTACTACACCCGCACTTGTCCCCATATCCCTTGTAAAGTGGAACAATACAGGCACTCTACCCTCTCTTAAACATTAAATAACCTCACCAGCCAGTCCACCATAACTGTATCTCCTTTCTTCAGACATTCTGTATAGCATCCAAGTGTATTGATAAAGTTTTGCCAATTTTGTGTTTTTTGTTCATGTATTTTATTGGCAATCACAGTGTTTAGTGTTTGTATTTGGTCTGCTATGTTTTGAGGGATAGGTGTGGGGGTATTGTGTTTAAGCGTGTCTCGTTGTCTGATGAGGCCTTGGATTTCTGGTGTAAAGTTGGAGTTGTGTGATTTTCTGTTGCCTCTAGGGATGTATCTCTTGTCTGCGTTTTGTATGATTGTATTAAAAGTGTGCACAGCATTGTTTATGTTTGTGATTGGTGTTCTGTTAAGTGTTTCAAAATGTTGTTCTGTCTCTTCAGTAGAAGCTTCCCAGTTAGCTCTCTTGTAATTGGTGTATGTGTGTCTGTGGCCAACTGGGGTGCATCTTGTTTTGGTGGTGATGATGATTGGAAGGTGGTCAGAACCAAGGGTTCCGACCACTCTCCATGATGTTGTTGGGGTTAGGCAGGGGGAGCAAAAGGTGATATCAGGAGAGGAGGGAGTGTAGAGGGCTTGGTGTGGGATATGTGTATGATTATGTGTGTTGTTCATGATAGTCAATGAGTCAAACTAAGTCTGTATATCAAGCCCTCTGTCTGTGTCAGGGTTGTCGACATACCAGGCAGACGACTTGGCGTTGAAGTCACCACCCATGATCAGGTTGGGAATTGAGGCTAGTTGGCTAAATTGAGGCCTGAAGGTGTTTGGAACTGTGGGGGATGATTGGGGGGGAATGTACATGTTAACTATTGTCAGTGTTGATTTGTTGCCTGTGCAGATTCGAATGGATTGGATTTCTGTAGTGTTATCTGTGGTAGGGAGGAGAATTTTGGTTGTGGCACTTGTGTCCACAAAACAGATGGAGTGGTGGATCAGGGTGATGAGTCCACCGCCATTGCCGTCGGTCCGGTCTTGTCTGATGGTGGTGTAATTATGAAATGATGGTGTTTTGTGTGAGTGTCTTAGTTTTGTTTCTTGTATAATTGCAATGTGTATGTTGTGTTGTTTAAGAAAGTATTCAAGTTCATGTTTTTTCGTGTTAATACCGTCAATGTTGTGTTGTAATATGTTGATGTTGTGTGTTCTGTATGTGTTGTATGTTGCCGTTTGGGGTTGAGGTTGGGGTGTTAATGGGGAAGGTATAGGATCTGGGTTAGAGGGGGGAAAGGAGAGATTGGGGACAAAGGAAAGGGAGTATTGATTGGGGATAAGGGCAAAGGGAAATTGGGAGTGGGTAAGGGTGCTGGCTGTGGTTGGGGAGGTGGGAGTGGGGTTACTGGAGGGCAGGTAGAACATGTCCAAGTGTTTGTGTATTGGTTTGTGTCAGCAAGTGTTGTACAAGTGAGGTGGGCCCAGTTTTTGAACATATTGCACTGAACTGAGCCCTTTGTCTGTCTGCTCGAGGTAATGGGTTTAGAGCATGTTGGGCATGTGTATTTTGTGGTGGGCCCAGGATTGCTCTCTACATCTCCGGCTAAAAGTAGAAGAAGAGGTGTGATTGCCAGAAAATCACCCCTCGGTGCAGAAAAAACGTAACATTGCATGTTGAGAAAAAGGATTGTGGTACTCCCCAAGGCAGTTGTAGCTCCTCTTGGGGATCGGTGCCACCTGTGTAGTGATCCTAAATGAAAATTTTACATAGATTACTTATTCTCTATGTTATTGTATCACACATTATACACCAATACCTTTCTCGTGTCCTCTATCTCTTTGTAGTATTTATTCAACAACATCAGTGTTATTTGCTCAACCTTCTATTTCTTTCTTATTCCTTTAAATTTCTTCTATGATACGAGTTGTTTGTCCCCTTCCCCTACTGTATTTTGGTTAATGACCCACTGTAATTGTATATGCTTGTGTTCCTTAAAAAGTTAGATGTCAAACTTATGATATATTTTCTTTCAGATCGAGGGTAAATATCATCATTTCATTGGAAAAGGGTATCCAAAGATTCCTTCAATTTGTCATATAACAAAGAGAATCCTGTGTGGCATCTGTGACTTACCTGTCTCATGAGTTGTCTTTAATATCATGATATGATTCACACTGGAGAGAAACTTTTCCAGTATCTTGCCTGATGCAGATTTCTCATGAATTAGTGTTCTTGAATAACAAGTGACGTCCCACACTGGAGAAGACAAAACTTTCAAATGTGACCTGTGTGATGCAGCTTTCGCACAAAGGAATGATCTCAAACGACACATGATGACCCACACTAGAGAAAAGCCTTTCAAGTGTGACCTCTGCGATGCAGCTTTCATACAAAAATGTAGTCTCAAATCTCACACAATGACCCACAATGGAGAAAAGCCTTTCCAATGTGACCAGTGTGATGCAGCTTTCTCAAAAAAAGTATAATCTCAGATATCACATCATCATGACACACACAGGAGAGAAGCCTTTCTAATGTGACATTTGTAAAGCAAGTTTCTCAAAAAAGAGTGATCACAAATGTCACATCAGGGCCCACACAGGAGAGAAGCCTTTCAAGTGTGACCTGTGCGATGCAGCTTTTTCCACAAAACGTTCTCTCAGATACCACATGATGACCCACACAGGAGAGAAGCCTTTCAAGTGTGACCTGTGCGATGCAGCTCTCTCAGGAAAGACTGCTCTGAAATATCACATGATGACCCACACTGGAGAGAAGCCTTTTAAGTGTGACCTTTGTGATAAAGCTTTCTCACAGATGGGTAATCTCAAACAACACATGATGACCCACACAGGAGAAAAGCCCTTCAAGTGTGACTTTTGCAATGCAGCTTCCTCACTTAAGAGTGCTCTCAAGGTTCACGTGATGACCCACACCGGAGAGAAACCTTTCCAATGTGACCTTTGCGATGCAGCTTTCTCACAAAGGAGTAGTCTCAAATCTCACATAATGACCCACACTGGAGAAAAGCCTTTCAAGTGTGACTTGTGCGATGCAGCTTTCTCAGGAAAGGGTAACCTCAAATCTCACATGATGACCCACACTGGAGAGAAGCTTTTCATGTGTGATCTGTGCAATGTAGGTTTCTCACGAAAGAGTAATCTCAAATATCATGTGATGACCCATACTGGAGAGAAGCCTTTCAAGTGTGACCTTTGTGATGCAGCTTTCTCACATATGGGTAATCTCAAACGTCACGTAGTGACCCACTCTGGAGAGAAGCCCTTCAAGTGTGACCTTTGCGATACAGCTTTCTCACTTAAGAGTTCTCTTAAGGATCATGTGATGACCCACACAGGAGAGAAACCTTTCCAATGTGACATGTGCGATGCAGCTTTTTCACAAAAGGGTAGTCTCAACTACCACATAATGACCCACACTGGAGAAAAGCCTATGAAGTGTGACCTTTGCAATGCAGCTTTCTCACAAAAGAGTAGTCTCAAATATCACATGATGACCCACACTGGAGAGAAGCCTTTCAAGTGTGACCTTTGTGATAAAGCTTTCCCATTTATGGGTAATCTCAAACAACACATAGTGACCCACTCTGGAGAGAAGCCTTTCTCATGTGATCTGTGTGGTACAGCTTTCTCACTTAAGAGTTCTCTTAAGGATCATGTGATGACCCACACAGGAGAGAAACCTTTCAAGTGTGACCAGTGCAATGCAGCTTTCCCACGAAGGAGTACTCTCAAATATCACAGGATGACCCACACTGGAGAGAAGCCCTTCAAGTGTGACCTTTGCGATGCAGCTTTCTCACAAAAGAGTAACCTCAAATATCACATGGTGACCCACACTGGAGAGAAGCCTTTCAAGTGTGACCTTTGTGTTGCAGCTTTCTCACGAAAGAGTAATCTCAAACAACATGTGGGTACGCACAGTGGAAATTAACCTTATTTGTCACGCGTTGACCCATACTGGAAAGAAGCGAGGTAATCCTTAAAGATGGCGGTTTTGCTATTTTCTCTAACTAGAAAATATTTCGGTTACAATATTCTAGATTTCCATAAGAACACCTCATCAATGTGTCTAACATTCGTATTCTAGGCTTAGCTTCTCTTTGTTCGTCATTTAGCTTGTTACTCGTGAAGATGTCCTCCACGATTTGGGATGAAGAGTGGGGTTCCTTTAATGATTTCTTCAACAAATTCAACCTCCTAACTGCTAACATTAAATTCAAAGTGGAATGGGAAGTGGATAATAGATTACCATTCTTGGACATCTTAGTCATGAGACATCAGGATCATCTTTCTTTCACAGTGTACAGAAAACCCACGGACACTAGGAGCTATGTACACTTCTTTAGTTACCATCCTGACAATATCAAATACAGTGTTGCTTCGGGTCTTTTTCTAAGGGCACTAAGACTATGGAGCCCATCTTATTTGGATTCAGAA
The DNA here is from genome assembly GCF_046742065.1 of Oratosquilla oratoria. Classification (NCBI taxonomy): domain Eukaryota; kingdom Metazoa; phylum Arthropoda; class Malacostraca; order Stomatopoda; family Squillidae; genus Oratosquilla; species Oratosquilla oratoria. The sequence continues at coordinate 55,566,383 of NC_134788.1, forward strand.
ATTCTAACCATATGAAATCAGTTAAGAAGACTAGGGTACCCAGACTGGTTTACAAACAACGCCTTAAGTAAGGCCAAAACCAGTTACTATAAATCCACTTCCCACCCATCTCAGCATCATAAATGGAACAAAAATTGCCTAAAACTTCCTTATAACAAATCTATCAATAATTTTTCTCAAATGCTACCAAAAGACAACATAAAAATAATTCATAGTTACCCCAATAGTTTATTCAGAAAAGTAGTCAACGTTCATCACAGAACAACAGAAGACATAACCTCAGAGTTTACAAATTACCCTGCTCAGGATGTGATGAAGTGTATTGGGGACAAACGGGTAGAGAATTAAAAACAAGAATAAAAGAACACAAAAATTCAGTAAAATACGCACAACAGAACTCCGCGGTATTTCAACACGTCGCCAACCATAATCACTGCATAAATTGGGACGAGGCCAAAATTATTTTCAAATCAAAATGTAGTTATAAAAGGAAAATTATTGAATCTTCCTTAATTAAACAATTCCCAAACTTTAACATTTCAAAAGGACAATGGTCACCTGATTATATAACCACCTTGGCAGTTAATAAATTACTTCCTCATATTGTAAAAGCAGACGACTTGCCACAAAGCCCGCGTGGCAACATAGACGCCACCTGATATGAAATGTCCATGTTCCCTCACTCCACCTCTCTCCTCTGTATATAAGTAATGTGTTTTCTCTTGTCTATGTATTCCGCTTGAAGAGGATCACAGCAAGTGATCGAAATATACGGAAATCGTTATTTCCTTTCTTTTCTTAAATCCAATCAATAGTGGGTTTTTAGTGAATTGACTAATGTGTTACGACATTACTGGACAATGTTATACATAACTGTTTATTGTGTAGCAAAAGTTGACAAAGAAATATACAGTGACTCATTGATAATAAAGGGTGTAACATGTGGGAAAACTAAAACAGTGTGAAAATATTATAAAACTGTATAATAATAATAATAATACAAATGCATGTGGAGTACATCAAAGAATATGCTTTTCTCTTTTCAATAGCAACTGATGCTTGCAACAAAATGATTCCCAACACTTCTGAGATATTTTGATTTTGAGAATGCAGTGCACCATGTGTTACTTGACTTTTACACCAATAACAATGAATCATCTAAGGGTACTATCTAAACTAGAGGTGTCAGATCTTGATCCAAATAAAATGTCTTTATACACTGCTGACAGTGCTCAGTAGAACATTTTTGCTACAGACTGTCTGCCTCATATTTTGGACAATGCAAGAAGATTTTCTATAGCTGAACTGGAAATTAATGCTGAGAGTATGGACCTCAGTGTATGGCTATTTCAGCACCTCAGCTAAAAGAGCAACACAGTTGAAGGAATTCTGTGAACCTTTGGAGGTTGATAGTTGCAGTCTGTTCTGTCATGTTGTGACTAGATGGCTCTTTTGCCAGCTATTGACTGAATACTTCAGGGGTGCGAAGTCCTAAAAAGCTATTTCCAGAGCAGTATTCAGGCGTGATCCAAGGCATTATGTGTTATTGAAAGAATACTTAAGTGCTGGGAAGTACTGAAAACTTTTTTCCAGAGTTTATGTGAATAGGATTGTCCCAAGGTGCTATAGAGTGCTATGGAGATGAAGGAAATGCGAGAATCACCAGAGATCTGTTTCCTATTCCTCAGTTACACTCTTCAATTATTCTGACAGTACTGAAGCACTAGAAGCCAAGATGTTCAGCATAACTTCATTGTTCAAGTCCCACAATGTCCCACTTGCTGCTGTCTAGTTCTTCCTTTAAGATCTCCAGCCTGTGGTCTTATGAGTGGGTGCTTATGTTGTAAGTATAGATCTTCATTTTCTTCACGATATTTAATATCCAATGTAAGAGGCTGGTAGATGAAGTTGTAGAAAAGTAGGTATGTGGCGAGAAATTCATTTTACGAGTTAAATGTTTTGAAAACAAATGACGCGACGGAGTTGCGGGGTTGCATAATCTCGCTCACCGTCTAAGTTTGTAAACATAGCTAGGGTATCGATATTGGCGCTTATGTAACTAAATGTAAACACTAAGCCATTCCGCTTCGTGACCAAGATTGTTTGCGTAAGCAGTATTGCTTGAAACAGTGTAACAGTATGATTGGAAAAGGGTGGGGGAGAAAAAATTTATTGGTGCATTGGGTGAGAAGTCACGCCTTAAAGGGAGCCACTTATTTGTAACGGTCAAAATTATTGGATGAATTAAGGAGTGATGTCGGAGCAGAGTTGGCTTGATGAGTGGATTGGGGATCCCAGTGGGAGTCCTGTAGTGTACCTAATACTAAAAAGTGTAGTATTGAAGAAAATCAAGAAAACGTTTCCAAATTTTTTAATATCCTATGAGCAGCATACATTAAGTAGAACTTGACTAAGAAGGATGAACTGAGGCATGAGGCCTACAGATGAATGACTAACTTACATACCTCTTCACTCCGGGGCACATCGCACGTCCCGACGTGCGATGTTGCGTCATAATAATCGCATTATAAAAGATAAAGTCAGTGCTCAATCGTTCGTTCTATTTCACCCGTGTATTTTGATAACCATAGAAAATTGATGAAGCCAGTTTAGAGAGAATGAAAATTACATAGGTACGACTACAATAAATATAATGAAGAAGGCGACGTCGGCATCATCGAGTACCCACTTGCTCCTCATGCCACCTACGTAGGCGTCACCATATGGAAGTGGATATGACAATGATGAAAAGAAATTGAAGAAAGAATACAAAATAATTTAAAGGAACCTTTAACAGAATTAAACCAATAATTACGGAGAGAAGGGAACTGTAAGTGATGGGGTCGACATCCAAAATTTGGACAGTGTTTATGTTGAAATATAAATGTTATTGTGCATCTTGTGTTGTTTTTGATTAAATGTACAATGCAATGTATAGTAAGAATTTTGTCATTTGATTTATTGTATAATCTGTACTCAATTTGCATGTATAACAAAGTTCAGTTGCTAGGCCTGAGAGATTTCCCATGCAAAGGGAGACGCTACGCCATTGCAGGTCAGTCATGGCCACGGTGTGGAGAGGTTGATGTGTACATTATTGTCTGAACATAAACTTATGTGTGTCAAGTATATTGTGCCTCTGAAGAACAATAAACCCACTCCCCCTCATGCATCACAGCATCATCCACACACAACCCTTCTCCATTCATCCCTATCTTCTATCCTCTCCTATCCTTCCTCCACAGACATTCTTCTCTTTTATAATGCCCCTTTCACCCCATCCATCCTTCTCATCCTAGGATGCCCTTTCATATTCACTCCTTCCGCCTCTGCCTTCCACACTTCTTTTACAAATCTTTCTTCACTCATTCTTTCCATGTGTCCAAACCATCCTAATACTCTTTCATCAACCCTACCTCCCAGCTTCCTTTCCACCCCTGTTCTCCTCACCACCTCATTTCTCACTCTAGCCTAGTAACCCCTATCATACTTCTCAGACATTTCATGTCAAACACATTCAAACTCCTTCTCTCTTCCTCTCTTATGTTCCATGTTTCTGCTCTGTACAGTGCTGTTGGCACAATCACTCCTTCATATAACCTCCTCTTAGCATCCATTCCCAGATATCTATTTCTCATTATACTTTTTAACAGGGTTGAGGAGTCGGATGGCATAAGGTCCGACTCCGACTCCTTTGATTCCTCTGACTCCAACTCCTGACTCCTTAACTCCTTGGCCCCTATGATGTGAAAGTCTATTCTGCAGATCCATATACCAGCCTCCCACACCTATTCAGCAAGCATTTTATAAATATTTTTCATGTATATTATTTTTTACGTGGAACATTCACTTGTATGGTAAATATACTCACATATATACTCAACCAGCTTTATATATATATGCACACAAGCACGTATATTCATATAAACATATATTAAATATATAATGGTATGACACAAGCACGTATATTCGTATAAACATATATTAAATATATAATGGTATTATTTATGCTCATGATCATCTACCAGCTTATGAGCACTTTCAAATCTGTCATGGCAGAGTTGCCACTTCAAGCTATATATTTTCTTTTTCCTTTGTGCCCCCCCAAAAAAAAATCATCTGTTATTTCATTTGTCCAATCTCATTAACCTTCTATCACAATATTAGGAAAAAATGTGACAAATCATGATGAGGAAAGGTTAATGGAGGATGCCCTACCCAGTACTTACTGCAGAATTAATTTCACCATGTTATCATATAAACCAGGAATGAGTTCAGGAAAGAGACAACCTTCCCCTGTGCAAACTGTTCATAGCTGCTGTTGTTCCTCCCCTTTTCAGTCATCACCAAATGCTGTGACATATGCTCTAATGTCATTCCTATCTGGCCTCTGAGACTGGTCAAAGTTTATCTCAGGGCATTATCCCAGCATGACATAGCTCCTACAAAACAGTAAACCACACAAAAACACTTCCATTGACTTTTACATGCATGAAGATGTATGTGCATAGTGCATACGTAGTGGATATATACTATTGTCTACACTGTCATGTACGTGTGTACATGATGGAGTTCTAGATGTTAACATAATTTGAATTAATTAGACTGTCAACAAAGGTAAAGTAGCTAGTTTAAATTATTTAAAGATAAAAATCATCTCTGTCACTTGACAGTTGACAAATTATTCAGGAATTTGAATTAATAATTATATTTATTGAGTATTTATTAAAAATAGAAATACATTCCACTGGCTATAACTCCCATAGTATAGAATGAATGAAACATTAATACAAACTACATTCTGGAAACTTCTATAAATGGTACATATCCTGTAACTAGCTATAAAACTATTCTATACTGGATGGTTATTAAATTTTCTCAACACAAAACATATCAAATTTTTTAGACTTTTTAAACTTGGAATAATATGACCTACTGCTTTCTATTTGCACAATAGCAACAAATTATTTCACAGTGCACATCTATAGACTATTTTACAGCTATTGTTGGCTTGCCAATTACTGTAATGGTAAAAATGCAGACAAAGCTTTCAAGAATATAACAAAATATATGTACTGTACTTTGAATACACCCATATTATTACATTAATAACTAGGTTAAAGATACAATCCATAAAAATTTCTTATAATAAAATATTTTATATGTTCCTTGAATCTACCAGTATTATTATGTTAATAACAAGGTTAAAGTTCAAATCTATACAAATTTCTTATTTGTAAACATTAAAAAAATAGGCTTTATTCATAATTATAGAACTTATAGACTACTCAATTGAAATTTGCAAATAAAAAAATAGTAGTTTGTACTTTATATAAGTAGGGTAAACTGATATCATCTTAATGTGATGAAAATGGTTGGTTAGACTAGCCTATGAGAAATATAGGTTAGAGTCCTAGACTACCCTATGAATAGAGGCAGCCTATAGTCTAGGAAAAACAAATTCGACCCTACAATTTATGGTAAAAAGAAAGGTAAATGTGGATTATAAGGTTATTTTGGGATTATCTTTTATATATATATATATATATATATATATATATATATAAAATGAAATAAAATAAATAAAAATAAAATTATTAAAAAAACAATAATCATTTTTTTTATTGCATTAGTTTTCTTTTTTATCTTTTTTTTTCTTTTTTAAGAACCCGATAATCAACATGTAAAAAAAAATAGGTTTTATCTGTATATATATATATATATATATACTGTATATACACACTCTTCATCAAAGTTTTAAAAATAATACAAACTGCTAATGATTGGCTAGGTTAGCCTATGGAGATCGCCTAGGCCAACAAACTGAGAGGCTAGTTTAGCCTATCTCATAATCAGCATTTATCATACAACAGGTAGGACCTTACAAGTAGCCTAGGCTACATCACTGGGAAAAGTAGGAAACTTTGGCAAAGTAATCTAAACTGTTCTTGCATCCAATGCTTATTGTTTACCAATTCCTACAAAAAAAAAAAAAAAAAGCCAAATCATGGACACTGTATATCTTGTAGGTCATATTTAAGGTCTGGTAGTCACTCAGTAGGCTACTATCAATAGTAGGGTTTTCCAGACTATTCCATATACCAATATATCAATATTTGTCTTTACCAAGGTCACATTACACAATGTACAAGATTTAGCCTAAATATTTTCTTTTTACTATTATTAAAAGATTAAAAGAGGAAGCGAAGTTGATTTAAGTAGGGAAGAAAAGGTAAAAGGCAAAGATGAAAAGATAATGGAAGAGGAAGCAATAAGGGGAAGATGGGGAGAATATTTTAGGGAACTGTTGAATGTAGAGGAGGATAGGGAGGGAATGGTGATAGCAGTGGGAGGCACAAAGAAAATGACAGTGATGGGTGAGGAAAATGAGGGAAAAATAAGAAAAGATGAGGTGGAAGTAGCAATTAAAATGATGAGAGCAGGTAAGGCACCTGGGTTAGATGGGTGTCATGCGGAGTGTCTGAAGAAGGGAGGTAAAGTAATAGTAGACTGGTTAGTGAGGTTGTTTAATGTGTGTCTAAGGGAGGGTAGAGTACCAGAGGACTGGAGGAGTGCATGTATAGTTCCGCTTTTCAAAGAAAAAGGGAACAAGTGTGAGTGTAGTAGTTTCAGAGGGATCAGTTTGTTGAGTGTAGATGGGAAGGCGTATGGGAGGGTTATGATTGAGAGAATTAGGAGAGGAACAGAGGAAGTAATTGGTGAGGAGCAGTGTGGGTTTAGAAGAGGTAGGGGCTATGTGGATTAGATTTTTGTGATAAGACAGATTTGTGAGAAAGCTTTAGGAAAGGGTAAGGATGTCTTTGGCCTTTATGGATTTGGAAAAGGCTTATGATAGGGTAGACAGGAAGGCACTGTGGGAGGTTTTGCAGATATATGGTATTGGGGGAAAGCTGTTAAGAGCAGTCAAGAGTTTTTATGAGAGTAGTAGAGCTTGTGTTAGAATCAGAAATGGAGAGAGTGAATGGTTTGAGGTAAAGGTGGGACTACGTCAGGGAAGTGTCATGTCGCCATGGCTGTTCAATGTGTATATGGATGGGGTGGTACAGGAGGTAAATGCAAGAGTAATGGGCAGGGGACTGGAGTTGGTTGCGGAAAATGGAGAAAAGTGTGAGGTAAGTCAGTTGCTGTTTGCTGATGACACTGCACTTGTGGCAGGGTCAGAGGAGGCATTGGGAGAGTTAGTGACTGAGTTTGGGAGGGTGTGTGATAGGAGAAAGTTGAAGGTGAATGTGGGTAAAAATAAGGTGATGAGGTGTACAAGAGGAGAGGATGGTGGAGAGTCGGAAGTAAGTCTTAAAGGGGAGAATGTGGAGGAAGTGGATAGTTTTAGGTCCTTGGGGTCATATGTGGCTGCAAAGGGAGGAGTAGAGGTAGAGGTAAGTTGTAGATTGAGAGAAGCAAATAAATGCCTTGGGGGATTTAAAAAAGTAATGAGAAATAGACATTTGGGAATTAATGCAAAGAGGAGATTGTATGAAGGGTGATTGTGCCGACAGTGCTGTGTGGGGCAGAGACATGGAATTTAAGAGAGGAAGAGTTTAAATGTGTTTGAGATGAAATGTCTGAGAAGTATGGTGAGGGTTACAAGGCTGGATAGAGTGAGAAACGAGGAAGTGAGAAGGAGAGCTGGGGTGGAAAAGGAGTTGGCTGAGAGGCTGATGAAAGACTATTAGGATGGTTTGGACACATGGAAAGAATGGATGAAGGAAGACTGGTGAAAGGGGTATGAAAGGCAGAGATGGAGGGAGTGAATTTGAGAGGACAACCGAGGATGAGATGGATGGATGGGGTGACAGGGGTGTTGAGCAAGAGGGGAATGTCTGTGGAGCAGGGAAGGGAGGTGGCAGAAGATAAGGATGAGTGGAGAAGGGCTGTGTATAGATGGTACTGTGATGAAAAGAAAGGGAAGGGATGGGTGGATGGGGGGGTTTGGGGAGTGGGAAAGTGTGAATGATACTTTGACACAGCCAGAAGGGACTTCTCTCCGTCCTCCATTTTCTATGTGAGGGGACGGAGAGGGGGGGTCGCCAATTAAGTGAAGCGGCCTTGCTGTGGATGTGCTGTGTCCTACTGCATTGCTTCTGACACAGGGTGGTGGGCAGAATGCAGGGATGACCTGTCATCCACGAGGAGCTAAGATGTGAGGGTGGAAGGGATGATGGGTGGGAGTGGGTTTATGCCTTTTGGCTTGGCTACCTCCCTGTTAAGGGGGAAAAAGCCTTTTGTATATAGATAGAATTATGGTTATGGGTTAAAGCATAAATATCTGGTACACTTAGGCCTAATTTGCAATGGTCCTTGTAACATAATCAGTTTTAAATTAGATTAGAATGGTTCGTGATTTTCTTTACTCTGATTTCTATTAGGATTACAAAGGCAGTGCATCTATATATATATATATATATATATGTGTGTGTGTGTGTGTATACAATCAAAATTTATTTCATACTATTACTTAATGAGGACCTCGCTACACTAGCTGAAGTGTATTTATTTCTAAAGTATATATTCGTTTATTATGAACTTTAGGGTTCCAGAAGACTTGTAAATGAGTTATTTAGCTCGATTCACGCATTTCCAGATTTTTTGGCACTACATAATTATATGGCGCCTACAAAGAGGTGTCGTGAGGTTTGGCTGTCGGATGCTAACTATCAACCCTGGTTGTCACGAGTGGAGGGACATGACTAAAGCACAGTGTACCATATGCAAAAGAACTCTGGGAGCTGAAGTGACATCCATTAAAAGGCACAAGGGAACAAAATATCACGTCTCAAATATGCTGAAGATTCAGGATGAGGTACACACCCAAGATGAGGGGCAACTCCCCCCTCACGACTATGCTAACAACGGAGTGGCATTTGCAATGATAATGTTGGCCTGTTTCGTTGCCGAACATAACCTGGCATTTATGTTGGTAGATCATATGATACCCCTATTGAAAACCATATTTCCAGACTCTAAGATAGCGCAAGCTCTTTCTTTAAAAAGGTCAAAGTTTGCAGATATTGTCAAATCCATAGGACGTAACATGAAAGGAGACACTGTAAATTAACTAAGATCGAACAAATTTTCCCTTGTTATTGATGAGACCACGGATATAAGTACACAAAAATCATGTGCAATATTGGTACGTTTTATGGATTATGAAACAAATACAATACAAACCAGAATGCTGGACATTGTTGATATGTATGTTGATAACCTGGAAGGGTCCACTGGTAAAAATTTGTATGAAGTGATAACTAATACATTAACTGTTCTTCAAATTAATTTGATTGGAATCGCGGCAGACGGTGCGTCAAATATCATGGGTATTAATAATTCGTTGTGTAGTCGCTTAATTACAAATTTTCCAGGTATTACCATCATGAAATGTATATGCCATTCTCTTCATCTGTGCTCTTCTGAGGCGGCCAAGACACTGCCACGACACTGTGAAGATCTTTTGCGAAATATTTACTCTTTTTTCTCACATAGCGCAAAAAGGCGAAGTGATTTCAAGCAATTTCAAGAGTTTTGTAACCTTAAACCTCATAAGATGCTTCATCCGTGTCAGACTCGATGGCTGTCGTACCATGATGCAATTAAAAGAATATTAGAACAGTGGACATCATTAACAATATATTTTCAATATAAAGAAACTGAAGAAAGGCTGCTCTCTGTACAACACAGTCTCAAATTTGAATGACCCATCTGTATTGTGCTATTATCATTTCTTAAATACAGTCTTGCCACACGTTAATGAAGTAAATTTATTATTTCAGAGAAAAGGTCCAACTATTCATCTCTTGCATGAACAAGTATCAGGGCTTCTTTTAATGCTTTTAGGATATTATTGCACCGATGCCTTTCGAAATAAAGACCTCGCAGACGTAGATCCCACTGATACGTCGCTCCATCGTCCATTACACCAAATATACTTAGGTCATGCGGTTGGTAACCTGTTCACTTCTAACAGAGATATAGTCAATAATCCCCAGCTTCGGTGTAATGTGCGTACTAGATGCCAGCAGTTTCTCATAACTCTCTGTGTTCAAATAAAAAAAAAACGATTTGATTTGCGTAACAAACTTTGGTACATGGCCTCCTTCATTGCTCCAGATAAATTCTTAGATCCTAAATCCAGATATGCCGTTCCCTCTTTTGGGAACATTATTACATTGGTCCCGAGGCTATCTAGTTGTGACCCTCAAGTGATTGACAATGAATGGAGGAGTCTTGATTGTGTTAAATCCCTGATGAGATCAGAAACACGAGATCTGATATTGTGAGTTTTTATTAGAAATTAAAGTCATATGTCCACTGTGACGATAAAAACAAAATTGGGAACATTGCCACATTAGCTCTATATCTTCTCTCCTTACCAACCTCTAATGCTGATGCTGAGAGATTATTTTCCAAGCTGAATAATGTAAAAACGAAAACCAGAAAGTCCCTCTCATGTCAGTCAATCTCTTCACTGATATATATTTCAGAGGAAGTAAATATGATGGGTGGCTGTTATAAGTACAAGCCATCAGACTCTCTGTTAGAAATTGTAAAATAATTATGTTATAATTTTGTACTTTAAGATGTTGTTACCATAGGCCTGTTGTTACAAACTTGTGTGATTATTTCCCATTGTTATAAACTTGTATGGTCAATTCCTTTTGTTATAAACTTGTGTGGTTAATTTTGGGGTAGAATTACAATGTACTCATTCAAATGCGTTATGAGATATTGAACTACTTCTATTGCATATCCACGAAACTATCAAATATATAATTATACACAACACCGCAAACAATAATGTTAATTCCTCTGCATTTAAGATATCCAACATTTCCTTTAGTTACCCATGCAAACTGACAAAGAAAATGGCATGGCGTCATAGTTCTTAACTGTGCACTGAGTGGTACGACAACTTGACCAATCAGAGCAAAGCACGGATAGTCAAAACACGGAATTCTGGCAGCCCTGTCTACAAGTTACATAGTATTAATTAGATACAAACAATGGCATACGAACTGCAAGCACAACCGTCGTGTAGGTAACAAGTAAGAGTTATTATAGACACTCGTCAATCTTGTGCATGTTATTATTATCGTGTGGTAATGAGGCATTGTAACAGTGCCTCATTTAAAGTTAAAGGGTACACTCATGTCCACGCAAAAACAATGATTGCTTTTGCATGGACATGAGTGCACCCTTTATTTTTTTTTTCGACTATGCTTTTGGTTAGTGTAGTCGTAGGATAAAGAATATATATTGATGTATCATGATTTACAAAATTAATATTTATTTTTTAATGCTATATCACGTAGGTGTGCACTTCTAAAAAAAAATACCAGGTTCATTAGTTGATGTTGTCTGGGTTTATATTAGTTCCAACCAGTTTTCATGACAATTTATTTGTAGTTCATTTTAAGGGCCCGAATAACAATAACTCAACAAGCTATTCCCACCGTGTGCCTTATTTTAGTTGTTGATGAAGCTGAGGTGGGGTGTGAGGGGTGATTGTAACCTAACCTAGGTATATGTAGGGATTATTATTATTATTATTTTTTTTTTCACTCAAGGATGATAGACATATTTTTTGTTTTATTTTCAGGCCTGTGTGTAGGAAAGGGGAAGTGTTCCCAGACAAATAAGTCAGTAAAAGGTTAGCAAGGATCACACAAATGTTGATATCTGACATCATTGATCGTTGGGCGGGTGTAGACCTCTGGCTGGAAAAATATGACCAAGATTTCTCTCTTATTATTATTGTTATTGTATCCTTCATCATCTAATTTTATCATCATTATCATCAAACTTGGGTGTGAGTGTGGCAGGGAGGAGTGGAGTCCAAATGCCCCCGGGTTAAAACATTCTCAGTGTGGTAGTACCAAAATGTCCCCAGGTCAAGTACCAAAACGTCCCCGTTCTGCAACGTACTTGTCTGTTCACAATGAAAATAATTGATAAACCATATCTAATCTATAATTAAGGAGACTACAACCGTGAATGAATGACCAAGTGTCTTCAATGTTGTGTACACATACAAAGTCATGTACATACTCTGTACCGTTTGAGATCAGGCGAGTAATATCTCATTAGCGGTCTCACGAATTACCGACTGGTATTGACCAGGGGGCATTTTGACCCAAGGACGTTGTGACCTGGGGACGTTTTGACCGGTAAGCGGAGGTAGAATGTAGATTGAAAGAAGTAAGTGACTTCTTAATTCTCTGTTAATTTTCACTTTACCAGCCTCTGGTTTTTTTTTTATAGTCTCTCTGTCATATCATTTTAATATTTTTTCAATCATCCATTTTCTTCATCTTCTTTTAAGCTTCTTTGGTGCAAATTGCTTGTTCTCTAAACTTGCTGTACTCTGGTTAATGCCTCTATATATTTGTATATTTTCATCATACTTCTAAAATATTAGCAAGTAATATACTTTGTATCAGAATGTCCTTGAAATAGTATAGTGCCCCATAACCTAGAAACTTAAATATTGTGTTGATTTATGTGTAAGACTGCTACAAGGCACATAGATTCACACAAGTTACTTAGAACTTTTGTACTGGATGTTTTTACTGAATAAGAATAATCCCAATTGTTCGCCTCATTGTAGTATTTGATGGAAGGGAGCGGTGAATCCAACATATCCTAAGTGTAGGTAGAGACAGGTTAGGATACATTGATTACAAGTAATTTACTTCTCACACAGAGGTATGAAAAAATCAACAATTTGTATTTTTATCTATAAGCTTCTGGTGGTACATCATACATATACCAAAGGCTTTTTCCCCCTTACATGGGGGGTAGCCAAAAAGAAAAATGCATAGACACCACTTATATTCCACTCCCCTCCACCCTCCCTCTCATCTTGGCACCTCCCGGATGACGGATAATCCCTGCATCCTGTCCACTGCCCTGGGTCAGAAGCAGTGTCGCAAGACACAGCACATCCACAGCAAGGCCCCTTCATAAATTCAGCATCCGCCCTCTCCATCTCCTCATGCAGAAAAGGAGAAGACAGGGCTGCATCAAAATTCTTCTCCCTCACCCCACATCCCCCAACTACTCCCCCTCATGCATCACAGCATCATCCATACACAACCCTTCTCCATTCACCCCTATCTTCTGTCTCTCCCGTCCTTCCTCCACAGACATTCCTCTCTTTCCTGATGCCCCTTTCACCCCATCCATCCATCTCATCCTAGGACGCCCTTTCATATTCATTCATTCCACCTCTGCCTTCCACACTTTTTTTTACTAATCTTTCTTCACTCATTCTTGCTATGTGTCGAAACCATCCTAATACTGTTTCATCAACCCTATCTCCCAGCTCTCTTTCCACCCCTGTTCTCCTCCTCACCTCATTTCTCACTCTAGCCTAGTAAACCCTATCATACTTCTCAGACACATTCAAACTCCTTCTCTCTTCCTCTCTCATGTTCCATGTTTCTGCCCTTTACAGTGCTGTTAGCACAATCACTCCTTCATATAACCTCCTCTTAGCATCCATTCCCAGATGTCTATTTCTCATTACACTTTTCAATCCACCAAGGCATTTACTCACTTCTCTCAATCTACATTCTACCTCCACCCCCACTCCTCCCTGTCCTGCCACATTTGCACCCAAGTATCTAAAACTACCCACTTCCTCCAGTCTCTAACCCTTAATGCTCACTTCCAGCCTGCTGTCACTCTCCCCTTGTACATCTCATCACCTTACTTTTGCCCACATTTATCATCCGCTTCCTTCTTTTACACATCTTCTCAAACTCTGTCACTAACTTCCTCAATCCCTCTGATCCTGCCATAAGCGCAGTGTCGTCAGCAAACAGCAACTGGCTCACCTCCCACTTTTCTCCATTTTCTTTAATCATCTCCAACCCCTGACCCACTACCCTTGCATTCGCCTCTCGCACCACCCCATCCATATAAAGATTGAACAGCCAGGGCCACATAACACATCCCTGACAAAGTCCCACCTATACCTCAAACCATTCACTCTCTCAATTTCTAATCCTAACACAAGCTCTACTACTCTCATAAAAACTCTTGACTGCTCTTAACAGCTTTCCTCCTATCCCATATATCTGCAGTACCTCCCACAGTGCCTTCCTGTCTACCCTGTCGTAAGACTTTTCCACATCCATAAAAGCGCCAAAAACATCCTTACCTTTTCCTGTTGTTTTCCTACATATATGTCTTACCACAAAAATCTGATCTACACATCCCCTACCTGTCCTAAACCCACACTGTTCCTGTCCAATTAATCCCTCTGTTCCTCTCCTAATCCTCCCAATGAAGACCCTCCCATAAGACTTCCTAACTACACTCAACAAGCTAATCCCTCTGAAACTACTACACTCACACTTGTCCCCCTTTCCCTTGTAAAGCAGAACTATACAGGCTCTCCTCCAGGCCTCCAGCACTCTACCCTCTCTTAAACAAACATTAGATAACCTCACCAGCCAGTCCACCATAAGTGTACCTCATTCAGACATTCTGCATGGCATCCATCCAACCCAGGTGCCTTACCTGCTATCATCATTTTAACAGCTGCTTTCACTTCATCCTTCCCTATTTTCCTCACTCATCACTCTCATATTCTTAGCGCTTCCCACTGCAACTACCCTTCCCTCCCTATCCTTCACATTTAGCAACTCCCTAAGATACTCTGCCCACCTTCCTCTCACTGCCTTCTCTTCCATTATCATCTCTCCATCTGCACCTTTTACCTTTTCTCTACTTGATTTGCCTCCTCTTCCTCTTTTAATTTCCTTCCAAAACATCTTTTTATTACTTTCAAAATTTTCTGTCATACTCTTACCCCATTTCACATCTCTCCTCTTTGCTTTCTTTATCTTATACTTAACTTCCCTTCTCTTTACTTTGTACCTCTCATACGATTCCCTCGTTCTTATTTATAGCCAATCTATGAATGCCTATTTCTTCTCTTCTACACCCTTCTTTGCTTCCTCATCCCACCACTCACTACCCTTCCTTCTATTTCCTCCCGCCTTCCTTGTTCCACACACCGTCTTTGCACACCTTATGACTCCCTCCTTGAACCATCCCCATTCCTCCTCCACTCCTAGTTCTACTCTATCCATTACTCCCATTCCTCTCTCAGCTTCTTATACTCCTTCTTTTCTTCCTCATTTAAGCAGTTCACTCTAAGTACCTCCCTACCTTCCGCCCTTTTCCTCTTTCTCCACCTATTCTCCACTCTCAATTTACCTTCCACCAGAAAATGATCTGATATTTCCCCACTCTCTCCCCTCAGGACATGAACATCCTTAACTCTTTCTACCACACTCCTGGTCACCTCTATATATTCCATTAATGCTCTGTCTGCCACCCTTCCATCCACCACCTTCTCCCATGTGTACTTATGCTTGACTTTCTTCCTAAACACTGTATTTGCTATCATCAACTCTCTTTCAAGACACATGTCCACCATCAATTCTCCACTACGATTTTTCCCTGGAACTCCATACTTCCCAATCACTCTGTCTATTGGTTCATTTCCTACCGTAGCATTAAGGTCTCCCAATACAACTACATTGACATTTCTTCCTAATCCCTCTATGCACTCATTTATATCTACCCAAAAAGCCTCCCTTTCCTCTATGCTCTTCTCACTACCAGGCCCATACACACTTACAAAAACCTACATCTCCCCAATTTCACCTTCATCCACATCAACCTTGATGAAACCTCTTTCCACTCCACATCACGCTTTCTTATCTCTTCACTAACTAGTATAGCCACCTTTCTCTCTCTCGTCCACTCTTCACACCTGAGTACCTCCCAGGTACACTCCCAAACTCACACTCACCCCTCCCTTTCATTATAGTTTCACTCAAAGCCAGCACATCCATCTTCTCACAAACATACAGCCTATCTCTTCCCTTTTACTCTCATCTGTACTAAATCCACGCACATTAAAAGACCCAAACCTTAGGGTATTGGTTGGAAAACTATCAGACACTCTTATACCTTTACTTTTTTTTAGGAATGTCCCCTATTGGGGTTACAGGTAGTAGGACTCCTAATCCTATCCCCCGTCCCATCTTTTGTCGCCTTTTACGACTCAAGTGGAAAGACTTGGTGGTAGCATTCTCTTCCCCCACCCCAGGGTAGGCAAAAAAAAGGAAATGAATATTTAGAAAAATGGTACAGGACAGTAACAAGGGGTGGGGGGGGGGGCAGCATAACTGAGGGACAGTCCTAGTATAAAAGTGTCATCATTTCCCTATGAACAAAGTTTTCCTCTATCACAGACAGACAGAATGATGTGTGGCTCTGGTCCATAGAGGTAGCCCATATAGACCCTAAAGTATCAACTGCATGCTACTTTGCCACAATAACATGCAGCCAATACCCCTCCAACCCTGATGTTAGGGGATGGGGCGTTCACTGCAAAATGAAAAAAAAAAGAAAAGAAAAAAAGATTGCTGTAAAAATGAATAGCAGATTCTCATGAATCTCAAATGTTTATTTTTGACATCCTTCATTGTTGTTGTTGTTGTCATTCCCTAGACTGTCCCCAAGGAATGCCACAGCCGAAATTGGGTTTTCCCACAAATCCTTTATAAAGTGTATGTTGTGTTGTTTGCGTGCATGATTGTGTATAATGCAGTCTTCCATTATGCGTTGTATGGTATAGGGTGAAGTGTTACATCCTGGGCAGCTGTTCACAATGCGGTCATCCAGCCGCTTCTGGTAGCTTAGAAGTGCTGGGTGGTGGCCGCACCACAGTCTGGCCAGGTGGACTCTGTCCTTTTGTGGGAAAGAGGATTCAGAAGGGTGGATATCAGGGGGTCTGGCATGCAGCAGTGTGTTGTCTCTCAGTGTGTTAATGGAGCGGTGAGTGATATGATTATGAATATGTTTCCGGAGGCTGGTATTTGGTGGTTGTGGAGGAAGAGAAGAGAGTATCTGTGTGTGATACAGGTCTTTGGGTGTTGTTTTGATGTTTCTTGGTGTGTGTGGGTGTTCTGCTATGTAGTGTAGTGGGTGTGATGTGTTTGTGTTCCTCTCATGTAGTGGTGGTCCTTGACTTTGAGGACTTTTGTTTCATGGTGTAAATGGTCTGTAGGTGTTGTATTTGTGCAGCCTGTAATTGCCTTTAGGGCTTTGTTTTGTATGATTTGAAGGGTGTTGTGGTGTGTCTCACTGAGATTAGGAGCCCATGCAGGACTTGCATAATTCATTACTGAGCGTATGCATTGTTTGTATAATGTTGTATTAGTTTCTTTGTTTTGTCCAAATGTTGTTCCAGTGATTGACTTAAGTGCGTTAAGTCTAGGTGTGCATTTGTTTTTTATGTTTGTAATGTGTTGTTTGAAAGACATGGATGTATCTTATGTTACACCAAGAATTTTCGGTGTGTTTGAGTGTGGTATTAGAGTGTTGTTGATGTAGAGATGAGGTATGTATTTATGTTCTTTTGTCCAGTTGGTGAGAAGTGTTGCTGTAGATTTGGCTGGAGCTATTTTGAGTCTGTTTGTGATGAACCATGTGTTGAGTGTATCAAGGTATGGCTGGATTATTTCTGCAGCTTTGTCTGAGTTACGATGTGTGCATGTGATTGTTATGTCATCTGCGTAGGAAGAGATTTGTATTTCTGAGGTGTCTGGTGTGGGTAAGTCATGCATGTATAGATTAAAGAGTGTGGGGGATAGAACAGAGCCCTGTGGTACTCCATTCTTAATGTTTCTGATGTGCGATGATTGGCCATTATATGACACATAAGCATTCCTACCTGCCAGATAATTGGCCAGCCATCTTTTGGTGTTATTGTGCATGTCTGTGTTATATATTTTATTTGTTAGGTTGTGGCGGGGGATAGCATCAAAAGGTTTACTAATGTCTAATGTTATAAAAAGTGTTCTGTGGTGTGGTCTATGTGAATTGATGCCATCTAAAATTGTTTGTGCGAGGTTTATCAGAAGAGTGTTTGTGGAGTGTAGTGGCCTAAAACCGTGTTGTGAGTCAGCAAGGGGAATATGTGGTGTGACAAGTTGAAGTATTAGGCGTTCAATGACTTTAGAGGGGGTGCAGAGAAGTGTGATTGGGCGGTGCGATGTTGGGATTGTTGGGTCTTTGTTCGGTTTTGGAATGGTGATTATTTTACCATGCTTCCAGATGTTGGGTATAGTGTTGTGTGAATA
The DNA here is from genome assembly GCF_046742065.1 of Oratosquilla oratoria. Classification (NCBI taxonomy): domain Eukaryota; kingdom Metazoa; phylum Arthropoda; class Malacostraca; order Stomatopoda; family Squillidae; genus Oratosquilla; species Oratosquilla oratoria. Next base: position 55,584,565 of record NC_134788.1, read on the forward strand.
GCTGTAGTTTGCAATGTTTGTGAGTGCATGTATACCTTGTGATCCAATATGTTTTAGGTGGATGTTACTTATGTTATCAGGGCCACATGCAGATGAGTGCTTGAGATTATGTATTATGTGTTTTGTCTGACTGTCTATGAAGGGTGTATAGTCTGAGTCTGTGGGAAAATCTTTCTTACATCGAATAGTGCGTCGGTCGTCAGGGTGAGAAGTGAGATGGCTTGTCTGTGGAAAATGATTTATGAGTGTGTTTGCTTGTTGTCTGTTTGAGGGTAGATTGTCTGTTGTTGTGATTATTGCTGCATGAGAGTGCGTTGTGTTACTGTTGGATAGTGTAATGCTGTTGAGTGTTTTGTACAATTTGCTGGTGTTTGTTTTGTGATCAAGTGTATTGACAAAGTTTTGCCAATTTTGTGTTTTTTGCTCATGTATTTTATTGGCAATCACAGTGTTTAGTGTTTGTATTTGGTCTGCTATGTTTGGAGGGATAGGTGTGGGGGTATTGTGTTTAAGCGTGTCTCATTGTCTGATGAGGCCTTGGATTTCTGGTGTGAAGTTGGGGTTGTGTGATTTTCTATTGCCTCTAGGGATGTATCTCTTGTCTGCGTCTTGTATGATTGTATTAAAAGTGTGCACAGCATTGTTTATGTTTGTGATTGGTGTGCTGTTAAGTGTTTCAAAATGTTGTTCTGTCTCCTCAGTAGAAGCTTCCCAGTTAGCTCTCTTGTGATTGGTGTATGTGTGTCTGTGGCCAACTGGGGTGCATCTTGTTTTGGTGGTGATGATGATTGGAAGGTGGTCAGAACCAAGGGTTCCGACCACTCTCCATGATGTTGTTGGGGTTAGGCAGGGGGAGCAAAAGGTGATATCAGGAGAGGAGGGAGTGTAGAGGGCTTGGTGTGCGATATGTGTATGATTATGTGTGTTGTTCATGATAGTCAATGAGTCAAACTGAGTCTGTATATCAAGCCCTCTGTCTGTGTCAGGGTTGTCGACATACCAGGCAGACGACTTAGCGTTGAAGTCATCACCCATGATCAGGTTGGGGATTGAGGCTAGTTGGCTAAATTGAGGCCTGAAGGTGTTTGGAAGTGTGGGGGATGATTGGGGGGGGAATGTACATGTTAACTATTGTCAGTGTTGATTTGTTGCCTGTGCAGATTCGAATGGATTGGATTTCTGTAGTGTTATCTGTGGTAGGGAGGAGAATTTTGGCTGTGGCGCTTGTGTCCACAAAACAGATGGAGTGGTGGATCAGGGTGATGAGTCCACTGCCATTGCCGTCGGTCCGGTCTTGTCTGATGGTGGTATAATTATGAAATGATGGTGTTTTGTGTGAGTGTCTTATTTTTGTTTCTTGTATAATTGCAATGTGTATGTTGTGTTGTTTAAGAAAGTATTTGAGTTCATGTTTTTTCGTGTTAATACTGTCAATGTTGTGTTGTAATATGTTGATGTTGTGTGTTCTGTGTGTGTTGTATCTTGCTGTTTGGGGTTGAGTTGGGGTGTTAACGGGGAAGGTATAGGATCTGGGTTAGAGGGGGGAAAAGAGAGATTGGGGACAAAGGAAGTGGAGTAATGATTGGGGATAAGGGCAAAGGGAAATCAGGAGTGGGTAAGGGTGCTGGCTGTGGTTGGGGAGGTGGGAGTGGGGTTACTGGAGAGCAGGTAGAACATGTCCAAGTGTTTGTGTATTGGTTTGTGTCAGCAAGTGTTGTACAAGTGAGGTGGGCCCAGTTTTTACACATACTGAACTGAACCGAGCCCTTTGTCTGTCTGCCCGAAGTAATGGGTTTAGAGCATGTTGGGCATGTGTATTTTGTGGTGGGCCCAGGATTGCTCTCTACATCTCTGGCTAAAAGTAGAAGAAGAGGGGTGATTGCCGGAAAATCACCCCTCGGTGCAGAAAAAACATAACATTGCATGTTGAGAAAAAGGATTGTGGTACTCCCCAAGGCAGTTGTAGCTCCTCTTGGGGATCGGTGCCGCCTGTGTAGTGATCCTAAATGAAAATTTGACATAGATGACTTATTTCTATGTTATTGTATCACACATTATACACCAATACCTTTCTCGTGTCCTCTATCTCTTTGTAGTATTTATTCAACAACATCAGTGTTATTTGCTCAACCTTCTGTTTCTTGTTCCTTTAAATTTCTTCTATGATACGAGTTGTTTGTCCCCTTCCCCTACTGTATTTTGGTTAATGCCCCGCTGTAATTGTATATGCTTGTGTTCCTTAAAAAGTTAGATGTCAAACTTATGATATATATTTTTTTCAGGTCGAGGGTAAATATCATCATTTCATTGGAAAAGGGTATCCAAAGATTCCTTCAATTTGTCATATATCAAAGAGAATCCTGTGTGGCGTCTGTGACTTACCTGTCTCATGAGTTGTCTTTAATATCATGATATGATTCACACTGGAGAGAAACTTTTCCAGTATCTTGCCTGATGCAGATTTCTCATGAATTAGTGTTCTTGAATAACAAGTGACGTCCCACACTGGAGAATACAAGACTTTCAAATGTGACCTGTGTGATGCAGCTTTCGCACAAAGGTATGATCTCAATCAACACATGATGACCCACGCTAGAGAAAAGCCTTTCAAGTGTGACCCCTGCATTGCAGCTTTCATACAAAAATGTAGTCTCAAATCTCACACAATGACCCACAATGGAGAATAGCCTGTCCAATGTGACCAGTGTGATGCAGCTTTCTCAAAAAAGTGTAATTTCAAATATCACACCATGACAGACAGAGGAGAGAAGCCTTTCTAATGTGACAGTTGTGAAGCAACTTTCTGACAAAAGAAGGGTGATCTCAAATGTCACATGAGGGCCCACCCAGGAGAGAAGCCTTTCAAGTGTGACCTGTGCGATGCAGCTTTTTCCACAAAACGTTCTCTCAGATACCACATGATGTCCCACACAGGAGAGAAGCCTTTCAAGTGTGACCTTTGTGACAAAGCTTTCTCACAGATGGGTAATCTCAAACAACACATAGTGACCCACTCTGGAGAGAAGCCCTTCAAGTGTGACCTTTGTGATAAAGCTTTCTCACAAAAGGGTCATCTCAAATCTCACATGATGACCCACACTGGAGAGAAGCCTTTCAAGTGTGACCTGTGCGATGCAGCTTTCTCGGGAAAGAGTGCTCTCAAATATCACATCATGACCCACACTGGAGAGAAGCCTTTCAAGTGTGACCTGTGCGATGCAGCTTTCTCGCAAAAGAGTGCTCTCAAATATCACATCATGACCCACTCTGGAGAAAAGCCTTTCAAGTGTGACCTGTGCGATGCAGCTTTCTCGGGAAAGAGTGCTCTCAAATATCACATCATGACCCACTCTGGAGAAAAGCCTTTCAAGTGTGACCTGTGCGATGCAGCTTTCTCACAAAAGAGTGACCTCAAACCTCACATGATGACCCACACAGGAGAGAAGCCTTTCAAGTGTGACCTTTGTGACAAAGCTTTCTCACAGATGGGTAATCTCAAACAACACGTAGTGACCCACTCTGGAGAGAAGCCCTTCATGTGTGACCTTTGTGATAAAGCTTTCTCACGGATGAGTTATCTCAAACGACACGTAGTGACCCACTCTGGAGAGAAGCCCTTCAAGTGTGACCTTTGCAATGCAGCTTTCTCACTTAAGAGTACTCTTAAGAATCACATGATGACCCACACTGGAGAGAAGCCTTTCCAGTGTGACCTGTGCGGTGCAGCTTTCTCACGAAAGAACCTCAGATATCACATGATGACCCACACAGGAGAGAAACCTTTCCAATGTGACCTGTGCGATGCAGCTTTCTCAAGAAAGGGTAGTCTCAAATATCACATAAGGAACCACACTGGAGAGAAGCCTTTGAAGTGTGACCTTTGCGATGCAGCTTTCTCACTTAAGAGTGCTCTTAAGGTTCACGTGATGACCCACACAGGAGAGAAAGCTTTCCAATGTGACCTGTGCGATGCAGCTTTCTCACAAAAGGGTCATCTCAAATATCACATGATGACCCACACTGGAGAGAAGCCTTTCAAGTGTGACCTGTGCGATGCAGCTTTCTCAAGAAAGGGTGATCTCAAATATCACATCATGACCCACACTGGAGAAAAGCCTTTCAAGTGTGACCTTTGCGATGCAGCTTTCTCGGGAAAGAGTATCCTCAAATATCACATCATGACCCACACGGGAGAGAAGCCTTTCAAGTGTGACCTTTGTGATAAAGCTTTCTCACTAAAGAATAGTCTCAAAAAACACGTAGTGACCCACTCTGGAGAGAAGCCCTTCAAGTGTGACCTTTGTGATAAAGCTTTCTCACTAAAGAATAGTCTCAAAAAACACGTAGTGACCCACACTGGAGAGAAGCCCTTCAAGTGTGACCTTTGTGATAAAGCTTTCTCAAGAAAGGGTCATCTCAAATCTCACATGATGACCCACACTGGAGAGAAACCTTTCCAGTGCGATCTGTGCAACGCAGCTTTCTCAAGAAAGAATCGTCTCAAACAACATGTGGGTACGCACAGTGGAAATTAACCTTATTTGTCACACGTTGACCCACACTCGAAGGAAGCGAGGTAATCCTTAAAGACGGCGGTTTTTCTATTTCATCTAACTAGAAAATATTTTGGTTACAACATTCAAGATTTCTGTAAGAACACCTCAACAATGTGTCAAACATTCGTATAGTATAGGCTTAACTTCTCCATGTTCGTCACTTAGCTTGTTACTCTGACACAAAAGCATTTTGATACTTGGAAACTTGAAAAACAAAAGATCGTAACCGAATTTGTCTCTACTTGAACCAAGTAGCATGCTAGCGAGAATACCTAATTGGTGTCTTTATTGTAATTAAGTTCATTGAAGAGGTACCTCATGGAGGTTATAGATGGGTTTGCTGTTTATTTGGATGACCAGGAGCACGGTGATTGTGCATTTTCTATGTTTACCTTCTTTTTACGCTGGAAAATAGTTTTGTTTATAATTGTTGATATGTATGTTTCACAAATAAAGATATGTATATATAGACATGTTTGACTTATCACTTAGCAGGCTAGTTTATTATCATTATTTTATGATGGAGTCCTCTTGTGTATAGATAATTATAATGATAACAATAATGATAGTAATAACAATAATAGTAGTAACAATAACAACTCAGGCTCAGCAGAGATTAGATGTTGCTCCTAGCCCCAACTGCTGACAAGTCTGAGTAAAAGTCTGAGCGTGTGTAGGGCCCTTTACCCATTTGTGGCAGCCGCCTGCTGTTTGACTATGGTCAATTACACTTTGACTCTCTAGGAGCCAACTATCATTAGTCAATGCAAATTGCGGGTGGATATGTGTGTGTATTCCATTTGTAAGTTATGAAATATGCCTACATTTTTTGTGATTTTCCTTTGAGGTTTTCTATATATATATATATATGTATATACACATATATTTGTATGGACATAGTTGTCTAGTATTTTTTTAGACAACATTTTCTAGAAGCAGCATATACTTTTTATTATTATTATTATTATTTTTTTTTTTTACATATTTTTTTTACTGCCATTTGTTCCATTTTCATCCTCTATTTTGCTTTTGGGTTTTTGTGTGTTTGGTGATTAAAACTGGTCAGTGTGTGTGGGTTGACCTATTTCTCTCGTGATTTGACATTTTTACTCTCCTCATCCCATTTACATAAATCGGCTTCTGATGCCCCTTTTTTTTTTTTTCCAATACTGTTATTTTGTGCCTCCTGGTCCTTTCAGATGCAGTACTGCAGGAATTTTTAGAGTTCATATTATTTAATTTTGTATGTGCTGTTGTCATGCATTTTGCACTGTTGTGATGTGGAAGTTAGCGGCACAGGAAAAAATGCAGTTGAATGGTATGCTGCCACAAATAAACATAAAATTGTGTCGCTTGTAGTACTGCCCCACCATTATTGTCATTAATATGTCCATCTTGATAATCTCAAGGTGACAAAATAATGGCTGCGGAAGTGTTTAAAGTGTATCATGCTCTGAATCATCATCAGTCATACAGAACTGTTACAAACGATTATAAAGGAGGAGTATGCCGGTGTAGCCGGTTCAAGTGACTCCCCGTTTCAAAAGACTCCCCCAGTCAGATCAACCTAGGTTCAGACGACTCCCCGTCACTTGAAACTAGTTTCAGACGACTCCCCACCCGTTTGAAATGACTCCACATTCGAATGAACCTAGTTTGAGATGACTCCCCATTCGAATGAACCTAGTTTGAAATGACAACACATTCGTTATTGCTGTAATGCGCATTTTTTGTCTTTATCTTTTATCATTTCCTGGATAAATGTTAGTTCCAATAGATGTAGTATTGCGCGACTATGATTGTTTATTTTTGTGATTGTTTCATAAACCGAACAGGAAAGATACAACTGGTGAGTAGCCTATTCTATAAATTTATAATTTTGATTGACATTCGTTATTGCTTTAATGCGCAATTTTTGTCTTTATATCTTCTATAATTTCCTAGATAAATGTTAGTTCCAATAGATGTAGTATTGCACGAAAGAAAGGGCATGAGCGGATAACCTAGTTTGAGATGACTCCCCATTCGAATGAACCTAGTTTGAAATGACTACACATTCGTTATTGCTGTAATGCGCATTTTTTGTCTTTATCTTTTATCATTTCCTGGATAAATGTTAGTTCCAATAGATGTAGTATTGCGCGACTGTGATTGTTTCATAAACCGAACAGGAAAGATATTACTGGTTCGAGTGAATCTTTGAAACCTTTGAAATGAAACGAACATGGACAAATTACGGAGGTTTGTTAATTGCCAGTGTTCCCAAGATTTGTTAGTTGTCAGTGTGGTATCGTGTCGTGTGCTACCATGGATTTTAATACTGAAATGGACGAGGTGGAAGAGTTCCTGCGGTCAAAAAATTATCCAGTGCATGTTGGAAACAACAAGAAAAAAAAAAAAAAGAGCTAATTTTCGAAGGAAGTGTCAGGCATTCACAATCCAAGACGACTGTCTGAAGTATGTTCATAAACCGAACAGGAAAGATATAACTGGTGAGTAGCCTATTCCGTAAATTTATAATTTTGATTGACATTCGTTATTGCTCTAATGCGCAACTACAGAGATTATTGCAGCAGCCAACATGTTTCAAGTAAATGTATGTGTTTGGGCAAAGTATGGATCTATTCACACATGGCATATACATAGGCCGAAAGGTAGTAAAATTCTAAAAGATTCAGTGTACCTTGAGAATAACACAGGCAACCATTTCAATGTAGTTATACGTGTGTAGTGTAATTTGTAATAAGTAATAAATAGGTCATTGTAATTCAAGAAAAAGTAATCATGCATAGTGTAAATAGTAGTATTTTTTTGTATGGGGGGGCGACCTTAATAAAAAAAAATCAAGCATCCAATAATGGGAGTCATTTCAACCTGATGGGGAGTCATTTGAAACCAGTTTCAGTTAACTGGGGAGTGTTATCAATCTAGTTTCATTTAACTGGGGAGTGTTATCAATCTAGTTTCATTTAACTGGGGAGTGTTTTCAGACTAGGTTCAGGAGACTCCGGGAGTCATGTTTTGGGGGAGTGTCCTCAAACGTCTACACCGGCAGGAGACCTTTTGGTCCATATCTAGGTTGGATGTGAAAAAAATTTAATAATGACAAATGAAAATTATAATAATAAATCAAACAAACAAATGAATAGTTACAGTTGAATAATAAACAGGTAAATAACAAATAATAAATTGACCTAGTAAATGATAAATAAAAAATAAAAAAACAATGCCCTGCATTATAGCATCTTGCTCAAGTTTTTATCGAAACGAATCTTGAAGCTTCGAACTGAACTACATTGCACTGCCTCTGCAGGAAGTCTATTCCATCTATTAACTACACGGTTGGTGAAGTTGTGTCTACCCTTTTCCACATTAACCCATTAAACTCCAATGGTGTGGGTAAGTCATGCATGTATAGATTAAAGAGTGTGGGGGATAGAACAGAGCCCTGTGGTACTTCATTCTTAATGTTTCTGATGTGCGATGATTGGCTATTATATGACACATAAGCATTCCTACCTGCCAGATAATTGGCCAGCCATCTTTTGGTGTTATTGTGCATGTCTGTGTTATATATTTTATTTGTTAGGTTGTGGCGGGGGATAGCATCAAAAGGTTTACTAATGTCTAATGTTATAAGAAGTGTTCTGTGGTGTGGTCTATGTGAATTGATGCCATCTAAAATTGTTTGTGCGAGGTTTATCAGAAGAGTGTTTGTGGAGTGTAGTGGCCTAAAACCGTGTTGTGAGTCAGCAAGGGGAATATGTGGTGTGACAAGTTGAAGTATTAGGCGTTCAATGACTTTAGAGGGGGTGCAGAGAAGTGTGATTGGGCGGTGCGATGTTGGGATTGTTGGGTCTTTGTTCGGTTTTGGAATGGTGATTATTTTACCATGCTTCCAGATGTTGGGTATAGTGTTGTGTGAATAGCTGTAGTTTGCAATGTTTGTGAGTGCATGTATACCTTGTGATCCAATATGTTTTAGGTGGATGTTACTTATGTTATCAGGGCCACAGGCAGATGAGTGCTTGAGATTATGTATTATGTGTTTTGTCTGACTGTCTATGAAGGGTGTATAGTCTGAGTCTGTGGGAAAGTCTTTCTTACATCGAATAGTGCGTCGGTCGTCAGGGTGAGAAGTGAGATGGTTTGTCTGTGGAAAATTATTTATGAGTGTGTTTGCTTGTTGTCTGTTTGAGGGTAGATTGTCTGTTGTTGTGATTATTGCTGCATGAGAGTGCGTTGTGTTACTGTTGGATAGTGTAATGCTGTTGAGTGTTTTGTACAATTTGCTGGTGTTTGTTTTGTGATCAAGTGTATTGATAAAGTTTTGCCAATTTTGTGTTTTTTGCTCATGTATTTTATTGGCAATCACAGTGTTTAGTGTTTGTATTTGGTCTGCTATGTTTGGAGGGATAGGTGTGGGGGGTATTGTATTTAAGCTTGTCTCATTGTCTGATGAGGCCTTGGATTTCTGGTGTGAAGTTGGGGTTGTGTGATTTTCTATTGCCTCTAGGGATGTATCTCTTGTCTGCGTCTTGTATGATTGTATTAAAAGTGTGCACAGCATTGTTTATGTTTGTGATTGGTGTGCTGTTAAGTGTTTCAAAATCTTGTTCTGTCTCTTCAGTAGAAGCTTCCCAGTTAGCTCTCTTGTGATTGGTGTATGTTTGTCTGTGGCCAACTGGGGTGCATCTTGTTTTGGTGGTGATGATGATTGGAAGGTGGTCAGAACCAAGGGTTCCGACCACTCTCCATGATGTTGTTGGGGTTAGGCAGGGGGAGCAAAAGGTGATATCAGGAGAGGAGGGAGTGTAGAGGGCTTGGTGTGCGATATGTGTATGATTATGTGTGTTGTTCATGATAGTCAATGAGTCAAACTGAGTCTGTATATCAAGCCCTCTGTCTGTGTCAGGGTTGTCAACATACCAGGCAGACGACTTAGCGTTGAAGTCATCACCCATGATCAGGTTGGGGATTGAGGCTAGTTGGCTAAATTGAGGCCTGAAGGTGTTTGGAAGTGTGGGGGATGATTGGGGGGGGAATGTACATGTTAACTATTGTCAGTGTTGATTTGTTGCCTGTGCAGATTCGAATGGATTGGATTTCTGTAGTGTTATCTGTGGTAGTTATGAGAATTTTGGTTGTGGCGCTTGTGTCCACATGTCCACAAAACAGATGGAGTGGTGGATCAGGGTGATGAGTCCACTGCCATTGCCGTCGGTCCGGTCTTGTCTGATGGTGGTATAATTATGAAATGATGGTGTTTTGTGTGAGTGTCTTATTTTTGTTTCTTGTATAATTGCAATGTGTATGTTGTGTTGTTTAAGAAAGTATTCGAGTTCATGTTTTTTCGTGTTAATACTGTCAATGTTGTGTTGTAATATGTTGATGTTGTGTGTTCTGTGTGTGTTGTATCTTGCTGTTTGGGGTTGAGTTGGGGTGTTAACGGGGAAGGTATAGGATCTGGGTTAGAGGGGGGAAAAGAGAGATTGGGGACAAAGGAAGTGGAGTAATGATTGGGGATAAGGGCAAAGGGAAATCAGGAGTGGGTAAGGGTGCTGGCTGTGGTTGGGGAGGTGGGAGTGGGGTTACTGGAGAGCAGGTAGAACATGTCCAAGTGTTTGTGTATTGGTTTGTGTCAGCAAGTGTTGTACAAGTGAGGTGGGCCCAGTTTTTACACATACTGAACTGAACCGAGCCCTTTGTCTGTCTGCCCGAAGTAATGGGTTTAGAGCATGTTGGGCATGTGTATTTTGTGGTGGGCCCAGGATTGCTCTCTACATCTCTGGCTAAAAGTAGAAGAAGAGGGGTGATTGCCGGAAAATCACCCCTCGGTGCAGAAAAAACATAACATTGCATGTTGAGAAAAAGGATTGTGGTACTCCCCAAGGCAGTTGTAGCTCCTCTTGGGGATGGGTGCCGCCTGTGTAGTGATCCTAAATGAAAATTTGACATAGATGACTTATTTCTATGTTATTGTATCACACATTATACACCAATACCTTTCTCGTGTCCTCTATCTCTTTGTAGTATTTATTCAACAACATCAGTGTTATTTGCTCAACCTTCTATTTCTTATTCCTTTAAATTTCTTCTATGATACGAGTTGTTTGTCCCCTTCCCCTACTGTATTTTGGTTAATGCCCCGCTGTAATTGTATATGCTTGTGTTCCTTAAGAAGTTAGATGTCAAACTTATGATATATATTTTTTTCAGGTCGAGGGTAAATATCATCATTTCATTGGAAAAGGGTATCCAAAGATTCCTTCAATATGTCATATATCAAAGAGAATCCTGTGTGGCGTCTGTGACTTACCTGTCTCATGAGTTGTCTTTAATATCATGATATGATTCACACTGGAGAGAAACTTTTCCAGTATCTTGCCTGATGCAGATTTCTCATGAATTAGTGTTCTTGAATAACAAGTGACGTCCCACACTGGAGAATACAAGACTTTCAAATGTGACCTGTGTGATGCAGCTTTCGCACAAAGGTATGATCTCAATCAACACATGATGACCCACGCTAGAGAAAAGCCTTTCAAGTGTGACCCCTGCATTGCAGCTTTCATACAAAAATGTAGTCTCAAATCTCACACAATGACCCACAATGGAGAATAGCCTGTCCAATGTGACCAGTGTGATGCAGCTTTCTCAAAAAAGTGTAATTTCAAATATCACACCATGACAGACAGAGGAGAGAAGCCTTTCTAATGTGACATTTGTGAAGCAACTTTCTGACAAAAGAAGGGTGATCTCAAATGTCACATGAGGGCCCACCCAGGAGAGAAGCCTTTCAAGTGTGACCTGTGCGATGCAGCTTTTTCCACAAAACGTTCTCTCAGATACCACATGATGTCCCACACAGGAGAGAAGCCTTTCAAGTGTGACCTTTGTGATAAAGCTTTCTCACAGATGGATCATCTCAAACAACACATAGTGACCCACTCTGGAGAGAAGCCCTTCAAGTGTGACCTTTGTGATAAAGCTTTCTCACAAAAGGGTCATCTCAAATATCACATAAGGACCCACACTGGAGAGAAGCCTTTCAAGTGTGACCTGTGCGATGCAGCTTTCTCGCGAAAGAGTGCTCTCAAATATCACATCATGACCCACACGGGAGAGAAGCCTTTCAAGTGTGACCTGTGCGATGCAGCTTTCTCACAAAAGAGTGCTCTCAAATATCACATGATGACCCACACTGGAGAAAAGCCTTTCAAGTGTGACCTGTGCGATGCAGCTTTCTCGGGAAAGAGTGCTCTCAAATATCACATCATGACCCACACTGGAGAAAAGCCTTTCAAGTGTGACCTGTGCGATGCAGCTTTCCCACAAAGGAGTACTCTCAAATATCACATGATGACCCACACTGGAGAGAAGCCTTTCAAGTGTGACCTGTGCGATGCAGCTTTCTCAAGAAAAAGTGATCTCAAATATCACATGATGACCCACACTGGAGAAAAGCCTTTCAAGTGTGACCTTTGCGATGCAGCTTTCTCGGGAAAGAGTATCCTCAAATATCACATCATGACCCACACGGGAGAGAACCCTTTCAAGTGTGACCTTTGTGACAAAGCTTTCTCACAGATGGGTACTCTCAAACGACACGTAGTGACCCACTCTGGAGAGAAGCCCTTCAAGTGTGACCTTTGTGATAAAGCTTTCTCACGGATGGGTACTCTCAAACAACACGTAGTGACCCACTCTGGAGAGAAGCCCTTCAAGTGTGACCTTTGCAATGCAGCTTTCTCACTTAAGAGTACTCTTAAGAATCACATGATGACCCACACTGGAGAGAAGCCTTTCCAGTGCGATCTGTGCGACGCAGCTTTCTCAAGAAAGAATCGTCTCAAACAACATGTGGGTACGCACAGTGGAATTTAACCTTATTTGTCACGCGTTGACCCATACTGGAAGGAAGCGAGGTAATCCTTAAAGATGGCGGTTTTGCTATTTCATCTAACTAGAAAATATTTCGGTTACAACATTCTAGATTTCCGTAAGAATACCTCAACAATGTGTCAAACATTCGTACAGTATAGGCTTAACTTCTCCATGTTCGTCACTTAGCTTGTTACTCTGACACAAAAGCATGTTGGTACTTGGAAACTTGAAAAACAAAAGATCGTAACCGAATTTGTCTCTACTTGAACCAAGTAGCATGCTAGCGAGAATACCTAATTGGTGTCTTTATTGTAATTAAGTTCATTGAAGAGGTACCTCATGGAGGTTATAGATGGGTTTGCTGTTTATTTGGATGACCAGGAGCACGGTGATTGTGCATTTTCTATGTTTACCTTCTTTTTACGCTGGAAAATAGTTTTGTTTATAATTGTTGATATGTATGTTTCACAAATAAAGATATGTATATATAGACATGTTTGACTTATCACTTAGCAGGCTAGTTTATTATCATTATTTTATGATGGAGTCCTCTTGTGTATAGATAATTATAATGATAATAATGATATGATAATGATAGTAATAACAAAAATAGTAGTAACAATAACAACTCAGGCTCAGCAGAGATTAGATGTTGCTCCTAGCCCCAACTGCTGACCGGTCCAGCACATGCAAGACTTCATTGATGTTGGCAAGTGGAATAACCTTTTAGACAGATCTAAACAATGTACTTTCTGCTTTTTACTGTGGTGTACACTTGACACATTTCGCAAGTCGCGCAATTCTCTGTCTTTAGATTTGTGCTCGGAGGAAAAGAGACATACAAGTCTATACTCGTCCACATTGCTCACCGCACAGGACCAGTTTCCGCCGCAGGTATCGCCCATTTCTGTCAGTAACGCTCTGCCCCAATTAGGGACCAACTCTCCCCTTCATCTTAACCCATTCAACTCCGATGACAAGATGTCTTGTCATTTGGTCAAATAAAACAAAAAATCATAAAACACCAAAATGTTTGATCAAACACCAGAAAAATATGACGTCAGTCCTCGCTTCGCTGCGAGCGAAGCGAGGACTGACGTCATATTTTTCTGGTGTTTGATCAAACATTTTGGTGTTTTATGATTTTTTGTTTTATTTGACCAAATGACAAGACATCTTGTCATCGGAGTTGAATGGGTTAAGGGAGGAGCCACCCGTCGCTGCTTGATTGTCAGCATCGCTCTACCCCATCAGGGGCCAGCGCTCTCTGCTCTCTTCCCCATTCGTGGGAGCCACCTCTGACTCTGCCGAAAGGGTTGACTTTAATTCTTGCTCTATTTAAGCGGCGTTATGTAAGGCCCTCAAAGAGAGGCTGGAAAAAAGACTACATACAACCAAAAATGTGGGAAAGAATTTGGATTTATTACTAAAAGTAGAAGTGATGACCTGCATGCATTTTACACACAATGCCATTTTGATGTGGATATTGATGGCACAGGAAAAAATTCAGTTGAACGGAACATTGCTCTTACCCCCATCAAAGGCCAGCGCTCTCTCATCTCTTAAGGCCCCTACACACGCCCAGACTTTTACTCAGACTTGTGGTCTGCACAAACCATGTATGCGCAGACAAGTCTGAGTAAAAGTCTGAGCGTGTGTAGGGCCCTTTACCCATTTGTGGCAGCCGCCTGCTGTGTGACTATGGTCAATTACGCTTTGACTCTCTAGGAACCAACTATCATTAGTCAATGCAAGTTGCGGGTGGATATGTTTCGTTCAGTATGAATATGAACACAATTGCCAGAATTCATCGTATTTTCCATATTTTTTCTATGCGTGTTTAAGGATTTTTCAGAATGTTTCGTTCAATATTAATGTGAACACAATTGTCAAAATTCATCGTATTTTCTATATTTAAGAAAAATCTCTCCACGTGTTTAAGAGTTTTCTCAGAATGTTTCGTTCAGTGTTAATATGAACACAATTGTCAAAATTCATCGTCTTGTCTATGTTAAAAAAATCTTTACGCGTGTTTAAGGACTTTCTCAGAATGTTTCGCTCAGTGTTAATATAAACACAATTGTCAGAATAATCGTCTTTTCTATATTCAAAGAAAAAAATTCTACACGTGTTTAATAGTTTTCTTAAAATGTTTCGTCAGTGTTAATATGAACTCAAATATCAAAATTCATCGTCTTTTCTATATTAAAAAAAACTACATGTGTTTAAGGATTTTCTCAGAATGTTTCGTTCAGTGTTGATATGAACACAATTGTCAAAATTCATCGTCTTTTCTGTATTTCTAAAACATTTGTCTCTACACGTGTTGAGGGATTTTCTCAATGTTTCGCTTAGTTTCAATGTGAACCAAAATGTCAAAATGAATAGTCTTTTTATTTCTAGAACTTTTTCTCCACACGTGCTTAAGGATTTTCTCAGAATGTTTCGCTCAGTGTTGATATGAACACAATTGTCAAAATTCATCGTCTTTTCTACATTTTTATTTTTTCTATACGTACTTAAGGATTTTCCCAGAATGTTTCGTTCTGTGTTGATGTGAACACAATTGTCAAAATTCATCGTATTTTCTATATTTAGAAAAATCTCTCCACGTGTTTCAGATTTTTCTCAGAATGTTTCGTTCAGTGTTAGTATGACCATAGTTGTCAAAATTCATCGTCTTGTCTATATTAGAAAAAATTCTCTGCACGTGTCTAAAGATTTTCTCAGAATGTTTCGCTCAGAGTTTATGTAAACATGTCAAAAATAATCGTCTTTTCTATATTTCTAAAACATTTTTCTCCACTTTTTAATTTTTTTCTCAGAATGTTTCGCTCAGTGTTAATATGAACACAAGTATCAAAATTCATCGTATTGTCTATATTTTTTTCTGTGCGTGTTAAAGGATTTTCTCAGAATGTTTCGTTCAGTGTTAATGTGAACACAATTGTCAAAATTTATCGTATTTACTATCAAAAAAATAGTTTCCACAGAATGCTTCGTTCTGTGTTAATATAAACACAATTGTCAAAATTCATCGTCTTGTCTATATAAAAAATTCTGTGTTTGAGGATTTTCTCAGAATGTTTCGCTCACTGTTGATATAAACATGAATGTCAAAAATAATCGTCTTTTCTATATTTCTAAAACATTTTTTCTACGCGTTTAATAGTTTTCTCAGAATGTTTCGTTCAGTGTCAATATGAACTCAAATATCAAAATTCATCCTCTTTTCTTTATAAAAACATCTCTACATGTTAGTTTTAGAATGTTTCGTTCAGTGTTCATATATGTAAAAATTCATCGTCTTTTCGGTTTCTAAAACATTTGTCTCTACATGAGTTGAGATTTTCTCAGAATGTTTTGCTCATTTTTATTATGAACAAAAATTGAATCAATACACAATTGTCAAAATTCATCGTCTTTTCTATATTTAAAAGAAAAGTTTACACGTTCTAAAGGATTTTGTCAATGTTTCGCTCAGTGTTAGTATGCAATTGTCAAAATTTATCTTTTTTTTTTTTGTATGTTAAAACATTTTTCTCTCCACGTGTTTGAGTTTTCTCAGAATGTTTCGCTCAGTGTTGATATGAACACAATTGTCAAAATTCATCGTCTTTTCTACATTTTTATTTTTTCTATACGTGCTTAAAGATTTTCCCAGAATGTTTCGTTGTGTTGATGTGAACAATTATCAAAATTCATCGTATTTTCTATATTTAAAAAAATCTCTCCACGTGTTTAAGATTTTTCTCAGAATGTTTCGTTCAGTGTTAGTATGACCATAATTGTCAAAATTAATCGTCTTGTCTATATTAGAAAAAATTCTCTACACGTGTCTAATGATTTTCTCAGAATGTTTCGCTCAGAGTTGATGTAAACATGTCAAAAATAATCGTCTTTTATATATTTCTAAAACATTTTTCTCCACGTGTTTAATATTTTTCTCAGAATGTTTCGCTCAGTGTTAATATGAACACAAGTATCAAAATTCATCGTATTGTCTATATTTTTTCTGTGCGTGTTAAAGGATTTTCTCAGAATGTTTCGTTCAGTGTTAATGTGAACACAATTGTCAAAATTCATCGTCTTTTCTATATAAAAAAATTCTGTGTTTAAGGATTTTCTCAGAATGTTTCGCTCACTGTTGATATAAACATGAATGTCAAAAATAATCGTCTTTTATATATTTCTAAAACATTTTTCTCCACGTGTTTAATATTTTTCTCAGAATGTTTCGCTCAGTGTTAATATGAACACAAGTATCAAAATTCATCGTATTGTCTATATTTTTTCTGTGCGTGTTAAAGGATTTTCTCAGAATGTTTCGTTCAGTGTTAATGTGAACACAATTGTCAAAATTTATCGTATTTACTATAAAAAAAATAGTTTTCACAGAATGCATCGTTCTGTGATAATATAAACACAATTGTCAAAATTCATCGTCTTTTCTATATAAAAAAAAATTCTGTTTGAGGATTTTCTCAGAATTTTTCGTTCAGTGTCAATATGAACTCAAATATCAAAATTCATCCTCTTTTCTTTATAAAAAACATCTCTACATGTTAGTTTCAGAATGTTTCGTTCAGTGTTCATATATGTAAAAATTCGTCTTCTTTTCGGTTTCTAAAACATTTGTCTCTACATGAATTGAGATTTTCTCAGAATGTTTTGCTCAGTTTTATTATGAACAAAAATTGAATCGTCAATATGAACACAATTGTCAAAATTCATCGTCTTTTCTATATTTAAAAAAAAAAAGTTTACACGTTCTAAAGGATTTTGTCAGAATGTTTCGCTCAGTGTTAGTATGCAATTGTCAATTTTTTTTTTTTTTTTTTTTTTTTGTAAAAACATTTTCCTCTCCACGTGTTTAAGAGTTTTCTTAGAATGTTTCATTCAGTGTTAATATGAACACAATTTTCAAAATGATGTTCTATCTTTTCAAAACGTTTCTCTCTATATGATTTTCTCAGAATGTTTCGCTCAGTTTTAATATGAAGACAATTGTCAAAATTCATCGTCTTTTCTATATTCTTAAAACATTTTTCTCCACCCGTGTTTAAGGGCTTTCTCAGATTGTAAGGCGTTTCTTCAAGAAATGGGGTATCTCGGTGAGACTTTCATTCTTCAAACATTTTTCTCTACACGTGCTTAAAAGTTTTCTCAGATTATTTCGTTCTGTGTTGATATGAACACAATTGTCAAAATTCATCGTATTTTCTCTATTTTTTCTATGCGTGTTTAAGGACATTCTCAGAATGTTTCGTTCAGTGTTAATATGAACACGATTGCCAGAATTCATCGTATTTTCCATATTCTATGCGTGTTTAAGGATTTTTCAGAATGTTTCGTCCCAATAATAATGTGAACACAATTGTCAAAATTCATCGTATTTCCTATATTTAAGAAAAATCTCTCCACGTGTTTAAGAGTTTTCTCAGAATGTTTCGTTCAGTGTTAATATGAACACAATTGTCAAAATTCATCGTCTTGTCTATGTTAAAAAAATCTTTAACGTGTGTTTAAGGACTTTCTCAGAATGTTTCGCTCAGTGTTAATATAAACACAATTGTCAGAATAATCGTCTTTTCTATATTCAAAGAAAAAAATTCTACACGTGTTTAATAGTTTTCTTAAAATGTTTCGTCAGTGTTGATATGAACTCAAATATCAAAATTCATCGTCTTTTCTATATTAAAAAAACTACATATGTTTAAGGATTTTCTCAGAATGTTTCGTTCAGTGTTGATATGAACACAATTGTCAAAATTCATCGTCTTTTCTGTATTTCTAAAACATTTGTCTCTACACGTGTTGAGGGATTTTCTCAATGTTTCGCTCAGTTTTAATATGAACCAAAATGTCAAAATGAATAGTCTTTTAATTTTTAAAACTTTTTCTCTGCACATGCTTGAGGATTTTCTCAGAATGTTTCGCTCAGTGTTGATATGAACACAATTGTCAAAAATCATCGTCTTTTCTATATTTTTTCTATACGTGTTTAAGTATTTTCTCAGAATGTTTCGTTCAGTGTTAATGTGAACATAATTGTCAAAATTCATCGTATTTTCTATATTTAAAAAATCTCTCCACGTGTTTAAGAGTTTTCTCAGAATGTTTCGTTCAGTGTTAGTATGACCCTAATTGTCATAATTCATCGTCTTGTCTATATAAGAAAAAATCTCTACAAGCGTTTAAGGATTTTCTCAGAATGTTTCGCTCAGAGTTGATGTAAACATGTCAAAAATAATCGTCTTTTCTATATTTCTAAAACATTTTTCTCCACGTGTATTTTTCTCAGAATGTTTCGTTCAGTGTTAGTGTGAACACAATTGTCAAAATTTATCGTATTTACTATAAAAATATAGTTTTCACAGAATGCTTCGTTTTGTGTTAATATAAACACAATTGTCAAAATTCATCGTCTTGTCTATATAAAAAAAATCTGAGGATTTTCTCAGAATGTTTCGCTCACTGTTGATATAAACATGTCAAAAATAATCGTCTTTTCTATATATCTAAAACATTTTTTCTACGCGTTTAATAGTTTTCTCAGAATGTTTCGTTCAGTGTCCATATGAACTCAAATATCAAAATTCATCGTCTTTTCTTTATAAAAACATCTCTACATGTTAGTTTCAGAATGTTTCGTTCAGTGTCCATATGAACTCAAATATCAAAATTCATCGTCTTTTCTGTTTCTAAAAAATTGGTCTCTACATGAGTCGAGAGATTTTCTCAGAATGTTTTGCTCAGTTTTATTATGAACAAAAATTGAATCGTCAATATGAACACAATTGTCAAAATTCATCGTCTTTTCTATATTTAAAAAAAAAAATTACACGTTCTAAAGGATTTTGTCAGAATGTTTCGCTCAGTGTATTATGCAATTGTCAAAATTTATCGTTTTTTTTTTATTGTTAAAACATTTTTCTCTCCACGTGTTTAAGACTTTTCTTAGAATATTTTGTTCAGTGTTAATATGAACACAATTTTCAAAATGATGTTCTATATTTTCAAAACGTTTCTCTCTATGATTTTCTCAGAATGTTTCGCTCAGTTTTAATATGAAGACAATTGTCAAAATTCATCGTTTTTTCTATATTCTTAAAAAAAAAATCTCCACCCGTGTTTAAGGGCTTTCTCAGATTGTAAGGCGTTTCGCTCCCTGATTCCATGACATCTTGATTTCCCTTTCACGACGTCTTCCTCCTTCACACGAGGCAAAAATACCGTCGGTTTCCGTCTTCATACTTGGCAAAAATGCCGTCGATTTTCATCTACACACTGGGCAAAACCACCGTCGATTTCTTCCTTCACACCAGGCAAAACTACCGTCGATTTTCATCTTCACTCTAGCCAAATTGCCGTCGATTTCTTCCTTCACACTAGGCAAAACTGCCGTCGATTTCCATGCTCACACCAGGCAAAAATACCGTCGATTTCCATGTTCACATTAGGCAAAAATACCGTCGATTTCCATCTTCACACTAGGCAAAACTACCGTCGATTTCCATCTTCACACTAGGCAAAACTACCGTCGATTTCCATCTTCACACTAGGGAAAAATACCGTCGATTTTCATCTTCACACCAGGCAAAACTGCCGTCGATTTCCATCTTCACACTAGGGAAAAATACCGTCGATTTTCATCTTCACACCAGGCAAAACTGCCGTCGATTTTCATCTTCACACTAGGCAAAAACACCGTCGATTTCCATCTTCACACTAGGCAAACTACCGTCGATTTCCATCCTCACACTAGGCAAAAATACTGTCGATTTCCTCCTTCACACCAGGTGATTTCCATGCTCACACTAGGCAACTGAGCGAAACATTCTGAGAAAATATTTAGACACGTGTAGTTTTTTTTTTTTTTTTTTAACAAGACGATTAATTTTGGCAATTGTGGTCATACACGTGGGGAGATTTTTCAAATATAGAAAATACGATGAATTTTGACAATTCTGTTCACATTAAAACTGAACGAAACATTGTGGAAATATTCAAACAAGTGTAGAGAAAAAGTTTTAAAAATAAAGAAAATACGATTAATTTTGTCATTTTTGTTCATATTAAAACTGGGCGAAACATTTTGAGAAATTCCCTCAACACATGTAGAGACATAGGACGATGAATTTTGACAATTGTGTTCATATCAACACCGAACGAGAAAATCCTTAAACACATGTAGAGATTTTTTTCGATATGGAAAAGACGGTGAATTTTGATATTTGAGTTCATATTAACACTGAACGAAACATTTTTAGAAAACTATTAAACACGTGTAGAGAAAAACGTTTTGAAAATATAGAAAAGACGATTATTTTTGACAATTGTGTTTATATAAACAGAGCGAAACATTGAGAAAATTCCTAATAACGCGTTTTTTTTTTTTTTTTTTTTTTTTACAGACAGGACGATGCATTTTGACAATTGTGTTCTCTTAAACACATGGAGAGATTTTTTTTTATTATTGACATTGAGCGAAACATTCCGAGTAAATCCTTAAACACATGCAGATTTTTCTTTTTCATACAAGCCCACCGGCTTCGCCTGGGGGCTTGGCCTGCGGCGCTCTTCGCGCCCTGGGGCTTCGCCCCCCTTGGGCTTCGCCCCCTGTTTAACCCCATGTTTTGTTTAGGATATTAAAAGGTTGAATAAGATACATGCTTTTTATTCACTCAACAAACATAAATTACATGCTTTTTATTCACTCGACAAACATGAATTACATTTCTTCTTCGGGGAAGGCGGAGAAACATCAGACCCGCCCGAAGACTGTTGGTTAACCTCTTCTTCCTCATCTTCAGGTTCACGCTTTCTCTTTGGGGGGCTGCTCTCCTCGGAGCTGCTCGCCTCAGAACTCTCTGTATCAGCACTATCGGATTTAACAACCCTGTTCATAATCTTCTCTATTATATTCTTCTCCATATCTTTCAATTTTGTTAACAGATCTTCGATGGTTACTTTATTTTCGGTGACTTCTTCCGTCACTTCATCGGGCTCCCCGTACCAATCCGGCATAATCATCTTGACCCAATCCTCTTCTGAGATCTGGTCGATATCTTCTGGTGTGTTATTTGTCCTTTCAGACTCTTCGGCCTCCTCAGGAATGAGTGAAGCAGCGACAAAGGCCTCTTCTGTGGGTCCTTCCTCTTCCTCTTCTGCCACGTGGGGTTCGAACAATTCCTTATATACCACATTGATAGCGGGGCGGCGTCGAATGTCCCCTCCTTCCTTTCGCCAGCCCGTGTAATACACCAAGGCATCCCAGTTTGTTACCCTAGAACAGGCTACGTACAACTGTCCGTGTGCGAAGCACTGCACAGAATCCAGCAACAATCCACAGCGATCAAAAGTTTGTCCTTGACTCTTATTGATGGTCATAGCGTAACTCAACTTTACCGGGAATTGCTTACGCTTGAAGGGCACGGGCGTGTCCTGGGCCTCCAGAACGATTCTCGGAATCAAGACTTGTTCGCCTCGATAAGAACCCCCTAATATTCTCCCAACGACAACGTGTTTCTTGAGGTTAGTGACCATTAAACGCGTCCCGTTGCATATTCTAGGAGGACAGATGTTCCTCATTACCATCACGACACACCCAATCTTCAACTTGAGATCATGCAGCGGCACAGACGGGCTGGTCATGGAGTTGAACACTGAAGCTTGGATGTCGGTATCCGGATTCAGTGGCGTGTCGACGCTGTAGTATACGACTTCCTTCTCCTCATTCGTATCGTAGATTAGACGGTTGACGCAGTCGACGTCGTCGTTTGTGGGCGAAACTATAGAACGTTTTTCAAAGTAGGAGAGATTCAAATGGTTATTCTCAAGATCGTCGTAAACCTTGAAAACTAACTCCTCTCGCGAATTTGCTTGCACCCCGAAACCTTTCTCGAAGAAGAGCTCGCCGTCATCGAGAGTAACTAGCGACAAAAGTTGCTTCGCAAACTTGTTATTCTTGACATCGTCCTTACTGAGACGAACATTCTCCGTCAGTTCTAGCTTTGTGAGCCCGTCCCACATGTAGCTCGATCTGATACAGTGGGCTAGCTCCTCCGTCCCTCCATTTCTTATGACCGGTAAAATCTGACGAAAGTCTCCCGCGCACACAAAAACTTTCCTTCCCATGAAATCGTTGTTTCCCA
Organism: Oratosquilla oratoria; assembly: GCF_046742065.1. Lineage (NCBI taxonomy): Eukaryota > Metazoa > Arthropoda > Malacostraca > Stomatopoda > Squillidae > Oratosquilla > Oratosquilla oratoria. Next base: position 55,607,165 of record NC_134788.1, read on the forward strand.
TAATATCTCGGAGAGTGATATCTACGGCAGTCAGCATGTTCTTGTTGGCCATCACGACTTCGTCCCAGACAATCAATTCGGTCTGGTGAAGAAGCTTCGCCATTTCCGTATTCTTTTTAATGCTGCACGCTCTAGTCTCGTCAAACTCCATCAGTGGTATCTTGAACATGTTATGGGCCGTGCGGCCCCCGCAGAGGACTGTTGCCGCAATACCGGATGAAGCAACCGCTAACGCGATATGCCCCCGGGAACGGACCGTTTCGAGTAACAGATTCAAGATGAAAGACTTGCCAGTCCCTCCGGCAGCGTTGACGAATACTCCGTTGTTCCTGTAACGGTGCCTATTCTCGATTCGATGCAAGACAGTGTCGTAAACTTGACGTTGCTTTTCGTTTAGAAGCTTAACCTTTTCCTCGACAGACTCCTTCAATTTTGTTTTGTTGTAGGCTTTTTCTCTTCTCAGAAGATTAGAGGGACGCGCCCCCCCTCTAGAAGCAGGGAGACCGTACTGGGTGATCGAGCCGCCTCCGCAATTGAGCACGTGTTGCTGAATATCGTCGAGAGCGTCAAGGTATATTTCGTCGTTGTAGTCCGTCAGGTTCGCCATTTTCAAGAAATCGCTGGAAAAGTAGTCTTTTATCTCTTCCCATATCGCAGATTGGTCCTCGAGGTCAGAATAGACCAACATGCTCGCATAGGTTTCTCGTCCTCAGTTAACAGGCCCAACGCCTTTACCGCTTCGCGATTAGTGTCGTACATGACGCCGTCTACTGTTCTGAGATCTTCGTACGATGTGGGGCCCTTTTTATGCGTTAGGAGTAACCTTAGGAAAAAGAGCTCTACTGTTTTCGAAGTTACGGCGCGTATGCGGCCGAGGCTATACGTATTTCAACTACGTTCTTCCCACATGGAATCCTGAATATTATATACGTAGTGAAGAGGTATTTGGTGATAATATAACGTTCTCGCAAACTCGTTTCTCCGGCAAAGCTTGAAAAAAGCAGTTAACTGTGTATCGGCCTTTGCCTTTCTTTCGATTTGAGCAGCCGTCATACGTTCGTTATAGAAGATGGCTTTTTCGCCCTCTAAGTGCAGATCCAGCATAGACACCGGAGGGTAGCACCTGTGAATATCAAACTTGAAAATCTTCCACGCGGCTTCGTTAGAATTGACATACCTCGCCTCTTGATAATTTTTAGCCTCATTGACGACTTTGTTTTCTCCTTCTCCTGTCGTCTTTGTGAATAACACCCTATCCGAACCCTTGTTCACATACTTTGTCACGTAAGCTATGGCCTTTATGGAATTAGAACATTCGACGTTAATGTGCGCATCGTATTTTAGACAGAGAAAGGGGCTATAAGGGACAACCCAAGAGTTATCTATAGTAACAGGCCCGTCCTTCAACATAATTTTAAACGAATTTCCTCCTTCTCCTATAGAACGCCTCACGTATTCGGGGTAACCGTTGTTTCCAAAGAGTAAATTGTCTCTGCACGTCTTTGGGAATCCTTTTCCGCATTGCCCGGGTTTCTTGCTCTTTATCTGGCAACACACCTCTGACTCGTTGTAGCCCTTACAGGGTCCGTGTATCATACACCGAGTTACCGTTTCATAAAGTCTTGGTTCCTTTTCCTTATCGGGTATCTCGGCACTTATGACTTGTTCTACGATATCTGCGGTTACGCGAACGGTCATCCACAGTAGTATGTGAGCGTGCGGGAGACCGCGTTTCTGCCACTCTACACTATAGAGATAAGCCTTAACGGCCCCGAAAGCCTTCTTATGTATGAGATCGTCTATTAGGCTATCCAATTTCAACTTGAAAATCCTGCTCATCAGATCCGGTCTGTCTGCCCCGCTAGCTCCGCCAAATCGGTTCGTCGCCTCTTTCACCTCTGGCCATCTAGGATTCATCGTGAAAGTTATGAAGTAGTCGGGTGCCCCGTAAGCCGTAACGTATGCTAGGGCATCCTGTTGGCGCTCTTTCATGTATCTGGGCCCTCCGACGAACGACGGCGAGAGCACTACACGTTGCCCGACGTCTTCTTTCGCGCTAAAATTCAACAGATCTGCCCTTTCCTTGCGCATACCGGTGTGTTGTTTCTCGAGATAAAACAACCGGCTAGTCTCTATTTTCACGTAGTTATCGACGACAAACTGCTGGAACAGACGACGACATTTCGTGAGATGGTTAAAGACCCCTTCTCTCTCCATGTAAAGGGCCGAATAGTACATTAGCGCAGTCAATCTTTTTGCGGAGCATTTCTTTTCCATACCGAAATTGTATCCCTTATCCCCATTTGGGAACAACAGATCGTAGAAATAGTTTGTGGGTTTAATTATTCGAACAGCGTATTTCGAATTTGGTAAAGGCGACTCTATCCTGACATTCAAGGTATCACTATCCGACCCCATATTCACTATTGCTCCTACTTGACAGGATGCCGTCGGCAAATGGTAGACTCCCTTGTGTTCCCTCGTAGAGACGTTTTTCGCCGTCTTGAGATCGATGACGACATCCGGCAAAGAGTCGTACTGGTCAACGTGAGCCCGGACCAGCTCCGCTGACGTCTGCACCTCTTTGAGAATCTCCCTCAGAGCGGCATTATTGTTAACGAAGTATGCGTATAACGTCTCTATAATCCCTTCGTTCCTTATGTACTGTTCGTCCTCGCGTTTCCTACGCTTAGCCGTCTCAGGGTTCTTGATGTCTTTACCTTTGCAGGTGACGCGTTCACAGCGAAGTTTCAGTTGCTGTTCTTTGTCGTGGTAGAAGTACAGATCCAGGAAACTTGCTGAAGATTTCCAGAACGGTTTCTTCGGCGCTTCATCTTTGAGACTCAACCGTCTGCTCTCGTCTTCACTGACCATCAAGTTGGGTTTCATGTCCCCTATACGGTGGTAAACCTTTCCCTGTATCTTGTAGGAGATAAAAGATTCTGTTTTATCCTCCAAAACTCCCGTAGTCGAAAAGGATGTAAAAGAGAATACGTTATTGAACCCTGCAATATTCTCTAGAAAGTGAGCCGAATCTTTGGAGGAGCCATCATACAGACCTTTAACGGATTCGCCCAGGGGTGATAGTTCATATATCGCTTTAGGTGTTTTTCCTCCGTTACAGCAGATCGTCTTCCGTTCTCTCTTGAAAAGGAGTGCTTGACAGTGCTTACACCTATAGTCGCCCATCTCGCCTATAGAGTGCCGAGGAACATTCGTTCCGCTTGTCTCAGAGATATACCCGCAAAACGTGCTTAACATTCGCTCTTTCATCTCTAGAAAGACAGGTTTACTGCTGCGCTCTTTGCGCGCCTCGCGAATACCCGTTATTCTCTCTAGGGCCCCAGCACGAATCTCTGCGTCCTCGGACGGTCTTGGGAGCATTTCGCGGGAGAAAAAACTATTATCATCAGTAATCTTCTCGCGCAATCTCATTAGTTTTATTTCGTTCTTTACGTCTTTGATCTTCTTATTTTCTCTTGCTTTCTCTTCTTTTCTCCTCTTTCGTTCCCTTTCTTTAATTTTACTGTTTTCGGCCTTCGTTTCTTTGAGAGTCCTCCTCAACTCCGCTAGCGGGGAATCACACAAAAAAGAAGCGGAAGAAGTGGGAGGTCCTTCGATGGCTTGCTCCGATTCTGGTACGGAAACGGCTTCCTCTTCCTTTTTTTTGTTCGGGGACTCGTCTCCGGGCTACTTTTATGGCATAGGCCTTTGCCCTGTTAAGACGGTCCTGGGCCCCCGAAGCCCTACAGAGATAGTGTTTCTGGTAGTCTCTATGATCACACCTACCACCGTTTCTCGTGAAGTTTTTATAGCCAGTAAAGTAATGTTTGATGAAACCTTCTATCCTTTCTTCGGAAATCTCTCCACTGAAGGGCTCCAGGGAATCGAGTAAACCTTCGTCGTAGACGTAATCTTTCTGTTTTTTTAAGAGCTCGTGAAAGGTCAATATCTTTCTCTGGAATATCTTTATCGACTCTTTCACTTGAAATCCTTTCGTGTGGCTGACGTCGTATAGGTCAGGAAACTCATTCTTGTGTTCGCTTTTTAGAGCTTGAGTCCTTTTCGGGTCGTTCTGTAACTCACTCTTCGGTATATTTTTCTGCTTCGTCACCCACGCCCAGAAATGGCGACACCTCTTCACCTTTGAGACGGCTCCGGACATTTCTCTCCCCCACAGGAAAACCTGAACTACGCTTAAAATCGTTTATGCGGTTCATTTCGGGTCGTTGGACAAAGATTCTTCACAAAAACACCTACAGCTCACGGTCGACGGTTGTAACCCTTTTGGCCGTATTTTGAAATTAGTGGCGCGATTAATTTTTTTTTATTTAGATGGAAAAGATGGTGAATTTTGATAGTCGAGTTCATATTAACACTGAACGAAACGTTTTTAGAAAACTATTAAACACGTGTAGAGAAAGACGTTTTGAAAATATATAAAAGACGATTATTTTTGACAATTGTGTTTATATAACCACTGAGCGAAACATTCTGAGAAGATCCTTATAAACGTGTTTTTTTTTTGTTTTGTTTTTTACAGACAGGACGATGAATTTTGACAATTGTGTTCTCTTAAACACGTGGAGAGATCTTTTAAATTAACATATCAACAATGAGCGAAAGATTCTGAGAAAATCCTTAAACATGTGTAGAGAATCTTTTTTAATATAGACAAGACGATGAATTTTGACAATTGTGGTTATATTACCACTGAACGAAACATTCTGAGAAAACTCTTAAACACGTGGAGAGATTTTCTTAAATATAGAAAATACGATGAATTTTGACAAGTGTTCACATTAATATTGCACGAAATATTGAGAAAATCCTTAAACACGCATAGAAAAATATGAAATATACGATGAATTTTGACAATTGTGTTCACTGAGCGAAACATTCTGAGAAAATCCTTAAGCACGTGTAGAGGAGTTTTAAAAATAAAGACGATTCATTATGACATTTTTTTCATATTTAAACTGAGCGAAACATTGAGAAAATCCCTCAACACATGCAGACATATGTTTTAGAAATACAGAAAAGACCATGAATTTTGACAATTAAACACATGCAGAGATTTTTTGATATAGAAAAGGCGATGAATTTTGATATTTGAGTTCATATAAACACTGAGCGAAACATTCTGAGAAAATCCTTCAGCACGTGTAAAGAAAAAGTTTTGAAAATAAAGAATAGACGAATAATTTTGACATTTTTGTTCGTATTAAAACTGAGCGAAACAATTTGAGAAAATCCCTCAACACATGCAGACATGTGTTTTAGAAATACAGAAAAGACGATGAATTTTGACAATTGTGTTCACATTAACACTGAACGAAGCATTGAGAAAATCCTTAAACACATGTAGAGCTTTTTTAATATAGAAAAGACGATGAATTTTGATATTTGTGTTCAGATTAACACTGAACGAAAAATTCTGAGAAAACTACTAAATACGTGTTTTTTTTTAAATATATATCAACACTGAGCGAAACATTCTGAGAAAATCCTTAAACTACCGTCGATTTCAGTCTTCACACTAGGGAAAATACCGTCAATTTCCTCCTTCACACCAGGCAAAGCTGCCGTCGATTTCCATGCGCACACTAGGCAACTGTGTTTATATTAACACTGAGCGAAACATTCTGAGAAAATCCTTAAACACGTGTAGAATTTTTTAAATATAAATAAGACGATTGATTTTGACAATTGTGGTTATATTAACACTGAACGAAACATTCTGAGAAAACTCTTAAACACGTGATCTTTTTTAATATAGAAAATACGATGAATTTTGACAATTGTGTTCACATTAACACTGAACGAAACATTGAGAAAACCCCTAAATACGTATAGAAAAAATAGATATAGAAAAGACGATGAATTTTGACAATTGTGTTCAGATTAACACTGAGCGAAACATTGAGAAAATCCTTAAGCACGTGTAGAGAAAATGTTTTAAAAAAGAAGATTCATTTTGACATTTTTGTTCATATTGAAACTGAGCGAAACAGTCTGAGAAAATCCCTCAACACATGTAGAGACAAATGTTTTAGAAATACAGAAAAGACGATGAATTTTGACATTTGTTGGTGGACGAAGAGTGCGTCAGGTGAGGCCGCTGCCGCAGACCCAGTCTACCAGATGCTACTAGCGAAGGTGGTCATCGTTGGCGACTGGCACCCGAATAAATCACGAGAAGTGGCTTGCCTTCGCCCCTTCTGTGGGGTTAGGGAGAGGCAGGGTGGCCGTCGCGACTGATACACGTTCGACCAGGGAGGGATGCATCCGCCTCGTCATTCCCGATGCTCTCCGCCAACGAGCAGCAGCAGCAGCAGCAGCTAACCTGCACGCGGGCCACCAGGGCGTCGACTCCATGATCCGCAGGGCCGGGCCAGGCCAGGCAGGTGGTCTACTGGCCAGGGATAGAGGGCGACCTCCGCTCCGGCGGCATCACAGGCGGTCTTGTCAGAGGAGTGCGAGGTCCACGGCCCGTCCTTACCGGCTGAAACATACATCGTAACCTCCCCCCCCCCCTGAATACCCGTTTCAATGTACATTAGCAGACATGTTCCAGCACCAGGGACACATGTACATGGCTGGCTGGAACTGGCCCACTTTCCCAATGGCACCTCATCCCACCGGATCAAGACGTAATTGCGGAGGAGGCACTTTACCCGCTGAGGAGCCCTACATAATAACTATTTTCCCTTCTTTCAGTAAGTCGGTGCATTCTTTGCGTCCTCCAACATTTTTGGATGATCAGTTTGTCCAAAACTGTGTTTGGGGGTGGGTACGTACATATATAACTACAAATTGTCTACTTTTCACGTCACTGTTTTCAACTTCTAGCATAATCAATTCCACATTACTTATTTCTTCTGTTGTCTTAGTCACATTTAAGCCTGTCTTTGTCAAAATCATTACTCATCCCCCCTGTTCTACCTTCTATTTTTCATCCAATGGTTGTATAGACCTTGTCCTACAGTGTTAGGTGGGGGTAGAGGACTTTTCGATTCCGTCTCCACAATTCCCATTTAATTCGTTTTCTCCTGAAATCATGCCGTCTATGTTGGTATAGGTTATTTTTCACTTTTTCTTCTTTTTTTGCCTATTACGTTTCCTTTATATATATATTTTCAGCCTCAGGTCCAGCACTCGGAAAAAATAATTATTTTCAGTCTCCGTTTTCTTTTTTCTTTTTCTAAGTGCATTTTCTTTCTCTTTTTTCTTATCGCTTTTTTATCCATACTTTTATAATTTTCACTAATTGCCAGCTTTGCTGTTTTTGATAGTGCTGCTATCATTTGAGACCTTGGTTTGATTTTAGTAACCTATATTGTTTTTCTTTAGAGTATTGTCCCATTCTATGTACTTCTTCAACATCCTTGTCCATATTCTGTCCCTCCTCTTGCATCTTTCAGAATTGTTTCTGTATTTTCTTTCATCTTTTTCTCTTTGGTATCTTGTATGTTTTTCTTTAATACCATAAACTACAATGCACTCTTTTTTATCCGTTGTCTGACAATTTTCTTTTTCCTTTCTCACTTCTGACCATGTTTAATTCTTTTTTCAGACCATCAACCTCCTTGTTTGTGTCGTCGTTAGATTATTTCTTTGCACATTGCCCTGTACTCAATTTTCAAATCTATGAATTCATCCAACAAATCGTTTATTTACCTAATTCTTAAGATATTTTTGTACCTATGTTCTCTATCCAACTCCAAACCTCTACCTAAATTTCCACTTTCTCACCCTGAAAATACGTAATCATCCAACCTTTGACTCGTTTTATGGGTTTCGTTCATGCAGGATCATTTACAAAGGATTACAAAGGCGGAGCATGCCGACAGGAGACCTTTTGGTCCATAACTAGGTCGGATGCGAAAAAATATATATTATAAAAAAAATAAAATAAAAACTATAATAAATACAATATAGAATACATATAGTTCAATGATAAACAAGCAGATAAATAGTAAATAATAAACTGACAATAAAATAATATCAAATAAATGGCAGTCATTACAGCATCTTGCTTAAATGTTTATATAAACGAATCTTAAAGCTTCGAACTGAACTACATTGCCCTGCCTCAGCAGGAAGTTTATTCCATTCACTAACTACATGGTTGGCAAAGCTGTTTCTACCCACTTCCAAATTAAACCTAGTTCCTGACAGTTTGAGACCATTATTTCTTGTCAGATTCTCATTCAGTGTAAGAATTTTGTCACTTTTGATGTTGTCTACCCACAAGGGGGTACGACACCTTAAATCTGGGGAGACGAGACATGATGATAGCCAGTGCATGGTACTGTATACTTACAATGAGAAAGCAAAGCAAAGTTTGTATCACTAATCCTTTTTATACGTTTGCATTGCATTTGTATTGGATAGGGGTACAAGGAATTTTTCAGAGATATCAAGGGGTACTACACTGACAAATCTTTGGACTACCTAATAAAATTACCAACTCTCCAAGTAATTGCTGGCAGCACATGCCTGATGTGGATCAAGTTTTGTTTCTTGTATGCAAATACAGTTGTTGGAGGAAATTAAGTTTGGGACGAGTCCTCGGCAGTTCCACTGTAGGCCAGGTGGTTTATAGTGCAATACCAGACTGAAAACTTGTCTCGTAATGCACACAGGGACGATAACATTTGACCATTTTTATTTTCATCGTTTTTATTGATAATACAATTCTTTAGATAAAAACACCTCTAATTTAATACAATCCTGTACAATCTTGTTCCATTCACAAGACCTGTAGATGCACTTGCAAGCCACTTTAGTGTCCTTTGCGAGACATTGACATCACCTCCAGGTAAGTGCCATCCTCCTGGGCATGATGAACACATCTCGCCTCCTGCCAGCCAGCCAGCCAGCTAGGGTGGGTGGGTGGGCCCCCATGAGTACTGGCAGCACACTATTGCAGAAGCTACATTTAGGTGCTGCACAACTGGGGCAAGGAGATTATGCCAGTTGATTAAAACATTAAAAAAGTATATCAAGTTTGTGCTGTCACAAAAGGCGGCCCCTTGCCACTCACTTGCCATCCTAAGGTCGCAATCCAGTCTTTCCAGAGTTACTCGCCACCTCTGGCATCTTTTTTTTTTTTTTTTTTTTTTTTTAACAACTCTGGGCAATCCTATCCAGCCAAGGGGAATACAGACCTCGGGAAGAGTCTCGCCAGTTCAACTTGTTGCTTTCAATCTGCTCAAACCGTGTCCTTCCCAAAGAAACCAATTGTTAGTTTACTCCACCACCTTCAAAGGATGGATGAACCTCAAGGAGAAACCTTGAACCCGACTGAAATCCGACTGCCTGCTGCTCTCCAACTGCCATGGATGGTAACAGGATGCAAGAGAATGTTGGAGTGCAGCAAAAAACCAATGGTCCAAAGTGATTTGGTTTAACGTCACAAACTCCTGATCTCCTTATGTAATACTATTTAAAGTACAGAACAGAATAGAGTATGCCTTTACCATTAACTTGCTATGCCAAACAGCCTCAAACAACCTCCACTCCTGACTTCTAACCTAAGCAATAGTGCCCTACACGGCTCACCCAGTGAGCATCCCAGGATCAAAAGTAAATGATTGACGTCAGATAGTTTGTCTGCTATTTTCTCAACTGATGTATGGCAGACAAACTATCTGACATCATTTACTTTTGATCCTGGGATGCTCACTGGGTGAGCCGTGTAGGGCACTATTGCTTAGGTTAGAAGTCAGGAGTGGAGGTTGTTTGAGGCTGTTTGGCATAGCAAGTTAATGGTAAAGGCATACTCTATATTTCCTCTCGCTTGTCTGAATCAATTTGTATCATATCTAGCAAACTGTGAAATGTGCTGTGCAAAAGGAGAATGCAGGTAGGGGGTGTAGGTAGGTAGGTAGGTGTGTTTGTGTGTCCACACAAGTAAAGCAGGGAGGATTGGCCATCTATGCCCTATAATGGTCGTCCTGCTGTGCTGCCATGGTTCTAAAAACTTGCACACTTCTTCCTGCACTTGAAGCATCAATGGAGACAATTCCAGCTGGGGGTAATAATAATGACACAAGGTGCACTACGCATATCCTATACCATTACAGGTCATGATGATGATGATATGGTTTAATGTCACAAACTGGCCCCCCACTCTATTGGGAGGGGGGCTAGGATGGTGCCCCTCACAGAGGGCTTTATAGTGTGGAATTTAATGAACCAGTGGCAGGGTTCAAACCACCATCCCATTGACTGTCTGTTGCTGCAAGTAACAAGGCCTTAATCCACTCAGCCAGCTAGCTAGCTTCTATTACAAGTGGCACTTGGAATATCCTTTTACTCTATCCACAGCCAAACTATCTTACTCAGCCAAAAGCAACCCAACTTTCCTTTAGTAACAGAATAAAAACAATGTTTGGATATATACATAAACGTACATATATGTAATTAAACCACACACAAATTTTGTAAAACTACATCCTATGCGATCTACCTTCCAAGAACAGAAACCACATCACATTCCCAATTCAGGACCCACCCACCCACACCCATCCTCTACGATTCCCACAGAGACATGAAATAAGCATGAAATTGATATATTCTCAATATACATTGTATCTACAAAGGCAGTGGGTACAGGACCAAAGAGGAGGCAGTTAAAAAACTTAACTTGGCGCAAAAGGCCACCCAGTTCTGTGTGGCCAGAAATAGTAATGGTACATAGAAGGGCTAGATGGTGACAACACCTCAGTCTGGCCAGGTGAACTATGTCCTCCTCTAGGGGATGGATGATGTGAGGATTTAGAGGGATGGTTTATCCCTGTGAGCAGCTTAAGCCTACTGTAATCTTCAGTGCCATTCCCATATTTTCTTTTGACATTTTCACAAGGAACCCTTTTTTTTTTTTTTTTTTTTTTACCGCAGATTTCATTCTGGGTAATGCTGCCACAAAATTCTAGATAGCTTGCTCTAACCAGAACCTCAAAAATTCAGAAACCTTCTAAAATCCAGAAAATCCGGTTGCCAGGACTCTCTAATATTCTGATATTATTTCTAGAACAAAAACACCTCCAAGTCAACATGCACTCTGTCAAACAGGTCTTTGGTTGTGTCGTCTTTGACTTGACCATCCCTCTGATTATCAAGGTGTCTGTCTCTTCCATCAGGTGGTTTTCATTTTGAACATCCAATTCCAAATTTTAGATGCAGAACAGCAGAGAACTACCTCTATTCAGCCAAGGGATGGCTTCATCCAAATAAGGTCTACTGACTGTGTGGAGAACATGCTGCAAGCCCATCAAGTTGAAGACCCTAATTCTGCCCGAGCACCAAGTCTCATTTTGAAAAAGTCCCACAGAGAACATTCTATGGTTACCATCATGCACATCCAGATCTCCAAAAGATGATACACACATCTGGGTATCTACTTGAGTCTTTGTAACAGCTGGCGTGTCCAACACAACTGCACTGGTTGCTCATACAGAACATCCAATACACAAAACAGCACTCTCCATGAGCTGTGCTGCCTTGCAATGAAGTATGTCATCTTGTGCTTCTGGCATATGCCATTATAAGATACAAAAAGGTATCCAAATCATTCTTACATATTGCCTTGGCCTCTGACACTAGTCTGCCTGGATACACATTTTCTCTGTTAATTCCCACATGCTGATGGGTCACTTTTTACTCTATTCCTCCATACATCATCTTAAACCATGACAATAACAATCATATAAATTATTTCATAAGAATAATAATTATAATTAAATAAACCATCTATTGCATTCTTTCCACCTATTCATCTCTCACTAGATTTCACAAATATATATCATCATCAATCTCTTTCATCAATGATTATTATTTTTCATCATTTTTGTTGTCACTTGGGAACGATGTTTACCTTTCAGATATATCAACTCAAATAATAATGTGACCATTTTTTTCTTCTCCGTAGACCCCATTCTTTGACCTAAACATTCATACATAAAAGCATATTACATAATATATATACATCTATGTGGTGTATATGTATAAATAAAGCAATGTGGGGGGCCAATGACTGGTATCTGTATGCAGTGGTCCTGCATGGGACGAGACAGACAGACACCCATGTTTGTTTGGCGCTTGTCCTCACCTGCATTTCCATCTGGAGTCTTCAGAACCGACCCAGGACCTCTCTCTCTCTCTTTCTGTCCATTTCAACTGCATATCCTTCATATCTTTTGATTTACAGAGAGCTATGAATCAGTGGATGCCTCCTCCTTCCTCATATTAATGCAAGACAGACATTACATACACATACCAAAGGCTTTTTTCCCCCTTACAAGGGAGGTAGCCAAAAAACAAAGGCATAAAATCCACTACCACACATTCCATCCCCACATACTCCACTCCCATTCATCCCTCCTCTCTCCCTCTCATCTTGACAGGCATTGCTCCAGTATTTCTTTTCAAAGAGATCTATGGGGGGGGGGAGGCTTAGTGTAGTTGTCGTGGTTGGAATCATTGTTGTTGGTGCACTGATCTAGTCTGTATGGACAGTCCCAATTCTCTTAAGAAAGCTAAGGGTAGTATTCCTGCATATCCTGTACGTTGTCTACCTTGTGTGCATTTCCATCTGTTGTTAGGGAGGTGTATTTCTTACTAACACCATTTACAACGTAATCGACATTCGCGACAAGCAAAAATATCCTAGGATAGCCCCTACCTACCTACCTTTCTCAACGGAGGGAGGGGAGACGAATCTGTCTGCCCACGCTCACAAGGGTTGTTCAACAGTGGCAACTTACTCGCCACTTACAGGTTTCAGGACATTTTCCGCACATAAGGTTTCAAAACACCTTTAATTGCATTATTACATACAAAATGTCCACTTCATACAGGTAGGATGCACAGCACAGGGTTGTCACAGTAGTACATTAACATGAGGGGAGAGAAAAAAAAAAAAATCTGCAATCCAGTCGAGTACCCACCCGAACTGGAGTGCTTGAAAGATTTCACCTTGGGTTATGCCAGTGTTCTTCAGCTTACGAGGAACCTCTTTCGTTCAGCATCCGTGTCTTCAGAAAGCAACTACCACCACAAAAGCACACAAGAACATACGTTTCGTACAAGCCCATTTGTTTCTGAAAGCCGTTCTACAATATTTTCACATGCTCCTCCTCCTCCTCCTCCTCTTTCTGCAATCTTTGATACTACAGGTGACAGCACACTAAGCATTTCTCACTAGCATGCTACTTGCTTTTGCTACTTTGTGTAGAAATGACTTGGGTTACATACAAACAATTGTTTGTTTTCCAAAAGTCAAATTACCCTTGCGTCACTGACATGTTGGTGAGAAGCCGACTGACTGACTGACAACGAACTGGGAGAAGTTAATTAAACCTAGAATGCAAATGTTGTTACGAATTCTTGAGATGTTCTAATTACGCAAGTCTAGAATATCGTAAACCAAGTCGTTTCTACTCCAACAAAGTAGCAAATGCAAATAGCAGCATGCTAGCCTTGTGTGCCACAACTGTTCCCTCCGTGACCCACCCACCCCTCCCTCCACCAAGTTCTTTGTCCGCTCCCGTATACTTCCAAGTTAATACGTCACAGGCTCTCTTCTTCATACTCTTCACACTTAGACTGTAGGGGCAGGTATCAGTCACCCACCTCCCTCCCTCCCGCTGGGAATCCGAGAGAAGTGCAGGATTTGAACCCACAATTAAGTGAATGCGAGGCCAGCATGCCTCTAATCACACACGCCACCAGTGCACTTGCATACATGTATACGTATTTACCTAACTGCAGTATACAAGAGCTATGCTCATGGGGTCCTGTCTCCTGTTTTCCAATTATCATTAACCTTAGTTTTAAATTCATATATGAGGCATCTGGAATACGAGGGGGATAAATGCCACACCACCTCGGTAAGGAAATATGATTCTTAGGGCATTTGATATTAAGAGGCAAAATGGCTTATGCATTATGCCAGCATTTCCCCCTTTCTCTCCTAGACACCTCATAATTATGTGCCTGGTTGGGCTGCACCACAAGTTTATGCATCATCTGTGAATGATAAAGTTACATTTCTTCTTCATATCATCATTTATATATTATTCTATTCATTCTCATGATGTACCTTTCCATCCAACACCAAGAAATTTTCTCTTTTAATTTTGTCCAACCCTTTTATATGTGTATGTGCATGCATGCATGTGTGTGTATTTACCTAACTGTAGTATACAGGAAAGGAGCACCATTTGTTGGGTCCAATCTCCTAGTTTCTAATTTTCAAACATACCTAGACTAAAATTCATGTATAGATCCAACTTAATCTATATCCTTGATTTCCAATTATGTGTGCATGTGTGTGTGTAAATGTGTGTGTGTGTGTGTGTGTGTAAATGTGTGTGTGTGTGTGTAAATGTGTGTGTGTGTGTGTATGTGTGTGTAAATATGTGTGTGTGTGCATATTTACCTAGTTGTATCTTACGGGAAGGGGAGCTATGCTCATGGTGTCCCGTCTTTGTTTCTTTCCATATCCAGTTTGCTCATAAATTCTTGTGTTGTTTTTGCACACACACACTGTTCTTTTGTCCAATATATATATATATCTGTGTGTGTGTGTGAGTGTGTCAAGAAACATTGTTTTCCAAGTCAACGTAACCTCCTGAAGTGACAGATGACGATAATGTCGTCGCCCAAGCTGCTAAAACCATAAACAAAATCCGATAATCTGACAACTGGACCAAAGGAGACAGGACATCATGCAGTTCCTTCCCTGTGCATTACAGTTGGCTAAATACAATTTAGGTAAATAAATCTTCAATACTGCTTGTTTATACTGACAAGTATTAAACTTTCAAAGCATCAGTAGGAGCCTTTCTTGATGGACATTTTCTTAACGTCTAATATCTGAAGCATCAACGTAAGCCTCTCCAGATGGACTTGCGCATGCTACGGCAACGCAATCTCAAATAACCGGAGGATTTGCAACATCCGAAACACCGTTAAAAATCTTCAATAAAACTCTTTGTGTACTGATAGATATAGTGCAATACAGGATACAGCGACTAATATCTTCCTCCATGGTTTCGTCTACCCTTGGTAAGTACTATGGTAAAAGAATGGCAGGGTGGGGGTGGAGGGAACTCTTGCACGTTCCAGCCTGCCTGTCTGTCTGCCTGCCTGCCGTCTATTACCAATTTACCCGTAGTCTGCCTCTCAGCGTAAATCAATGTTTGAGCTCTTCTGGTTCTTCGTTGTCTGTGGTGGGTGTTGTGGTGGAGGATGTGGTGGTGGTGGTGGTGATTTGGGATGAGGAGGAGATGGTGGAGGATGGGGTCGTGGCTGTCGTAGCAGGACCCTCCTGGTTGCTTTGTTTGGAGACGTCTTCCTGGGAACCTGGTTGACAACAAGCAACAAGAAGAGTATGAGTAGAAATCTATAAAATTATTTTTTTTTTTTCATATTCCAAGCTAAAAGTTTCCAGCATTTATAGAATTTTTTTTTACATAAATGAACCGATTTAATAACAGCGAAATTCAATTAATCCTGCTTATCTTATTTCTCCATAATAACAACTCTGTGTCCCTGACAACATAAACAATCCAAACTCTGAAACAGTTGTATCGAGTTTGGTGAAAAGAATAGGTATATACAGGTATAAATCAAATAAATAACAATAAAAATAAATACAACAAACTAAGTGGTTACAACTGGAACTAGAATTAATTTGACTAAATTTTATCAAGACATTAAGTTTTCATAGAATATAATCGAACTGAATCATGACCCTACTCAAGTTATTTTTGGAACATGCTTCTGATAGGTAATTAGTTTGTTTAATCCTGTGTGTGTGTGTGTATTTACCAAGTTGTAATATACGGGTGGGGAGCTATGCTCGTGGTGACCCGTCTTTGTATCTCTCTGCATCAAGTTATATCTTAAAATCTTGTATAGTGTTTGCGCATACTGTTTTGTTGTCTAATTTGTTCCATATATTTATCGCTCTGTGTGGGAAACTGTTCCTTTTCAAGTTTTTTCTATAATAATCCTTTTTGAATTTTTTTCCGTGTCCTCTCGTTTTACTGTTTTCCCACACTAACAGGTCGTTCCTGTCTAAAACTTCCATTCCTTTCATTATTCTGTAGATAGTCAGTAAATCTCCTCTTTCTCTTCTTTGTTCCAGAGTTGGTAGGTTCAATTTGGATAGTCTTTGCTCATATGTTAGTTCGGCGAGAGTCGGTGCTGGTTTGGTTGTCGCTCTTTGTAACCTTTCTAGTTTCTTAATATTCTTTTTGGTATTGGGTGTCCAAAGTGATGCTGCGTACTCAAGTTTTGGTCTTATCAGTGTAGTTAGTATTTTCTTTATCATTTCTTCGTCCATATAAGCAAATGCCACTTTGATTGCTCTCAATAAGCTGTAGGTCTCTCTGAATATCTTATTTATATGCTTATCTGGTTTCATGTCCTTTCCAATCATCACTCCAAGATCTTTTTCATAGTTTGTTTTATTTATTTTTTCTTCCCCAATTCTGTAATCTTTTGATATTCTGTTTTTACTCTTTCCAAAGACATTTTTGGTCCAAACCTCACCAAGACCTAGACCCATGTCTTCTTCAACTGTGTGTGTGTGTGTGTGTGTGTGTGTGTGTGTGTGTGTGCATTAAGATAACTGAAGTATAGAGGAAAGGAGCAATACTTGCTGGGTTCTGTCTTCTATCCTCTAATATTTCTATCATACGTAGCCTCCTCAAATTTGTGTGTACAGTACGTATGTGTGTGTGTGTGTGTGATTCACCATGGCCTTGGATCACGTCTTGGACTCATGATCAACAGCTATTTCCCTCCCTCCCAGAAGTGAGCTCAGAGCTCATATTATATGACCGATCTATGGGTAATGCTGACCTTACACACACACACACCCAACTCCCTGCCCACAAGAGTTGGAGTAACGACTCACACCCCAGCATTACTGAAATCATTTCAGCCCTGGGCAGGATTCAGACCCGGACTGCCATAGTGGAGGCTGCGAATGCTACCTCTGCACCATCAAGAGTGTGTGTGTGTGTGAGTGAGTGAGTGAGTGAGTGTGTGTTCTGTCTGTCTAAGACATCAGGCAAGCCTGATAAAGTGCAAATATACACAAGTTTATGTACAAAGTCTTACTATGAGGACACATCTTTTAATCTATCCCAAGAACTTGAACTCAGGGCCCCCCTCTTATGCCCAAAATGAGTGTTATTCCAAGCCACCCAAGGTTCTTGTGCATGTAAGTATACAAGTTAAAATAACATGTCCTGTAACAACCTACCTTCATGACTAGACACTGCCCTGGATACCTCCGACGACGAGAGACCTTGGTCTTCTTCCTCTTCCTCCTCTTCGTCGTCCTCTTCTTCGTCATCATCTTCCTCACCCTCTCCACTACTACTTCCCGAGTCTACAAAACACAACACCGTTCTTCTACTTGAGCCCATCAGTACAGTCAGCCTTTCCCCCAACACCACCACCACCAAGCCATATATTGCAATTAGTTGTGTGGTTTAGCTGTATATACATGTGTAGCCGCAAACTCGTTCTATGCACAGCTGCCTCCATTTGTGACGAGTACAAAGTGTCGTCTTGTTTGGCAAAATGGGTCACTATTGACACAGGTTTATTCAGCTCTATTATCTTGTTACTCAGGCAGTGGGCGAGGAAGACTAGGGTCTAAGACCGAGTTTTATTGATCAAAGTTCCTCATACATTTGGGGATTGATGACGAGTACCTGCCTGCGAGTGGTGGTGGGTGGGCCTGTACGAAGGGTAAACATCAAGGAAAAATGTTTCCCTGCCACAAATCTACAAAACACCTTAACATGCTCATCTTGACATGAAAGTAAGAGACGGGGGGACATACGTTAGTTTACGGACCAAATCCATCTCAAATCTGATCTTACATCTTCCACCTTTTCACACGAGGAGAGCTCGTATTTGGCAACTACTAACATTTCTTCCCTGAGAGATCTAGAGGACCTGAGGACTGCTGCAAGCAAGCCACTGTGGGGCTGCTGTGGGTTTGTTTCCGATCAGTGAGTGACACTCTTGGCAACACTCACTAGGGCTTCTTCTGAGAAACAAACAGAGACATTTTTGGTCCAAACCTCACCAAGACCAAGACCTAGACCCATGTCTTCTTCACCTGCCTTTCCCAACCAACCTTTGGTAGTAATGTCTCAAAATTAGGTTATCATAGTGGACATGCCAACATCTGACAACTTGAATGACATATACATGAAAAAGTAAAGTGCTGCACAGTAAAACATGAGCACATCATGCTCTTTTAATAGGAACACAAAAATTGACTATTCCAACTCCATTACACCCAAGTTATGCATAAAAACTTGTATTTTCTTTTGTTGATATGTTGTATATTAACAAAAGAAAATGAAGTTTTCGTGCACAATTTACATATAATGAATTTGAAAAGCAAAAATTTTTTGTCTTCCCTTAAAAGAACATTATGCACTCGTGGGCTAAGTAAAACAAACGGAGCACTGCCACATTTGAATAAACAGTCACAATCCTACCACATTTCACGAGATGTCAGCTATTGTACCCATCACAGAGAGGCAACTGCACACGTGCACACACAGGTATATACAAAGGGCATGCTCACACGTAGCTATAAACTAGGTTATTCAATTACATCTAACAAAGAATACCCACCAGCTGACTTGATTCACACTTGATCCATAAAAAAAAGTCATAAAAAGGTCTCTCTCAGACGTCATATGGCCTTAGGATATTTGATTTGAAATCAATAAAATATAAATCAAGTCAAACTTGCTGTGCATTTTTTTTTTATTCCCCAATACATTTTCTTTTGGTCACTGCCCTGGCAGACTACCAACATCAAGGGAAATGCCAGAAATAAAATACAGAGTTGTACACATTCGCTACAAGCTTAAAAGAAAAAAAAATCCCCTTTCTTATAAAGAAAAAGGACCCTCATTACATACTTCTTTCCGAAATGAAAGTTACTTGTTCTTATATTTTACCCCATATCAGATATCAACAGATTTGCAGTTCATAGTTGACTGACTTTGATGACATCCTTATAGATCACATTAGTCAAAAGAGAATTAAGACCACTTTTACCTCATGGTAACAAGACTTATCATGACGACACCCACCCCAACTGCATACACGTTTGGATCCACCTCTCAGCATTAGTTAAAATAGAAATGTATGGCCACAACTTGAAAGGATCAATCCATCAATCCGATACCCCAGGTCTCTCTTGTAAAAGACCCACAGCAAACGAGTAACAAGTAACAACCACCAAAGTGGCCTGTAACTCACTTGTAACCAAAATGTTTTATTGTTGTCTGGGGGGTAAGACTAGGGTGGGGTAGTGTAGTGTATGAACCATACATGAAAGGAAGAATGCTCAATGAATCCCATCTTGTTCTCCAATGTTTTTTCATACCTAGATTTATAATCACATACAGTTCCAACTTAATCTATATCCTTGATATCCAATTATCATATTTAGATTTGAATTCATATACTGTTTGAGCTTGGGCTATATCACTTTCTAAGCTATTCCAAGTATCTATGCATCGATAGGGACAACCATTTCTTAATCAAGAGATCTGTCAATGTAATCTATCCCCTTTGGTGTCATGAACACTGTAATTATGTCACCTCTTTCCCTTCAATCTTTCAAGGTTGACAGACCCGGTTCTTTTAGTCTTTCCTCATAAGGTTCATCTCCCAGACTAGGGACCAGTTTGGTTGCTGTCCTTGGTATTCTCTCGATCCTGCTTATATACTTCACTCTATGTGGAGTGTCTTCTGTGTGATGGTTGCATCTGGGGCATGGTGTTTCTGTGGCCAGGCAGATTCACTGCTGTTTTCTCTCTCTCTCTCTCTCTTTTTTCTGGTGACCTGAACAGTCTTTGAAATGGTAAAGAACACTTCTCTACCTCCCACCTATCATGATCATACACACACAAAGAAACACACAATATATACCAAACATACAGTCACACAACTCTCCTCACAGACTGCACAGCAATGACATCACAACTTATCATGGGTGGACTTCAAGCATGAGCACAAGTGATGCCACGGGCAACCCAACAAGAATAACAAAAATACCCACACTCACAACACACACACACACAAAATAAATGCAACATGGGTGCTCTTCTTCCGAGTGCCTAGGATGTCGGGTTACGTCACCCTAACCAAGTTCCGTTCACAATGAAGAGCATTCCTGTAACGAGTGCAATCTATCCTAGACAAGGATCCCGTTTATTGGTAAAAAATCAGACAAGGTGGCAATGTCTGATGGAATGTAAATACACGCACAAACCCTAAACATATTTGAGATGTGATTAAGAATCGCAGCGGAGGTTGCAAGGTGGGACAGTGTGAGACACATACAACCGAGGCAGAGAGCAGCAGGCTGAAAGGGAGTTGACAGATAGGGTTGATCAAACAATGCAAAGATGAAGAGAATAATTGAAGGAAGACTTCCACAATGAATGTGGAAAGATGATGATGATGATGATGATGGAGGAAACTTGATGGGGAGACCAAGAATAAGACGGGGGTGACGGGGCACACAGACGGACTCTGGGGTCGTCACTTCACGAAGGAGTGGAGGTAAACCAGTTTCAGCCACTGGGCTCTCCTGTGGAGGTGCTGTCTTGAACCACTTCGGTGCAACGATGCCTACGTAGGGGTCATGAGGAACGAGTGGAAACACGAGGATATCTGCCTCTCGATTATACTTTTTTTTTTTTTTTTTTTTTTTTAGTTTGATCACATTTTCTGTGTTTATTTCTGTGAGTATTAAGGGAGAGAGACTGGATGGAAGTGGATAGTTTTAGATACTTGGGTGCAAATGTGGCAGGAAAGGGAGGAGTGGGGGTGGAGGTAGAATGTAGATTGAGAGAAGCTAGTAAATGCCTTGAGGGATTAAAAAGTGTAATAAGAAATAGATATTTTGGAACGGATACTAAGAGGAGGTTATATGAAGGAGTGAAGCAGTGATTGTGCTGACAACACTGTATAGGGCAGAAACATGGAACATAAGAGAGGAAGAGAGAGGGAGTTTGAATGTGTTTGAGATGGGGTGTCTCAGAAGTATGATGGGGGTAACTAGGCTGGACAGAGTGAGAAATGAGGAGGTGAGGAGGAGAACGGGGGTGGAAAGGGAGTTGTACTTGTCAAACTTCACTACATCTCATTAGCACCTTTCTTTTACGCTTTCCCACCTCTTGTTCCATTTGACGGAAAAATCATCTCTTCCTCTTCTCTCACACCCGATACCTCCCATTCAGTTAAAAAAATAAAAAATTAATAAAAGAATATATATATAAATAGATCCTATCCTCCAATTTTTTATTATATATATATATATATATATATATGTATTATATATACGTATATACCGTATATTTCCGTGTATAAGACGACCTTTGTATAAGACGAGGCACAAAATCAGAGCAAATTTTTATAAATTGATCTCATATCGGTAGTATAAGGCGACTGCTAAATTACAAAAGTATCAGTGTATCAAACCTACTGTACAAAGACAATTGTTTTGATTACGTTTATCAGCTGTTTTTTCGCTTTTTCTCTTTTCTTTCTCATTACTTAACTGTATCCTTATACCAGAGAAATTACTTACTGTATGCTTTTAAATTCAAAAATGAAATAACAAAGCAAATCATGTATCATGATTTTCTGAGAACACACGTCAACTAACAAAAACGATTTATTTACGTTCCTGGTTCGACGTTTAAAGATAACGTTAGGTATCAATGGAACGAGTGGATGACGAATGGAGAGAAGTCATTTACAAAAGGTGGAGCTATGCGTAGTGCATCACTTGATGTTCTCTGCGAGTTTGTTATTAAAGCTTGGGAAAGTGTTAAGGTCGAAAGTATCGTAAAATCTATGAAAAAATTTGGAATCTAATGCCATGGATGGCACTGAAGATGATTTATTGTATGAAAGTGATGACGAAGCCGAAGTCGACTCACCGGAACCGGACTGGAATCCCTACGATGACGGCATATTTGAGGAATCTTGTGATATGTTCGAACAACTTTTCGAAACAGAGTGATGATTGTGACGAGTTTGAAGGGTTTTATATAAATAAATAAAGTTTTATAATGTTTTAAGTTTTGAATGTAATGTAATTTTATTGAAAATAAAGGTTTTAGAAATACGTTTGATGTGTAATATATATTGATGATGATTAGAAATTAAGTTTTATAATTTTATAATCTTTAAATTTTGTATGTTTTAAATGCAACTACTGTAATATTTTTTATAAATAAACGTTTTATGTACTGTAATCCAAAATTGTTATTTTCAGTCTTGAAAATTACTGAAAAGTTAGCGAAAGAAAAAGGTTGCGGTCTCACTAAACGTCGACCAAAGCCGACCAAACCCAAAGAATAACGGCTTTTGCTCAAATGCATATAATTATGTATTAAAATTAGCATATGGTTGCATTATATGACCTATTTCCTTTAAAATGTGTGATTTGCGTGTAATTTGATCAAAGAGAAGTTACGCTTTCATCCTCTGCAAAATTTAAATTACCAAAGTCGCCCAACGCCGACCAAACACAAACAATGACGGCTTTTGTTCAAATGCATAATTTTATATAAAGATTAGTATTTGGTTGCATCATTTGACCTATTTTCTTTAAGACTTGTGATTTTCATGAAATTTGATCAAAGAGAAGTTATGTTTTTATCACCTGCAAAATTACCAAAGTCGACCAAAGCTGACCAAATTATGCATTTGAGCAAAAGCCGTCATTGTGTTTGGTCGACTTTGGTAATTTTGCAGAGGATAAAAACGTAACTTTTCTTTGATCAAATTACATGAAAATCTCACATTTTAAAGAAAATTGGAGAATAATGCAACCATATGCTAATTTCTATATAAAATTATGCATTTGAGCAAAAGCTGTCATTGTTTGGGCTTGGTCGGCGTTGGTCGACGTTTCGTGAGACCGTTAAAAGTACCGTACTTTCATTAATATAGAATTATTCATCGAATTTATTAACAATTGCAATTTACTATAAATATATGCCAATAATATATACGGTAAATATGGTATAATTACCTTTATTACCAGTTCTTATCATAATGTGAATCATTTCCTGCGTATCTGTGGTTATCGGCAGGCTAGCCTACCAAGTCATCTCACGTAGAATTCAAGGTCTGATTTTTATAATGGTAATATAAGACGACCCCCAATTTTAAGGGGTGAATTTTTGGATTTTAGGGTCGTCTTATACGTGGAAATATACGGTATATATGTATTATATATATATATATTTTTTATAAGCCCCTACTCAAATTTTTTGCTTTTCACAGACCTACCTTATCTACTCAAATTTTCCGAGTAATTTTTTCTAATTTGTTCGTTTTTCCCACTCCATACCATTCTTCTTTTCACTTTGATTACTCGTTTACATCTTTCACCTTACTACTGAAACCTTTCACCTGTACGTTAAATAAAAGTTCAATTGTTAATAAAACAAAAGCTAATTTCAAGGGAAATACAACTGGGCAAATACTTCTACTCTGTGACTGAGCACAACGATTTTAACTACGGTAAAGTCTTACGGTTCTCAAGAAATTGGACTATTCAGGTTCCCCATCATAATCACTACTTACGTTACTAGAGATAAATAACGTCGTGTGGCAAGGGACAAACCTTCTGTTGTTTCCAGGACAGCTTGCCGCCGTTAAATGGACGAGCACAGGCACGCATGTACGTATGCACATACACACATGCACACGCACACACACAGAAAAAAAGGGGGGGAAATAATTCCACACACACACTAATCACTAAAAGGAAAACGTCGCAGTTAAAAAGAGCCACTAACCTTCTTCGCCCTCACCATCCTCCTCCTCCTCTTCGTCGTCCTCGTCCTCCTCCTCCTCCTCCCCGGACGATGAACCTTCTTCGTCGTCTTTGGCCTTGTGATGCGAAGGTAAGGGGGGAGGAGGAGGAGGAGGAAGGGCTACACTGGCTTTACCGAGATCCTCCAAGCGAGGGGCAGTTGGCCGCTGCTTACGGGAGGGGTTCCAGTAGAAACAGTACGCACAGCGAAAGGCTGTCAACAAATAAAAAAAACAAAGTCGTCAAAAAGACGTTTTTATATTCATACGTAAAAATTAGATAAATAAACTAAAGGAAATAAAGTAAATAAACAGAACAAAATGAATAAAATAAAATAAAGTATAATAAATAAAATATATAGATACAAACAATAAATAAAAACACAACTATATATTTTTTTCAATTTGTACAAATATACTACATCCATAACATGTTACAGAATATTGTAGGTTGGTGGTTAAACAGGAAAATCATATTTTAAAGAGAAGGACAATCAACCTGAAAACGTAATCTGAAATTCGTGGCATTTCTTCCAATGAACTATGTTGAAGGTCCTTTTCCTCCTTAACATTCTGTCAAATCGAAGTAGACGAAACTCGTCATCAACCTTTAATATCACACAACAAGAGACATCATCATCATCTCGCGCCCTCACACCATCAGACAACACCGGCGTCTCGCGCCCACAGAACATGATCGCGCCGCCGCCCTCACAACCAACAACCCGTCAACAACTCACCCAAATACTCGAACTCTTCCTTCAGAGCCATTCCATTGTGGCTCTCGCACTGCCGACAGACGAGCGCATAGCGGTTGGCAGGACCATCACCGACCAGATACTCGATGAATCGGTCCATGTATCCACGTTCCCGTGGGAGGACTGGCCGCGGCATGGGCGGCCCTGGGGCAGTGCCTAAGCCAGCTTGTCCTGGAGGGAGGTGATTAAAAAAAATAATGATAAAAAAATAAATACAAAAAACCGCAAATGACCAAGAATCCAATGTCACAGTAACATAATATATGTGTGTGTGTATATATAATAATAATACATATAACAAAGGCTTTTTCCCTCTTACAAGGGAGGTAGCCAAAAAAGAAAGGCATAAAATCCACTCCCACCTATTCCATCCCCACATACTCCACTCCCATGACAACC
The DNA here is from genome assembly GCF_046742065.1 of Oratosquilla oratoria. Taxonomy (NCBI): domain Eukaryota; kingdom Metazoa; phylum Arthropoda; class Malacostraca; order Stomatopoda; family Squillidae; genus Oratosquilla; species Oratosquilla oratoria. Next base: position 55,632,226 of record NC_134788.1, read on the forward strand.
CCCCTCCCTCCCTCCCTCCCTCTTATCTTGGCTCCTCCTGGATGACAGGTCATCCCTGTATCTTGCCCACAGCCCTCCTGGATCAGAAACAGCATATACAGTAAACCCTCAATATAATGGACAATATGAGGATGACAGGGGTCTGTCATTATATAAGAAGATCCATTATAACTGAGGATCCGTTATATCCCAAAGTTTGTCTGGTATTAGGAATTAGTAAGATTAGATATTACAGTAAACCCTCAATATAACGGACAAGATGGGGACAACAGGGGTCCGTCGTTATATCCGAAGATCCGTTATAAACGAGGATCCCTCGCTATAACGGATGAAAATCCGTTATAGCGAGGGTTTGCTCGGTCAGAATTTTTGTCCATTACAGTATATCTGATATCTGGTATATTGAGATCCATTATATTGAGAGTTTACTGTATATATATATATATATAAATAATAATAACAATACATAACATCTGTGTGACACTGGTCCATAAGGGTGCCAACAAATCCCCTACCCCTACGATTCCACACATCTTAAGTCAATACCCTCACACAAGGAAATGACAAAATAACAATATATACATTCCTGCATAATACTGTACTTATAAATAACTTTGCCCAAGAATACAATCTTACCATCTCTATATCCATTGACTAATAGAGCCGTGCCAATAGCTCATATCAACCAAAACATGAAGTTGAATGAGACATTCTAGTAGTTTTTATACGAGAACTCCTGTACTAAGTGTAGATCTTAAACACAATAGTATTTTTTTTCTTTTAACGGCATTAAAATGGTTCAACTTAGGTTTGGCATGGCCATACAGCAACTTGATTTAAGCTTTAAAAATTAACTTTTACTTTTCCATATCAGCAAAGAAGATCAAAGTTAAGCTCTAAAAATGCACAAAATTCTATCAGGCAAAAAACTGAGGAAGAATCCATTTAGACTATACAACTAAACAGATTAAGCTTTTGCAACCAAAGACGACAAACCATGCTTTATTTTTCATGCCTGCTGAAACAAAAGGAAGAGAAACGTTGAGGAATATTATTGCTTAATGCTACGTATTCTTCTTCTGTATGCCTTGGCCGGCTACCTCCCTCATACAGCGAAGAGGCCCTAAGTAAATAGATATTATGTGTTAAATCTTCCCACTGAAAATATATATATATACTTCTTCTGTACACCTTGGCTGGCTACCTCCCTCATACTGTGAAGAGGCCCTAGGTAAACAGATATTATGTATTAAATCTTCCCACTGAAAATGATAATAATGATTTTGATTTGGTTTAATGTCACAAACTGCCCCCTATCAGGGGGTTAGGACAGTGCCCCTCACAGTGGACTTGAATGAACCATGCCCTCAGTTCAATATCAATATTACAATATCGTCAATCACTATATCCTGCCGCCAACCTTAACATGTCTTTCTGGATTGCCTACTGACGGGCAGCTGAAGCAAACTTGGAAAAGCCGTACTACGGAAAATCTGGAAATGTTGAACTGTACTTTGAATGAAAACTCACAGGAGCACTCCGTCAAATGTCTTGCTCCTTAAACTTGAGAGAAGGTGCTAAAAGGATGATGGTCCTGATGATCACGATGAAAATGACGACGGTGATAGTGACGATGATACATAATTGCCAACATTCAAAGTACAAATGAGTACAGGTATTCATCTATTGATGTGACAAACGCATTCTTTTGGCCGTCTCGCACTCAGAAAATGGAGTGGATTCTTCTAGAGCTGCGACTACCGTGGGCATGGGAAAGGAAGGAAAGCCACACCTACCATACCACAAAAATTAATTTATTTCGCAAATAAACACACAATGCAGAGAAACACTGGTGCAACCGCACTGGTGCAAACACTCATAGAAAACAGCAGGAGCAGTTACAAACAGGGAGTGGGAGTGGTTAACGTACCAGGCAGCCGCCTGGTGGCACACAGGCCGCTGGCATGTGATCTGAGAATGCAGCTGGCCCGGAATGCATAAAAGTGATTTGAGAAACGCAATTCGAAATTAATATCTAGTATTACATACCTCCTTAGAGCAAAAATATTTTGGTAGAGCATATGTAAATGGAAGGATACCTGTACATTTTGCAAAAAATAAATAAAGCATTCTTAGCCTTCCCCATGCAAATGGCTGAAGCACCTACTGCCCGTAAACATTCCGATACAAGGTCCAAGTACCCAAGAAAGCCATAGGATAGTTGAAGAAAACAATACATGGAGGGGGGGGTTGAATCATGGTCCAAAAAAAGCAAAAGGAGAGAGGGAGAGGGAAGGAGAGAGAGAGAGAGAGAGAGAGAGAGAGAGAGAGAGAGAGAGAGAGAGAGAGAGAGAGAGAGAGAGAGAGAGAGAGGGGGGGAGAGGGAAAGAGAAAGAGAGATAGAGAATGTACTGTTCCAGAAAGCAACAAAGGATACAGAGGACCTAACTGACAACATACCCCCATCCTCGGCTCTGGCCTTAAGTTATCATTTCACCGAGGAAACCTTAAGGAAAAGAAAAGGGGGATGGGGGGGTGCCCTAGACTGATCAAGGTTCCCCCCACCCCCCTCCTACAGGTCCCCTCGACTGTGTAATAAAGGCATCAGTTTAGAACCGCGGTTCTCAACCTTATTTTGGACGTGTCCCACCCACCTAATCACCTCTAAGATCCTGACGTCCCCCATGTGGTGGTGGTATATGATTCTTATCGTTTGAAAAATAAACTCCCCTTCAGCTGATGAGAAAAAAAGCATAAAACCTTGGTTTAAAACCACTTCAAAAGAACAGGGCATCAACAGAAAAAATTATATATATATATATATATATATATATACAGGTAAACGTCGACTTACGATGGCCGCGACTTACGATTGTTCGACTTTACGATGACGACGACGACGACGACGATATGATAATTTAACCCCTTCCATACGGTGCCGCACACGTAGGCGTCATGAGGAGCAAGTGGATTCGCGACGGTGCCATATCGGCGTCTTGATTATATTTATTGTAGTCGCCCCTGTGTTTTTACATTCTCTCAAATGATTCATTCTCTGTGGTTTTCAAAATTCGCGGGTGAAAGAGAGAACGATCGATATAAGCGGTGACTATATTTTATGATGCGAGTATTATTACGTCACGTCGTACGGCTGGCATTGGCTGCTGCCCGCGAGATTTAAGTTCCGTACTGTAAATACATATTATAGTGTTTGAATATGGTAAAAAGGATAAAAATAATTAAATAAACTACTGTACATGTTTAATAGGCTATATTCAGTATCTCTGGTGGTTAATATACAGGTAGGCTAGGTACAGTGACCACGGAACAGAGTGGGGATCGACTTACGATGAGATCGTCTTACGATGGCTCTATCGAAACCTAATGCCATCGTAAGTCGACGTTTACCTGTATATATATATATATATATATATATATATATATATATGCATATATATACATATATATATGTATCTATATATATATGTATATATATATATATATATAATACATATATATTGACCCAAACTTCCTCAGCTGCCCTCAATTGATGGATGATTTCTCGACAGGCGAATTGCTTCAAATGACTCCTATTTCTTGGATTTTGGAAATCACAGACAAAATCCAGAGACTCCGAATAAATTTCCGAGTAACCCCAATGCTCATAACAAGATCCCATCATCACAATCCTCGATACGTCTGATATTAGATTACAATAAATACGTTGAACCTATTACATTTATCGGACCAATATTCCCTACTTTCCGTCCATCATACGAAGGGGTGGGTGCACATCCAGACGTACAGCAACACACTGCTCGACAGTGCTGCGGTACCTTTCACAATAGCTAAACCAACGGTCAGAGTTCGATTCCCACCCAGGACAGAAATAATTTCAGCATCGTTGCACTGGGAACCAACGCTCCAACTCTCTTGGGCTGTGTGTGTGTGTGTGTGTGTGTGTGTGTGTGTGTGTGTGTGTGTGTGTGTGTGTGTGTGTGTGTGTGTGTGTGCGTATTTACCTAGCTGTCTTTTGCAGGATTAGAGCTATGGTCATAGTGACCCTCAGTTATATCTTTCCACATACAGTTCTTTCTTAACCCATTCAACTCCGATGACAAGATGTCTTGTCATTTGGTCAAATAAAACAAAAAATCATAATAAAACAACAAAATGTTTGATGATCAAACAGCACCAGAAAAATATGACGTCATATTTTTCTGGTGCTGTTTGATCATCAAACATTTTGTTGTTTTATTATGATTTTTTGTTTTATTTGACCAAATGACAAGACATCTTGTCATCGGAGTTGAATGGGTTAAAGTCATGTATAGTTTTAGCACTCACTGTTTTCTCTTTCAATTTATTCCATGTGGTGGGGGAAAAGAATACTGCCACCAAGTATTTCCACTTGGATCGTAAGAGGCGAGAAGAAAGGGACGGGGATTGGGACTAGGCATCCTTCTCCTTGTAGCCCCACAGGGGACATTCCTAAAAGAAAAAGCAAAGGCATAAGAGGGTCTGGGAGTTTTCCGACCAGCACCCTAAGGTTTGGGTCTTTTAATGTGCGTGGATGTGGTACAGATGAGAGTAAAAGGGAAGAGATAGGTAGTATGTTTGTGAGAAGAAAGATGGATGTGTTGGCTTTGAGTGAAACTAAGTTGAAAGGGAAGGGTAAGTTTGGGAGTGTAAGTGGGAGGTTATCAGGAGTGAAGAGGGCGAGGGAGGGAAGGGGTGGCTATTCTAGTAAATGAAGAGATAGGTAAACGTGTAGTGGAGTGGAGGGAGGTTTCCTCAAGGATAATGTGGATGAAGGTGAAACTGGGAAAGGAGATGTGGGTCTTTGTAAGTGCATATGGGCCTGGCAGTGAGAAGAGTGTAGAAGAAAGGGAGGCTTTTTGGATAGATTTAAATGAGTGCATAGAGGATTTAGGGAGAAATGTCAATGTAATAGTACTGGGAGACCTTAATGCTAGGGTAGGAAATGGTCCAATTGATGGAGTGGTTGGGAAATGTGGAGTTCCAGGAAAGAATCGTAGTGGAGAGTTGATGGTGGAAATGTGTCTAGAGAGTTGTTGATAGCAAATACAGTGTTTCAGAAGAAAGTCAAGAATAAGTACACATGGGAGAGGGTGGTGGATGGAAGGGTGGTAGATTGAGCATTTATGGATTATGTAGTGGTAGATAGGATTATGATAGGAAGAGTTAAGGATGTACATGTGCTAAGGGGAGAGGGTGGGGGAATATCAGATCATTTTTTGGTGGAAGGTAAGTTGAGAGTGGAGGAAAGATGGAGAAAGAGGAAAGGGACAAAAGGTAGGGAGGTGCTTAGAGTGAACTCTTTAAATGAAAAGGAAAAGGAGTACAAGAAGAAGCTGAAGGAGGAGTGGGAGGGAGTGAAGGATAAAGTAGAGCTAGGTGTGGAGGAGGAATGGGGATGGTTCAAGGAGGGAGTCACAAAGTGTGCAAGGATGGTGTGTGGAACAAGAAGGATGGGAGAAAATATAGAAGGAAGGGTAGTGAATGGTGGGATGAGGAAACAAAGAAGGTTGTAAAAGAGAAGAAGTGAGCTTTCAAGGATTGGTTACAAAATAGGACGAGGGAGTCATACGAGAGGTACAAAGAAAAGAAAAGAGAAGTAAAGCAAAAGGTAAAGGAGGCAAAGAGGAGAGCATATGTGAAGTGGGGTAAGAGTATGACAGAAAATTTTGAAAGAAATAAAAAGATGTTTTGGAAAGAAATTAAGAGAGGAAGAGGAGGCGAATCAAGTAGAGAAGAAAAGGTAAAAGGTGCAGATGGAGAGATGATAATGGAAGAGAAGGCAGTAAGGGGAAGATGGGCAGAATATTTTAGGGAGTTGTTACATGTGAAGGAGGATAGGGAGGGAAAGATAGTTGCAGTGGGAAATGCTAAGAAAATGACCGTGATGAGTGAGGAGAATGGAGGAGAAATAAGGAAGGATGAAGTGAAGGCAGTTGTTAAGATGATGAAAGCAGGTAAGGCACCTGGTCTGGATGGATGCCATGCAGAATGTCTAAAAAAAGGAGGTACAGTGGTGGTGGACTGGCTGGTGAGGTTATTTAATGTTTGCTGGAGAGAGGGTAGAGTGCCGGAGGACTGGAGGAGTGCCTGTATAGTTCCACTTTACAAGGGAAAAGGGGACAAGTGTGAATGTAGTAGTTTCAGAGGGATTAGTTTGTTAAGTGTAGTTGGGAAGGCTTATGGGAGGATCTTGATTGAGAGGATTAGGAGAGGAACAGAGGGAGTAATTGGTGAGGAACAGTGTGAATTTAGGACGGGTAGAGGTTGTGTAGATCAGATCTTTGTGGTAAGACAAATATGTGAGAAAGCTATAGGAAAGGGGAAGGATGTTTTTTGGGCTTTTATGGATCTGGAAAAGGCTTACGATAGGGTAGACAGAAAGGCACTGTGGGAGGTTATGCAGATATATGGGATAGGAGGAAAGCTTCTAGGAGCTGTCAAGAGTTTTTATGAGAGTAGTAGAGCTTGTGTCAGGATTAGAAATGGAGAGAGTGAGTGGTTCGAGGTAAAGGTGGGACTTCGTCAAGGATGCGTTATGTCGCCCTGGCTGTTCAACTTATACATGGATGGGGTAGTGTGAGAGGTAAATGCAAGGGTAGTGGGTCAGGGATTGGAGATGGTTAAAGAAAATGGAGAAAAGTGGGAGGTGAGCCAGCTGTTGTTTGCGGACGACACTGTGCTTGTAGCAGGATCGGAGGAGGGATTGAGGAAGTTGGTGACAGTTTGGGAGAGTATGTGATAGAAGAAAGCTAAAGATAAATGTGGGTAAAAGTAAGGTGATGAGATGTACAAGGGGTGAAAGTGGCAGTAGACTAGAAGTGAGCATTAAGGGAGAGCAACTGGAGCAAGTGGATAGTTTTAGATACTTGGGTGCAAATGTGGCAGGAAATGGTGGAGTGAAGGTGGAGGTAGAATGTAGATTGAGAGAAGCGAGTAAATGCCTTGGTGAATTAAAGAGTGTAATGAGAAATAGACATTTGGGAATGGATGCTAAGAGGAGACTGTATGAAGGAGTGATTGTGCCAACAGAACTGTATGGGGCAGAAACATGGAACATAAGAGAGGAAGAGAGAAGGAGTTTGAATGTGTTTGAGATGAGGTGTCTGACAAGTATGATGGGGGTTACTAGGCTAGATAAAGTGAGAAATGAGGAGGTGAGGAGGAGAACAGGGGTGGAAAGGGAGTTGGGAGATAGGGTGGATGAAAGAGTATTAGGATGGTTTGGACACATGGAAAGAATGAGTGAAGAAAGACTAGTAAAAGAGGTATGGAAGGCAGATGTGGAGGGAGTGAGCATGAGGGGACATCCTAGGATGAGGTGGATGGATGGGTTGAAGGGGGCTTTGGGGAAAAGGGGAATGTCTGTTGAGGAAGGACGGGAGAGGACAGAAGACAGGGGTGAATGGAGAATGGTTGTATATGGATGATGTTGTGATGCATGAGGTGGAATGGGCAGGGGGATGGGAGGTGAGGTAGTATGTGTGAGCAAAATTTGACGCAGCCTGAAGGGATTTCTCCCCGTCTTCTCCTTTTATGCATGGGGGGACAGAGAGGGGGGGTCGCCGATTTAATGAAGCAGCCTTGCTGTGGATGTGCTGTGTCTTGCGACACTGCTTCTGACCCAGGGCAGTGGACAAGGTGCAGGGATGACCCGTCATCCAGGAGGTGCTAAGATGAGAGAGAGGGTGGAGGGGTGTGGAGTGTTTTCAGGGATGGAATGGGTGGGAATGATTTTATGCCTTTTCCTTTTTGGCTACCTCCCTTGTAAGGGGGTAAAAGCCTTGGTATATGTATGTATGTATATACAGTATTACTCTATTTGGAAAGCAGTTCTTTTTCAAATCTCTTCTGTAACTGTCCTTCTTAAGTTTCTTCTCTTGTATTTCTTGTGTGTGTGTGTGTGTGTGTGTGTGTGTGTGTGTGTGTGTGTGTGTGTGTGTGTGTGTTTGTAAGGTCACAGCATTACCTATAGATCAGGACAATTTGTGTTTTAGGACGAGTTATTTACGTCACGACTTAAATGAACAATACGACTCAAACTGTCAATAAACAAAATTAAATCTGAGATTCTACAATCTATGTCATCTACAGGTGTTCTTTCCAAGTGTTACGGATTAACCCATTCAACTCCGATGACAAGACATCTTGTCATTTGGTCAAATAAAACCAAAAATCATAAAACACCAAAATGTTTGATCAAACATTTTGGTGTTTTATGATTTTTGGTTTTATTTGACCAAATGACAAGACATCTTGTCATCGGAGTTGAATGGGTTAAATAAATCTTAGATTCTACACTCTATGTCATCTATAGGTACAGTTTTTTCGAAGTGTTACAGATTAAACGAACAACAAATGTTTCATATTACGAGTCAGACAAACCCGTAAGGGGGGGAGGGGGGACGACAATGACATGCAGCAAAAAGAGTGCAACAAGTAAAAAAAATCTGGATGAAAACTACTACCCTAAACAACGGCACAAGCAATTAAAAAAAAATAATAATAATAATAAAATAAATAAATAAAATAAAATAAAATTAGATAAAATGAAAAAAAATAAAATAAGATAAAAATAAACTGTGGCAGCCACTGACCAATCTAGAGCGTCGTCGTCTGCAGCGAGGTTCCTCGACTGCGGATAGGAGGACGGGAGAGGGTGGGTGCGGTTGGGAGGGAGAGGTGGATACTCACTAATGCTTTGCGAGGGCCCGTACGCAGACGTCATGGGAGTTGTCATGGTGCCCATGGCCGCCGCCGCCACCGCCGCCGCCGAGGAGGTCCGAGACGACAACAAACTGCTGCTGTTTAGACTACCGCTAGTGCTCATTGTTAGGCCTGCACGTGCGGAAATATGGCTGGTTTAGTTGTGGTGAGCAAAAACAGGTTTCAGTATGCCCTTTAGCGAAACGACACAACATGCACACTACTCCTGGATCCACACAAACTACGAGCTTGTGACCCGGCCTGGCCTTGGCCTTGACATTACGATGATGAAGAGGATTAGGACAGCTGTGACCACACTATTGCAGGCCTCCCATGAGGTTCCCATTATTAAAAAATAATCATAATTAAAAAATTATAAATAAAAATAAATAAATGAATAAAAATAAATATATATATAAAGAAATAAAAAATATATGAAATAAAAAATAAATTAACAAAATAAAAAATAAAGATATATATAAAGAAATAAAAAAAAATAATAATAAAAAAAATAAAAATAAAAAAATAAAAAAAATCAAATTAAATTAAACCATTAAACCTTCCCACCGATAAGAACCTTCTGTTTACACCAATCACAAATCAGGGAGGCCTGCTAGTGGTGGAGGGAGAGGAGCTTAAGTGCCTGAATATCCTGAACGACCAGAGTATGTGAGAATGTGCCAGTGTTCCTTGAATAACCTTTTTGCTGCATTATAAACTTAAATTTTGAGAATAAACTTGAGCCCCGAGCACCAAAAAGGCATCCTGAACCCATTTCAATAATTTCATAGAATTTTACAAATTTCATTTTTTTTTTTTTAATTATTATTATCATATATATCTTTTTTAATTTTCACTGCTGCCCAATGATCTTATTCAGCTATGGGACTCATTTTGCAGCAAAATGGTTCGGGAAAAGGAGAACCAAGGTAGACATCAACGGCATTTTAATCGTCAATGGCATTTTTATTAACAAGACATTTCGACATACCTATCAACATCTCGTTGGAACGAGTAGTTTCGTAAAAGGGAGGGGTTGCTATGTAATGAATCGGTGGGGGAACACAGCCACAGCTGTGGTGGTGTTCTGCCTTCCTGCATTGCCTCAGACATGTGCAGCGTAGTGGGGAGATACAAACAACCTTTCATCCATGAGGGTCTAAAATGGGAAGGAAAATGAACAACTTCTTGGACAAGTAGGCTTAGGCCTCTTTGTGTGTGTGCGTGTGTGTGCGTGTGTGTGCGTGCGTGTGTGTGTGTGCACGTGCATGTGTGTGTGTGCACGTGCATGTGTGTGTGTGCACGTGCATGTGTGTGTGTGCACGTGCATGTGTGTGTGTGCACGTGCATGTGTGTGTGTGCACGTGCATGTGTGTGTGTGCACGTGCATGTGTGTGTGCACGTGCGTGTGTGTGCACGTGCATGTGTGTGTGTGCACGTGCATGTGTGTGTGTGCACGTGCATGTGTGTGTGCACGTGCGTGTGCGCGCGTGTGTGTGTGCACATGTGTGTGTGTGTGCACATGTGTGTGTGTGTGCACATGTGTGTGTGTATTTACCTAGTTCTATCTTATGGGAAGGGGAGCTACGCTCATGGTGTCCCATCTCTGTACAGTACAGCCTCTCATTAACGGACTAAAAGGGGGGTAACGGTGTCCGTTGATGTGAATAATCTGTTGATTTGGAGTGGTTTTTGGGTGATTGCATAATAGTGATTGCACAGCACTTAACAACAGCACCAAAAACACCAAAAACACAGCTAATTAACGTCTGTTAATGAGAGGTTTCACTGTATCTCGCCATGTCTAACTTGCTCTTTTTCAGGTCTCTTCTGTAACTCCTTTTTGAGCTTCCTTCCATGTCCTCTTGTATTTCTCTTATACCAATTTATCAAGTCTTCTCTATCAAGGACTTTGATACCTTTCATGATTCTGTGTGTGCGTGCGTGTGTGTAATGGAAAATGCCTCAAACAGTTAAACTTGTATTTAAGTTTCTTTTATGTCAACATCCATCTCTCCCATTTATTCTAAGAAGTGTCAGATGGTTTTAATTCCTGTCTGGAAAGCTCCTTGAGGTGTCGGCAGGTAAATTAACCCATTCAACTCCGATGACAAGATGTCTTGTCATTTGGTCAAATAAAACAAAAAATCATAAAACACCAAAATGTTTGATCAAACACCAGAAAAATATGACGTCAGTCCTCGCTTCGCTGCGAGCGAAGCGAGGATTGACGTCATATTTTTCTGGTGTTTGATCAAACATTTTGGTGTTTTATGATTTTTTGTTTTATTTGACCAAATGACAAGACATCTTGTCATCGGAGTTGAATGGGTTAATGCACTGTCAGTGTCTATCTGGTTCTCCTCTTCTTTGTAAAGGTGTGGCAAGGTGGGTGAAGCATACAAAGTAAAGCCACATAACAAAGTAATAGTAGTAGTAACAACTGCTGCAGTAGTAGAATATCACCAAGTTAAAAAGTAGTAATAGTAGTAGTAATGGTAGTAACACAGTTGAAAGCCATAAAAAAGTACTCTGATTAAACCAATTCCCACAGAAGACAAACGGTTGTAGCCACACGTAAACAAAAGAGGAATGAAGTTCTCATGCCTCCGTTGAAGCATGAATTGTACTAATATACATAAATACACTTTTACATGAATAATAAAAGAACATACGAATGAAGGAGACTGCAAGAGACCATAAGGCCTACACAAGGCAACTCCATATCCATCACCACCTGTCATCCCCATCCATAAAGTTGTCTAACCATTTCTTAAAACAACTGATAGTTTCAGTGCTCACTACATGGTTACTAAGTCTATTCCATTCATTGACCACCCTATTAGTAAACCAATTCTTGCCTATTTCCTTCTTAAATCTAAATTTGTCCAGTTTAAATCCATTACTGCAAGTCCTGCCCTGTTGTTTTAAAATGATGACCTTATTTGCATTACCCTTGTTAAAGCCTTTGATCCACTTGAACACCTCTATTAGATTTTTTTTTCTACAAAGAGCTTCCTTTGTGGTAGGGAAAGTAAACTGAAAATTAATTAATACTATCTTAAAGCAACACGTTCATCAAAATCATAGAAACTACAAGATGAGCACAAAAATCCAAACACTTGCACTGACATGTAAATCATCTACCCTAATAGTGCCATTACTAAACCACTGCATTCCCATCCACCCCAAACGACGGAGGCTTTTCGTAAATTCAGGAAAGTACAATATAAAATTGGTACAAAGGAAGTAAAGAAAGTTGGTTCCGAAAAGGACCACCTAGGAGTAATTATCACCAAAGACATGTCCCCAGACAAGCAGATAAACAAAGTAGACAGAGAAATCCACAATTTACTAAGATCAATAAAGGTGGCTTTTAATTACTTGGATGAGGTAATGTTAAAAAAAAAAAAAAAAAAAAAAAAAAAGAGCAACAACAAAGATGGCTCCAATACTTTCAAAATTGACATACATTGTCTAAACTAGAACTACCAACCCTGGAACAAAGAAGAGAAAGAGGAGATCTATTGGCCATTTACAGAATCATGAAAGGCTTGGAAGTCCTTAAGTCCTTGATAGAGAAGACAAAGTGGGATAAGAGAAAAACAAGGGGACATGAAAAGAAACTAAAAAAAAGGATATTCACAGAAGATGTCTGGAACAAACTGGATGAAACGATAGTGTGCACAAACACCATACAAGAATTTAACAAACTAGATGTTGCTAGATACAAAGACTGGTCACTATGAGCTTAGCTTCCCTTCCCGTATAATTCAACTAGGTAAATACACATACACACACACACACAGGGACGGGACCCCATATGCATAACCCCTTTCTTATTACAATTAGATAAGCACACACACACTAGATATGGCGAGTTACAAAGAGAGGGCACCACAAACCTAGCTCCCCTTCCCATAAGATACAACTAGGTAAACATACACACTTTTCCACAGTTTATGGTCAAAAATAGGTCAATATACAAATCTGGTGTGTGAATCTTGCCCTTTCCCACTTCATAAATTCAAAAGCAAACATGCTAGTATATACACTTACGTGAAAACACAAATTATACAAACCATTTCCTGGGGTCAACATTCTTGCTCGGTCTGCAATCCAATGACGGATGCACAGGCTCCAGAGAGTTCTCGTCCACGTCTGTCTTCAGTCTCGGACAAAATAAATGCCGAGGACACGCCACTCTCTATGTGCACACACATGCAGTTCACAAAACCCAACTAATGCTTTGACTGGAGATCACACAATTCACCATGCAGTCTTGCAGGCTCGTGTAATTATGAACGAGCATACATGTGCATCCACATAACCATTAAGCACAAAGTGTGAGTTTATGTACACGGTGTGCCCAGATTCCCACCCACCTCCTACAGAACTCGAGAGTAACAATACTGAACACCGTTCCTCCTGGATATACATACGTATACGTAAAAAAAAAAAACTCACCAGGCCGTGGCAATACCGACTGCGGGGTGCTCATGGATCGATACGATGTCTGCTGCTGCTGTGCTGGGCCCCCGAGGTGGTTGGCCCCCTGATTGGGCAGAGGTCGCACCATCTGCACGGGTCCTCGGCTGCCTGCCGATGGAGGCGTGGCCGGCGAACTGGAGGAGGTATTGAGCACTCTTCGCCGCACATCTGCGGAGGAAGGACACCAGTGTACGGAAACACCCATAACATATGGCTAAACGGGGCACAACTCCAATACGCGAAACATCAGTAAACTTGGTAGTGCGTGTCTGTACGTGCATGTGCGCATACGTGCACGCAGACAAGGATCACCTGTACCTAGCAATGCAAACTAATGTGGATAGATGCGACGAATCGTAGAAACCACCCGAATGGAGAGATACGAGTTACGTCTCGAACGTCGACAGCTTCTCGCTGATGCACAAAACCTACCCCACGTGTACATATTATTAATCAAAACATCTACAAAGGATCACAAAGGAGGAGCACGACGACCGGAGACCTTTTGGTCCATAACTACGTCAACTGCGGGGGGGAGGGGGGGGGGAGATGAACCTAAGCGCATTGGTCTCAATTGCTGTATAACCAACATCCCCAAAGGTCTCCCACAGCTGAAGAAAATACCCTGACAGCTACGTAACTACCTTGAAAATTAACCCGCTTTTTTTTTTTTTTTTCAAATGGCTGAGGGAAAGTCCCCATAATCAAAGGATTACAACTACACGGTTCAAAATCTTTGAAATTCATAAATATCCAACATTCGGAACAAACCGATCAAAGTGACGATCACCCAAGAGCCCCATAGTAAAGCGGACAGATGCATCAGTGAAGCTCAATTTCTGTGACACAAACTGAACACAAACAAGGGAATAAAGACTGGAATACCAATAAAGTGAAACAGAGGTGTAACAAAATTATAGTGATAAACCCGAGTATAATAAGTACGTACATGATGATATGGTTTAATGTCAAACTCCTCCCATCGGAAAGCCAGGACGGTACCCCTTACTAAGGACTTTGTAGCGTGGAATTTAATGAACCATGCCCCTGGTCCAACTTCGCCGGTGGCAGGATTTGAACCACCATCCCCTCGACCTTCGCCGCAAGAAACGACGCCCTAATCCGGTCAGGCCAAAAGGCCTTTTATCCCTTATAAATGGGATGGGCGTGGTTGTTCGCTGGTGCACCAGCGAACAACCACGCCCATCCCATTTATAAGGGATAAAAGGCCTTTTGGCCTGACCGGATTAGGGCGTCGTTTCTTGCGGCGAAGGTCGAGGGGATGGTGGTTCAAATCCTGCCACCGGCGAAGTTGGACCAAGGGCATGGAATGAAGTGTGAATATTCATCAACTCTCGTCGAATCCTGACACAGGAGTACCAATGCAACAACAACAACAGTATGCGGACAAATCAAATCCCAAGACACCAGTTATGTTAGGTTAGTGTACACATTTGCACGTACCAAAGCCGGGTACCAGTGTCCAGTGACAACATATGCCCACCTACGTATGTCCAGACATTAAGGCATTCTTGGAGTTGGGTGACAAGACACGTTTCACCCAATATCAAGCGTCCTACCAAACAAGTGAGGAATGTAGTCACTCACTTAAGGCCTCGGGAAAGACGGGTCAGTGAGGAAGACACCTACGAAGTGGAAGACCCACTTTGTACAAGTGGCAACCTTCGTCAATTTTACAAACATGGTGGTCCTTTGAGATGGACATCAGATAGAACCGTCTCCCTGCGACCTACTTGCAAAACTTGTCGACACCTTCGGCTCCATCTATAGCGGATTCACATTTCGCCACCTGGAAACCCGGAGCCCTATAGTGGCTGCCACCAGTCTCCAGGACCTGCCATAGATCTCTCAGAGAAGAAACATTATTGTCCGTTTTGTATCTTTACAGGAATGTTTGTACAAGAATACCTCACTATACAGCCGAGTTGTGTTCCCAGCCGACTGGTCACAATGAGAAAATTTGTATATTGAGGTTAAGGGTTTTCCGTGTACATAGGGGGGTTGTGTTTATGGACCCTGTCAACCCCCTCATACAACACCCAACATTTGTTTCACCTACTTTATAGCACTTGGTCGTATAGTGAGGTATTCCTGTATATCATTGGCTTGTAGCAGCGACAGGAGGGCAGCAATCACTCGCTGTCAACTCTTACATGAAAACGTGGCAGAATTACGGTCAAAAGTTCATCATAAGAGATCTTGGTCCTAGCCTGAAGACCCACAGGGCCGGCACACCACTAGATGGAGACGAAGATGGTTCTCGAAGATGCAGCTGGGAGACTATTTGCTCCAGTGACAATCAAACTGTTTCATTCAGCTCCGTAGAATTACAAAGGATTACAAAGGCGGAGCATGCCGACAGGAGACCTTTTGATCCATATCTAGGTCGGAACTCATCCTAATGATTGGGTCGAAGAATTTGGTTAGTTTGTTAGGGCACTGGAATAAACTGTTATGTTCTACAAGCGCACACGACAAACGTCTCTCAAGGACATCCAAGATAACCGAAAGGAAGTACGAGCTACGAGGTCACATGCCATACAGAAATCATCATTTTGATTCTTGAGCACCACACAAACACAAAAAGAATCTACTCGAGCACATTAACTAAAGGAAATATGAATTTCCACCACACGAAACTTTGCCGAAGTGAAACGACAGTGACATCTGCGGCTCTGCCCTAGAGGCGGCACACCTAATACACACTCGACAAATTCTAAAAACCAAAACCAAAATGAAGGAGTCTGCAAGGTCCCGTGAACTCCCTCCAGATATCCAACTAAAACTCCTTTATGGTACAAGGAACCTCTTGACAACACGGGGCAAGGTGACACCCCTGCCAGGAGCAAAGCACTTACCCGACTGTCCCTCCGACGATGAAATGGAGTTCATGATGGGCGTGGGGGCGGGGGTGGGCATTGCCTTACCAATGACCTGCGGAAAAAAAAGTTAGATGAAATATTTTGTAACAAGTGTGAACAAAAACAAATTGTATGATTTATCATTGTCATTAGCAAAGAAATGGAAACTAAGATATGTTGCACTGGAAATTGAAGGAAGAAGGACAGAGAAAAGAAGACGGCTGAAGTAAGAGAAAGAGAAGAGAGGAGAGAGCAAAAGAGACAAAAAAGAAGAGAAGAAAGGGAGAGAAAGAAGGTAAATAAATTAAACAAAGTCCAATGACATTTCTAAAACATAAGTTGCAATGGATTTTACAGTTTTCCTAGACGACCAAAGAGACGAACATTTATAATCCGCCACAGCTCTTGCAAAACTTGGTAAAAGCTGCCACCCTAACTATCTCAACTATACCAAATCTTGCCTTGTTACTATTTATACTTCATCCGCAAAACACCGTCAGCTCTGCCATATTTCTTCCGCATGTTTATCCACAAGTACACATACCCATTTAATCCTATGTACACTTTCGAGTAACAGTGCAAACCAATGGTGTGATGACGAATCAAAAATACAACACAATGAGGCTAGTTCAATGTAACTTACCCATACCATATAAAATTATAAAATCTAAATTTATGAGAGATACAGACAGGAGTGTGATTGGTCTCGGTAATCCCCTTATAAAGGGGAAAGGGTCTTCTGGTATACGCATGTGCATAACAAGTTTAGTCATACGTGAACTTCATCCATAAAATTTTTGTCTCTCCGAGTTATCTTGCCTATTCACACACACTGCACTTTTTTTTTACCCCATCAGCAATACAGTGGTCACTCTGCTATAACTACATATATATATATACTAAAGGCTTTTTCCCCCTTATAAGGGAGGTAGCCAAAAAAACAAAGGCATAAAAACCACTCCCACCCATTCCAACCCTATCACACTCCACTCCCCTCCACCCTCTACCCTCCCTCTTATTTTGGCACCTCCTGGATGACGGATCATCCCTGCATCTTGTCCACTGCCCTGGGTCAGAGGCAGTCTTGCAAGAGACACAGCACATCCACAGCAAGGCCGCTTCATTAAATCGGTGACCCCACTCTCCGTCCCCTCATGCAGAAAAGAAGACGGGGAGATATCCCTTCAGCTATAACTTTTTTTTTTTTTTTTTTTACCCCATTGGCAATAAAGTGGTCACTTGGCTATAACTACAAAATAAATATAATCAGGACGCCATCACCAGCATCCTTGCATACATACCCACTCGCACCTCATGACGCCTATGCAGGCGGCGTTATATCCTAGGGATTAACACAAATACACTTTGACACAAAAATAAGTATTATCGTACATACGTCAGTACCTGAACTCAGCTTACGTTACAATTTCAAAAGAGACTAATGGTTGCATACAAACAAGGAAAGGTGGGGGGGGGGGAGGGCTTAGATTTTACGTCATCAAACCAAACTAATACACTACTCGCAATCGAGGTAACTACCAGGTATGTATTTCCGAAGTCATTCAGAATTTAAAAAGACGTAAGGTTGTGGTCTACAGTATCTCTTACATGAACAAATGCTGCCATGATTAAACACAGAGACATACGGAGCTCGAACAAGTTTATTTCGCTTTGCTGCACGGTTGGTAGAGCCTCTCCCTTCACCAGACATTAGTCGGAACATACATACATACATACATATACCAAGGCTTTTTCCCCCTTCCAAGGGAGGTAGCCACAAAGGGAAAGGCATAAAAACACTCCCACCCATTTCATCCCTAAATACACTCCACACCCCTCCCACCCTTCCTCTCATCTGAGCACCTCCTGGATGACGGGTCATCCCTGAACCCTGCCCACCGCCCTGGGTCAGGAGCAGTGTCGCAAGACACAGTACATCCACAGCAAGGCCGCTTCATTTAATCGGCGACCCCCCCTCTCCGTCCCCCTTTGCATATAAAGGGAGGACGGGGAGAAATCCCTTCGGGCTGCGTCAAAATTTACTCACACATACTAACCCCCCCCACCCCTCCGCCCATTCCTCCTCATGCAGTCACAACATCATCCATATACAACCATTCTCCACTCACCTCTGTCTTCCGTCCTCTCCCTTCCTTCCTCAACAGACATTCCCCTCTTCCCCAAAGCCCCCTTCACCCCATCCATCCACCTCATCCTAGGACGTCCCCTCATGTTCACTCCCTCCACATCTGCCTTCCATACCTCTTTTACTAGTCTTTCTTCACTCATTCTTTCCATGTGTCCAAACCATCCTAATATTCTTTCATCAACCCTCTCTCCCAAATCCTTTTTCACCCCTGTTCTCCTCCTCACCTCCTCATTTCTCACTCTATCTAGCCTAGTAACCCCCACCATACTTCTCAGACACCTCATCTCAAAAACATTCAAACTCCTTCTCTCTTCTTCTCTTATGTTCCACGTTTCTGCCCCATACAGTGCTGTTGGCACAATCACTCCTTCATACAGTCTCCTCTTCGCATCCATTCCCAAATGTCTATTTCTCATTATACTCTTTAAACCACCAAGGCATTTACTCGCTTCTCTCAATCTACATTCTACCTCCACCTTCACTCCACCTTTTCCTGCTACACTTGCACCCAAGTATCTAAAACTATCCACTTCCTCCAGTCGCTCTCCCTTAATGTTCACTTCCAGTCTACTGCCACTTTCACCCCTTGTACATCTCATCACCTTACTTTTACCCACATTTATCTTTAGCTTTCTTCTATCACATACTCTCCCAAACTCTGCCACCAGCATCCTCAATCCCTCCTCTGACCCTGCCACAAGCGCAGTGTCGTCCGCAAACAACAGCTGGCTCACCTCCCACTTTTCTCCATTTTCTTTAACCATCTCCAATCCCTGACTCACTACCCTAGCATTCACTTCTCGCACCACCCCATCCATGTATAAGTTGAACAGCCAGGGCGACATAACGCATCCTTGACGAAGTCCCACCTTTACTTCAAACCACTCACTCTCCATTTCCAATCCTAACACATGCTCTACTACTCACATAAAAACTCTTGACAGCTCCCAAAAGCTTTCCTCCTATCCCATAAATCTGCATAACCTCCCACAGTGCCTTTCTGTCTACCCTATCATAAGCCTTTTCCAGATCCATAAAAGCCCAAAAAACATCCTTCCCCTTTCCTATAGCTTTCTCACATATCTGTCTTACCACAAAGATCTGATCTACACAACCTCTACCCGTCCTAAATCCACACTGTTCCTCACCAATTACTCCTTCTGTTCCTCTCCTAATCCTCTCAATTAAGATTCTCCCATAAGCCTTCCCTACTACACTCAACAGGCTAATCCCTCTGAAATTACTACATTCACACTTGTCCCCTTTTCCCTTGTAAAGAGGAACTATACAGGCACTACTCCAGTCCTCCGGTACTCTACCCTCTCTCCAGCAAACATTAAATAATCTCACCAACCAGTCCACCATCACTGAACCTCCCTTTTTCAGACATTCTGCATGACATCCATCCAGACCAGGTGCCTTACCTGCTTTCATCATCTTTACAACTGCCTTCACCTCATCCTTCCTTATTTCTCCTCCATTCTCCTCACTCATCACAAACAAAACTCCTTAAACTAAACTATGTTGGTACATTAAGGCGAATTATTAGAGACTAGTACTACGACCTGGGTCATGGTTTCCGTCTACATTGTTGAAAGGTTTCAATAATAGAATAAAAATTTGGAGTAAGTACTCGTAAAGCAACGGAACTTCAAAACGGCGAGCAACCGGCTGCCTATTTCAATACATTACATTTGATTACTCGTACTAACTAGCTAAAGCATCACTGATACACCTCATTCCAAACATACTTGTGGCAGGAAAGGGAGGAGTGGGGTGGTCGAGGTAAATGCCTTGGTGGATTAAAAAGTGTAATGAAAATAGACATTTGGGAATGAAAGCCAAGAAGAGGTTATATGAAGGAGTGATTGTGTCAACAGCACTGTATGGGGCAGAAACATGGAACATAAGATAGGAAGAGAGAAGGAGTTTGAATGTGTTTGAGATGAGGTGTCTGAGAAATATGACAGGGGTTACTAGGCTAGATAGAGTGAGAAATGAGGTGGTGAGGAGAACAGGGGTGGAAAGGAAGCTGGGAGGTAGGTAGGGTGGATGAAAAAGTATTAGGATGGTTTGGACACATGGAAAGAATGAGTGAAGAAAGATTAGTAAAAGAAGTGTGGAAGGCAGAGGTGGAAGGAGTGAATATGAAAGGGCATCCTAGGATGAGAAGGATGGATGGGGTGAAAGGGGCATCAGGAAAGAGAGGAATGTCTGTTGAGGAAGGAAGGGAGGAGACAGAAGATAGGGGTGAATGGAGAAGGGTTGTGTGTGGATGATGCTGTGATGCATGAGAGGGAGTGGGTGGGGGATGGGGGGTGAGGAAGTATGTATGAGAAAAAAATTGACACAGTCCAAAGGGATTTCTCCTCGTCTCCTCCTTTTCTGCATAGGGGGGACAGAGAGGGGGGGTCACTGAATTTATGAAGCGGCCTTGTTGTAGATGTGCTGTGTCTTGCGACACTGCTTCTGACCCAGGGCATCGGACAGGATGCAGGGATGACCCGTCATCCAGGAGGTGCCAAGATAAGAGGGTACAGGGGAATGGAATATATAGGAAATGGAATGGGTGGGAGTGGTTTCTATGCCTTTTTCTTTTTAGCTACCCCCCGTGTAGGGGGAAAAAGCCTTTGGTATATGTATGTATGTAAGTTTTGTTACTGGCACCCTATCTAATGGAACATTTCATTTATACTGAGTCTTTCTCCAAAATACTCGTGGCCATTAGCATAAGATAACAGACAACAGAAAAACACTCTATTCAGTGATCATGTTTCTGCTAAACTGGGCTACTTCATTGCTGGTTTTCCCACTAAATAACAGAATATCCTCAGTTTAAAGGACTTATATCACTAATTCAAGCTTTCGCTGTTGACTTTAACTTGTTAAATTGGTCTTCTGCTAAACAGGAATTCATTAAATCAGGCCTCCATTGCACATGTTGGTGACATGGATGCAGCCCCACACCAATACAATCCAACGTTTCCTACCCAGATAAATCTATGAACGGGTCTAAGGACAGCTATGGGGCTGTAGGTTTTCAGGGAAAGAAATTCAAAGGAACAAATATTTCATTCTTGTTTGTAACATCCGCCTACGTTCCCCCCTGGCCTACCCTTTACTCTAGCTTTTAATACAGGGATTTCTTGATTTTTGCGAGGGATACATTCCTGAAGGGATCGTCTAATGTAAAAATCGCATAAAGTGAACAGTTTAGTTTTACTATTGCTTACTTGATTTTTCACATCGTGTTATTCTAAATCGTGTAATATGAAAAAATTAATGAATAGGTTTTTCACCTTGTGTTATTCCAAAATCGTACATTCTAAACACGCATAAATGAAGAAATACCTGTATTATAAGTTCCTCCATTCCCAGAGGATATCTAATCCCCTCTACTTTCGTAGCAACCACAACACTACAGATTGGCTCGTTCTACCACGCTAAATGAAGAGAGCAAAGCAGAGCCAATGTTGGACGTAAGACAGGTTGTCAACAAGCATACGAAAATGACTATCAAAGATGGATTGGGAAGGTATAGATAGCCTTGTAGTGAGTGAGTGAGTGAGTGAGAGGAGGAGCAGGAACTTGTTGGGTTGGGTGAGGGCCGCCTCCTCCTCCAGGAAGGTCAAGTTCCTCTCACTTGGCGGCAGCAATTGCCGAGTATTTACCGACTGCAAACTACTGCTAGCCACACAAGGAAGTAGTAACAACAGCCACACTGCTCTCGGGTTAACTGCAAACTTTAGGGGAAGATGAAGTTCGTAAGGAAGGAGAGGGGGCAAGGCCACCAAGACGTACGGGAACGACCAGCCTCCCCGTCGTGAGTACCTCCCCCGTGCTGGTACTGCGACTCTCCCACTGTTTAATGAGTCCGCGTGTGCCACCGACGACACTGCTTGACGCCGCCTCTTCCTGCTCCTGCTGTTGCTGTTGCTGCCGAGGGCTTGGACGGGACGGGAGTGGGAGCCGTAAATGTATGGGGAATAACTACAAGGACATTACAAAGTAGCGAAAGATGAGACAAGACAATAAGAGGGAGAGAGGGAGAGAGGGAGAGAGAGAGAGAGAGAGAGAGAGAGAGAGAGAGAGAGAGAGAGAGAGAGAGAGAGAGAGAGAGAGAGAGAGAGAGAGAGAGAGAGAGAAAGGTTTAGAAAAGGTAAAAAACGAATGAGGGCAGGTACGAGCGTGTGGTGGGTGGCAGGCGAATGCCGGAAGTGTTGGTGACAAGCAGGTGTCAACGAGGAACAATGGCAATGAGTAGAGGTGGCGTACAGTGAGCCAGGTCATGCATGTGGCGGTCGGAAGAGTGTGATGTTGAGGTGCAAGGAAGGGAACGCAAACAGATAATGGTGGAGGATGTGGAGTGAGAGGGGGAGGAGATATAATAAAAAAAAATAATAAATAAAATAAAATAAAATAGAATATATAAACAAACAAATAAATAAAATAAAAAACATAAGGGAGGTGGAGGAGGAGGAAGAGGTATGAAGAGGAAAAGCAATGAGAATGAAAGAAAAAGTTAAATTACACAAATGAAGACAGAGTTGCGGCGTCTATCATCACAAAACCCATAATTTAATCGGGTTCAACTATGGCCAGCCACAAACCAAAGGCAATACAAAACATCAAAACATAAATGAATGATACCATAAATTGCAGCGTACAAGTTTTCAAACCTAAAAAAAGAAAAAAAATATATTTCCAATACTATGGGTCGATTTATATGACTGGTATAAAATGCATGTCCATCACCAGCAGGCTACTACAAACGTATCCCACCAAAACCTGTGTCAGGTGAACATATTTGCCATACTATTGCAAAATATTAAATAATGAAATAGTAACACAAATTCACTATTCTATTCACATTTCATTTACTGGTAAATCTAAGTTTTGGATCAATAGCCTAAGGTATGTTTGTGGGTTGACCTACATGGTACAAGTTTAACTCCAAATTGCGAGCTAAAATTATTGTGGTAGACCTGTACACCAAGTTGACTTATACAATGCAATTTACAGTATAAAAAAAAAAAAAAAAAAAAAAAAATGACAACCACTTTCAGTACATACAAGTACATTCAAAAAATGTATGCACAGGTAGTAAATGCAAGCCAGTCTTGTTAGCCAATGTTGATATGTCACTACTACCATTGCTAATGCTTCATACAGAAAATGAAGGCATATGCAAGCATGTAAACAAGATACAATATCTAGAGAATTCCAATGACATACTTTTGTGGAAAAAACTACACACACAAGCTTGTAAACAAGAAACAGTACCTACAAAATTACAATTAAACATACTTTTGTGAAAAAAATACACACACAAGCATGTAAACCAGGTACAGTAATAAGAGAATTCCAAGGAAATATACTTTTGTGAAAAAAAAACTACACACACAAGCACGTAAACAAGATACAGTACCTAAAGTATTCCAATGAAACATACTTTTATGGAAAAAAAAAACTAACACACATAAGCATGTACACAAGATACAGTACCTAGAGAATTCTGAGGAAATATTTTGTGAAGAAAAGAAAGAAAAATCACCACACGAGATTACAACAACAAAGGGATGAAACCAACAATGCTCCATTAACTCGGGGTTTCTAAAGTTACTAACAACTCCTACGTAACTACAACAATCAGTTGCACCTCTCCCCTTCCATGACATAAATAGCATTTGGCAGTAATTAAGAGCCTCATTCACGATTCATTAATATATACACTAGCACGGATTCCAAGCATCACAGCTAATCAAAAACGAGATACGAACACTCCATTTCTCAACCTACATCAGTGGGTAGCACTTTCGTACGACTAACCTAGCCGCCTACAGCAAACTTAACAAAATGTTATCCTTAAAGACCCCTTTTTGAGATTGCCAAATGCACCAACCTCAATTTTTATACACACACGAATGTTTGAAAGCATGTGTACAATAAGCAATCTCCCCTTGTGTAGTCTTCAAAATAAATATCCTATGTTGCATTTCTTTGTCCTACTAAAAATGAATTTAGCACAAATACTGAATATATGCACCATTTCCTTTCTCCCTTTACTAACAAAGAACATGAGTATCATTATTTGACTACAAACAAATCTCACTCAAATACCAAAAATATGCACTATTTCCTCTCTATAACCACTTCAGTATGATTCAAATTCTAGCTCACAACATCGGCTGCCATATGTAATCAGCATCACTATAAAATATAAAGTCACTGCTGTATTACTTAGTCTCTTTTACTCTGACTAATAAACACAGAAAATATGATCAAACCAGTTCAAAGAATCCAGGAGTAACTCATGTACAACTAAAAAAAAATATGTAATCAAGACGCTAACGCCGGGATCCTTGCGTACCCACTTGTGCCTCGTGACACCTACGCAGGCATCATAGTACAGAAGTGGTTAAACAAGAGCAACCATCTGCAACACAGGATGGGAAGACTCACTGCATTGTTCCTCCTGAGTTGGTCAGGAGTACCCACTTGTGCCTCATGATGTCTACGTAGGCATCATAGTACAGAAGTGGTTAACAAGAGCAACCATCTGCAACACAGGATGGAAAGACTCAATGCATTGTTCCTCCTATCCTCACATACGCACTTGTGCCTCGTGATGCCCACTTAGGCATCACAGTATAGAAGTGGTTAACAAGAGCTGGAAGACTCACTGCATTGTTCCTCCTGAGTTGGTCAGGAGCATACTTCTCCAGGATCTCCTTGGCTACTTTGTAGGTCTCCGTCTCCATCACCTGGTCCAGAATTTGTGCTCGCCTCTCCTTCAACTCCGACAGCTTCTTCTCGTTGCGGCAGATTTTCCGTCTGTAGTGCCATGTCAGCAGACGTTTGACGATGTATATTCTGCGAGAGAGAGAAAAAATATTTAATCCTTCTGCTACGTACAAAACATTATCTGCTTTGAATGCTTTTCATCATTCTAAGGTTACACAAGAAGCCGATGGTGTGGGTTTGCACTGCTAATTTGCACCACTTCTCCAAGCATTCGAAGAGTTGTAAGAAATGGCAACGTCAAATTCATCATCACCATAATAACTGTTGCCTTGGCTTTCACTGACTGGAAACCTGAGTGGTGTACATATGTATACCCCACAAGCATTCTAGCATTGGTGCAAATACAGTAAAATTCCTTTTATCCGACCTTTGAACATCTTACTACTCCAAACATCCGACTTTTTTCTGTAGAGTATGCTAGTTACTATTATTTCTATTAGCATTTTGTATACATGTACGAAATGAAAAGTGATGCGTCATTGTGTGTATGTGCATACGTAGCAAGCATGAATGTTCCAGAACTTTACTAATTGCCATTTCTGTTTACATGATTAATTGTTATTTTATTTGTAATGCGAAAGTTGAATGAATGGGATATAGATTATTAATTCTATTAAATTTAAATTATTGTATAACTGAGATTTGGATGTATGTAAATTTCTGTGTGCAAGGAATTAATTGGAAAAATGGAATGAACGCAACTTTCGAGACGCCATGCCCAAGCTTGAAGTGACGCATATGGATCAGATTGAGCGAGCGAGCTGAGAGAGAAGGAAGTGGTCGTGTGTGTGGAATTAATTATTTATCGCCTCTGCTGTGCAAATAAACTGAGGAACAATTCTCATAGTGTTCTCCTCACATTGTTGAGCAAACCAACAAATGGTGTTCAGCGGTGACATACAAACAGTTACGAAAGGAGAAGTGAAATTTTTCCCACCCACCCAACCCTACCCACGCAAGGGCACAAGTGTGTGACCTGTGTTGCCAGTATCTTACGTGAAATTTTTCCAAGCTTCTGCCGACGAACCTGCCTTGTCTTACGACAGTGTTCTGACCCACGTGACCCAAATTCCTGCAATTCCATCAGCCCTGCAGGCGCCATTCGAGAATTCACTCCTAGGGTCACCACCACCTCCACAACCCCGTTTGTCGGAGCCAGCGGTACCAAAGCATCGACGCTATTTCCTGTCTCATTACCCTCACCCTCCAGCTCACCCCTTGCTACCCACGAGTCGAACTTATTCCACACGTCCACTACATCTCGTATGTGGATTTAACCCAAGGAGCATTGACATTCTCACCCGCTCTCCGTTCCTCACGACTCCTATCACGGTGAGTCCTCTCCCCTCCTACTGCACTCGTTGGAGACTCACCCTATGCACCACCTCTGCCATCCTTGCTGAGCGTGACCTTCTCTATGTCTCCACCTCCACCACCCCCACCGCGGAGCCAACAGCTTCAAATCCAGCCGTTTCCGGAGATCTACAAGTCTACGCCGAGGAACCCCCCCCCTCCCTCCGGCTACACTCGTCGACTTAAATCGTCGAGTTCCTCCTACTGCAATTCCGACCGTTCCCCTTCCAGCTCATGGAATCACGGGTTCTCTTACTCCTCCGCTGACCGGCACCCACCGCAGTCTCCCCATGAATGCTCCTCTCCTCCACTCACCGGCACCCGCACGACTTCATCTATGATGCAAGACGTTTCCATTCGGTTCAGTGACCCTTCATCACAAAGACATTCTGTGTTTGGACTATGTTACTAGTGTGATATAATTTGCATTTATTATATTATTTCATATAATATTGCCAGTGATAGTGTTTTGTCTTTAAGATTACCAGTGATACTGTTTTGTTTTGTTTCTTCATTTCAATACTATTACTTACCTGCATTTTGTATATGTATAGCAAATTATTCCAATTGTTTATTTTTTCTTCATATTTCATTATAAGTTCTATATTACACTATACCTCCTCTGTGTACTTTTCCTAATCTCTTCAACTGTTTACAGCCAAGCCAGTTCCCTTCCATAAACTGTGTTCTTCCATACCTCCTGTGTTTTCTTCTGCCTACATCTCAAGCCGTCTTCTACTATTTCTAAGGTAAGTGGAAAACTTTTGGCAGTGTATAATTTCACATATGACAGATTTTCCTCACGATCCTTGTCGTTGCCCTTCCCTCAATCCTCTACTTTCATCCACAGACTCAATATATTCACCTCCTCCATCCCCAGACTTTTTATCTCCACTCAATTTGTCACTAAACGACCTACCAACCCTACCTTCACCTCAGTCCCCGTCACCACTTTTGAGCCCTACCACAATGGCTTCTTCCTCCACTCAAACCCCCGTTCCACAACTCATGACTATCGTGCACGAAATAGCAGACATACCCAAGTTTACAGGAGACGACATACCCACCCATACATTCCTGTCTAATGTTGAACAAGCTCTAAACTGTAGGAAGTGCTCTTCAGATCAGGAAAAACTTGCTGTTCTCCACAGCTTTATTGATTTCGAATCAAACACTGGAGACATACTCCAAACGGATGCCTTCCAAGAACGTACTAGTTATTCCACGTATGTAGACTTAATCAAATCTCACTTTGGCCAACACACCACCCTTGATGTTCTCACTCCCCTATAAGACCTTTCTTTCCAAATCAGCTCCCCCTCATATGTCAGAAAGGAAAAAGCAGCAAGAATTGCATCAGACCTTAAGGCCCGATTGAAATCAACTCTTGCATCTTCCAAATGGTTTGATACAGATGGAAAAATCTCCCTTAACGATGTTGCTTCCCTTATTGCATACTTTCGCTTTCTTTCTCTTCTCCATCCAGACATGTTAAACAAAACTCAATCCATCCAATTCATTCCAACTATGACCATCTCGGATTTGTCCCATCAGATTCAGGAGTCACCAAAGACACTGACATTGTTACCCAGCTAACCCTCTATCCCCAAGCCTGCATTCTCTGTTGCACATGTTTCCAGATGTTCCTCTCAGCATAAATCCACTTTTCGCAGCAGATCCACCACCCGTCCTAGACACAGATCCTTCTCCTGTCACATGGTCATTTACTACTATTGCAAGAAACCAGGACACTATGCAAACCGTTGTGCTATTCGTCTAGCCACCCCTCCCAATAAAGATTGCATGGCACCTGTTACAATACAGCTGCAGTGTTGTGTTTTGAATTTCTCAAAAGACCTTCTCTTCCCGTCAGAGTTCCCCTTCTCCTCAATGACTATCTCCTGCTTCTCTCAGAACACCCCCTCCTAGCATGCATATCCCATCCCCACCACCCACC
>NC_134788.1:55665606-55700606 GCF_046742065.1 Oratosquilla oratoria
GTAAACAAACTACAAAATATCTTTATATCTAAATACCAAAAGGATTCTTCCCCCTTAATGGGGGGTAGCCAGCCAAGGCATGCACCAACTTCCTCCGGAAACATATTCATAATCATATCACTCACCGCTCCATTAACACACAAAGACAACACACTGCTGCATGCCAGACCCCCTGATATCCACCCTTCTGAATCCTCTCTCCCACGAAAGGACAGAGTCCACTTGGCCAGACTGCGATGCGGTCACCACCCAGCACTTCTAAGCTACCAGAAGAGGCTGGACGACCGTGTTGTGAACAGCTGCCCAGGATGTAACACTTCACCCCATACCATACAACACATAATGGAAGACTGCATTATACACAATCATGCACGCAAACAACACAACATACACTCTATAAAGGATTTGTGGGAAAACCCAGTTTCGGCTGTGGCCTTCCTTGGGGAGACGGGACTGCTCGGACAGACAGTCTAGGGAACGACAACAACAACAACAACCACAAAATATATATATATGTATGTATGTATATATATATATATATATATATATATATATATATATAAAAATATATATATATATATATATATATATATATATATATATATATATATATACGGTATATGTACACACACAGTCACCTAGGATAAAGTAAATATATATTTTCTTTTTAAAATCGATGTGTCACTTTACTATGCAATACCAATTTAGAACAAATAATAAAGATTTATGAGAAGCACTAAAATATCTCGGAGTAGATGGTAGATAAGGCAACCAGAGATGTGAATGATGCTTCTCCTCAACAAATATATATATATATATATATATATTACAAAGAATTACAAAGGCGGAGCATGCTGACAGGAGACCGTTTGGTCCATATCTAGGTCGGATGCAAAAAAAATCATAATAAAATAAATAAAAACTATAATAATGTAAATAACAAATAAAACACATAGATAAATGCATAGGTATAGTTAAATAATAAACAAAGAGGTAAATAGTAAATAATAATAAATTGACATATGACTAATAATAAATGAAAATCAAACAGACAAATGATAACAAAACAAAAACAAATAATATGAAATAAATTATAATATAATACGAGTGTCGTGCTATCCTGAGGCTATGAAAACACGAGGGTGGCAGAGGAATGAGAGATGGTATGGTGATCCTTCGCATACAGGTATTTCCCAATTTATGCGTGTTTAGAATGTGCGGTTTTCGAATAGAGATAAAAAAACGTAGTCATTTTTTCATATTACACGGATTATTTAGAATAATGCAATGTAAGAAATCAAGTAAGCAATGGTAATACCATTCGCTTTAGGCAATTTTTATTTTATGTGATTCCTTCAGGAACATATCCCTCGCACAAATTGAGAAATCATAAGAAACATTTCCTCTTTACCAATTAACCCTCCCCGAGTTATGACTACATCTGAACATATAATGGCTCATTACGATGAACGAATCTCGTTCCCCCGCAACTACTAACGCATCCTAGCCACTTAGTTTTGTAGCCTGACAGAGCACGCAAGTTAACAGGTCTCCCGTGCACACATGGCGACATTTATCATTCAAGTTGGCAAACTCCTTGACACCAGCCGCACCAGAGCTGCACTTGGCACACATCCAACCGTATGTCACCGTCACTCTCAGAAGAGCTCAGGGCATATGTCACAATTTATGGATCATGACTACAATATAGGTTCCTGCTTTATTCTTCTTCCTCTGTTCTGTCTCCGTATATTCCCTTCCACCGACCAAGGTCTCGTATAAACGATTTATACAGTCGACATTTTTACGAACTTTAGTGACGTCTCTCAAGACCGAGTCAATCAACATTCTTTTACGATTGGGGACAAATCTCTATTCGGTGAAGAATCCTGGACACTTTCAATTTCTACTGTTTCTCCGTTCTCCCTGCATTCGGTCTCTCCTTTGCCACCTAAACAATTACAAATATTTGGTTCACAGCGATCCGCCAGGATTGAAGCGTAGGTCACAAATGTATCTGTGTCCTCTACGGTTATTCTTTCCGAACCCCAAGCGCCCCTTCACCACTCCCCCTCGGTCCTCCTTTAGGCTTTTGCCTACCCTTTCCATTTGCCGCCACACAGGGAATGGGACGCTTTGCTTGATACCAAAACCTCATTCTGATTTTCGAGAACGAAAAGTTCCTTTTCCATTCACCAAACGGACTTTGTACGCCATCGTCAGAAATCTATCGTTGAAGACCTTATCCATTTCGGTAAAGTTACCTCGTAACTGGAAGAAATCATTTCTCTGCCAACCTAAAGATGCAGACATTGCACTGTAAAATCTATTAATATTCAACAGAAAACGGATCAGTTTGATGACCCACTCCCTCAAACAAGCCATGACCTAACCATACCTGTCTTGCCAAGGGAGGAGTTTAAAAGGACCAGTAGGAAACTATACTCCCCTCTATAATATGAGAGGCAATTAACTACCATTTATAGATAAATGGGTCTCTGTGGTATGAACATTAAAATAAATAAATAGATAAAAATTAAATAAAATAAAATGGTGGTCTATCCTGTTCCTAAGATCACAAAACTTACAGTGCACAACCTCCCATCCACCCACCAATTACAGCTAAAGGGGGTCTCTGCAGCATGGTCATTAAAAAAGAAATAAATAATAATAAATAAATAAAATAAAAATACTTTGGTAGTCTTTCTTGGTATCCTAGGATTACAAAACTTACAGTGCACAGCCCCCCCCCCCCCCCCGGACCATTTACAGCTAAAGGGGTCTCTGCGGCAAGGTCATAAAAAAATAATAATAATAATAATAACAAAAATAAAATAAATACATACATACATATAACAAGGCTTTTCCCCCCTTATAAAAGGTAGCCAAAAAGAAAAAGACATAAAATCATTCCCACTCATTCCATCCCTAAATACACCACTCCCCTCCACCCTCCCTCCCATATAAAAAAAAACTGGTGGTCTACCCTTTTTGGTGTCCTTGGTTCTTAGAATTACAAAAATTATATATATATATATATATATATATATATATATATATATATATATATATATAAATTAATACCATTCTATTCCACTTTGGAATTTTATGTATAACTCCTGGCAAACAGGTTCCCATTGCGAAACATGGCGTGAAAATCCCTAGATTGTCACAATTTTTAGTCTGCCTTGATAATTTGAGGTCCGAGATCGATACCACCACTGGAGGAGCAAATAGATCCTAAACCTTTCTCTATTAGATATCTAGAAAGTTTTCTAGACCAAAAAAATTATCAACCCACCACTTTTTACTTACAATTACACTGAAACCTAATTACTAACCCATTAGTTGTGTATTACTGTGACAATTCCCTTATTAAATGTGAAGACATGTTAAAAGACAGGTAGCTGTGACAGTAACCATCACTTTTTCTTTACATGCACAGACTGAGACTGTTGAACCAACTGAGCTATTGACAGCTCTTAGAGTTAACATGCAAAATCACGTCACTTGCGGAGACTTAGCACCGTTCCGTAGGAGAGAACCTCAAAATCCAATCCAGGCCAATGATCTGCATATTTCAATTAAACGATTCACATCTTAGTAATTAAATGATTTGCATCTCATTAAACTATTCGTATCTTACTAACCTATAAACCACCTGTTAAAATGAAGTCGCGCAACCCACGGCAAACTAAACTACATTAGGCCAACACCAAGCACGCCAATGATCAGCATACATTATTTCAAACAATTCGCATCTTAGTAATTAAACAATTTGTATCTCATTAAACTATTCGTACCTTACTAACCTATAAACCTAAGAAACAACCACCTGTTAAAATGAAATCGCGTAACCCACGACAAACTAAGCTCCAACACCAAGCACAGTCGAGGCAAAATTCCTCAAGGTACAATCGAGGCCAAGAATAAAACAAGAGTAGTAGTAAAACAGATTTGGCTGCCAGAGTCTCGTGCCAGACTCCCACCCACTCATCCCCAGTAAAGGATAAATTGGGCATGGTTATTGTGCGGAGTGTGCGCGAAATGGGAATAGCCCTACTTCACAAACAGACCATGTCCTTGATCCATTTTCTTCGGCATTCCAATCGTATGTAGTGTTGTTCTTTAGAGAAAAAAAAAAAAAAAAAAAGGCACTTGCTAACTACCACTAATTTTGCCCCATTTGTGGAGCTCTGTGGCCTATTAGCAGTCCATACAACACAACTTCAAACCCACTGCAATATATGGATTATGTGCAGTTTCAACAAGCAACAGTTAGAAAAAAATAAAAAAATAAAATAATAATAAATAAATTGGTTTAACGTGACAAACTCCCCTCTATCGCGAGTCTAGGACGGTGACCCCTTACAGTGGACTTTAATGAACCATGCCCTTAGTCCAACTTGCCCTGAACAGAGTTCGAATTGTCATCATCTCAACCTAACCCACTTAGCCTGCGGAAAAAAAAAAATCAATTGTTCCCTATCTTCATGTACAAACAAACATTATCCCACACAACTACATAAACGAAATCCAAAGTAGTCGATCTTCAATTACTCGGTAGCCCTTTCATCTCTTCCGAGAGACCTATGACTCATGGCCACCAGGCTGGCTGAGAGTTCACAAAAAACACATCGGTCACTGACAGAAACAACACTGCATTGTTGCAAACCACGCAAGTGTTGGATAACTATACATCGTATTTACGTTCTGCGTCTTCTGTGGGGTGACTGCATCTAGGGTTTATAGTACCATTAACCACTACAATCTCCCATTTCTACGCAATATTAATTTTAAGGTGTTCTTCGGTTTTATTCAATCTGCTTTGTTATTTCCGTTACAAATAAGCCGTTACTAACATTGCTCAGAATAATTACAAAGGATTACAAAGGCGGAGCATGCCGACAGGAGACCTTTTGATCCATATCTAGGTCGGATGCGAAAAAAAAAATCATAATAAAACAATAAATAAAAACTATAATAATGTAAATAACAAATAAAATACATAAATAAATGCATAGGTATAGTTAAATAATAAACAAACAGGTAAATAGTAAATAATAATAAATTGACATATAACTAATAATAAATGAAAATCAGACACAAATGATAACAAAACAAAAACAAATAATATAAGATAAATTATAATCATTACAGCATCTTACTTAGGTATTTATCTAACTGATTCTTAAAGCTTCGAACTGAACTACATTGCACTACCTGTGCAGGAAGTATATTCCATTCATTTACTACACGGTTGGCAAAGTTGTTTCTACCTACTTCCAAATTGAATCTATTTCCGGACAGTTTGAGACCATTGTTTCTTGTCTGATTCTCATTCAATGTGAAAATTTGGTCACTTTTGATGTTGTCAATTCCCTTTAAAATCTTAAAGACCTGTATCAAGTCACCTCTGAGTCTACGCTTTTTTAGGGAAAACAGATTCATGTGTTTTAGTCGATTTTCGTATGATTTATTTTTGATATTTGGAATCAGTTTTGTGGCTCGCCGTTGTACTTTTTCCAGTCTGTCAATGTCTTTAATGAGATTCGGTGACCATACAGAAACAGCATATTCCAAATGTGGACGAACTAACGTGGTTTGACTTGGCCATCTTCCTTATATGGGGGAAAAGGTCTTTTGGTATATATGTATTTATGCATGTATGTGTAATTCACCATGGTCTTGGATCACATGTTGGACTCGTGATCGACAGTTAATATCCTCCCGAAAGAGCTTCAGAGCTCATACATGGCCAATCTGTGGGTAATGCTGAGACTTTACTTACTTACTTGCTTATACACACACACACACACAACTCCCTGCCCACAAGAATTGGAGTAATGACTGAAATTCTGAAATTATTTCAGCCCTGGGCGGATTCGAAGCCAGACCACCGCAGTGGCAGTCGAGAACTCTACCAACCTCCCCATGTATGCATGTGTGTATGTACATACATTTGTATGTTTGCTACACTTTAATCCCTGAAGGTTAAGCACTAAACATGATCTTAATTTCCTCGCCTGCTACAAAATAACCAAATTTCAGCGACTGGAAGCCTCGACCCCATAGGGTTTGACAACAGACCTTGGACACTCCCATAGATTTCTCTGGGGAGGAAGTTCTAACTGTTGTCTCTGCTGCATCTATATGGGTCTGTTTTTAAGTCAGTCGTATTATGTGTGAATGCTGCGATACATGGAAAGGAGCAGGCGGGGGATGGGAGGGTTTAGGAAGTGGTTACATGTGAATGATATTTTGACGCAACCAGAAGGGATTTCTCCCCGTCTTCTCTTTTTCTGCACGAGGGGACAGAGGGTGGGTGCCACCAATTAAATGAAGCAGATATGCTGTGGATATGTCGAGTCTTGCTGCATCGCTTCCAACCCTGGGCAGTGGGCGAAATGCAGGGATGACCCGTCATCCAGGAGGAGCCAAGAAAAGAGGGAGGGAGGGGTGGTGAACAAGAGTGAAATATGTTGGGATGAAATGGGTGGGAGTGGTTTTTAAGCATTTTTATTTCGGCTACCTCCCGTTGGTACGCATATGTTTATGTTTGTAGCAGGAGAGGCACTGGATATTGGTCCTTCTTGCATGAAATGGCGAAAATCACAGTTTAAGTTGATAGTGCATATCATCCTTGTCCTTATCTCAAGTTTGTCTTCATCTTCGACAATATCAAGTTAAGAATCTCAATCTCTACAGTAACAATATTTTGTCTTTTTTATATCGTTGTATTTCTTAAACTCTACAGTAACAACATTTGTCTTTTATATTGTTGTATTTCTCAATCTCTACAGTAACAACATTTAAGTCTTTATTTTATATTGTGGCATTTCTCAATCTCTACAGTAACAACATTTAAGTCTTTATTCTATATTGTTGCATTTCACAATCTCTACAGTAACAACATTTAAGTCTTTATTTTATATTGTTGCATTTCTCATTCTCTACAGTAACAACATATAAGTCTTTATTTTATATTGTTGCATTTCTCAATCTCTACAGTAACAACATATGTCTGTATTTTATATTGTGGCACTTCTCAATCTCTACAGTAACAACATTTAAGTCCTTATTTTATATTGTTGCATTTCTCAATCTCTACGGTAACAACATTTAAGTCTTAATTTTATATTGTTGTATTTCTCAATCTCTACAGTAACAACATTTTAAGTCTTTTTTTTTTTTTTTATATTGTTGTATTTCTTGATCAACCTTGTAGCCCATTTTGATAACAGAAATAGTAAGCAAATACTTAGAAATTAATTAGCCCCATCCATATAACCGACAAAATACGCCCAAACAACTTTTATGTTATGTCACAGTGTAGCCACTTGCAATGGAGTTGAAGGTGACGGCAATTCAAATTCTGCCACAAGTGAGTTGGACCAAAGGCATGGTTGATTAAATTCCATGCTACAAAGTCCTCCTTAAAGGGGGCACCATCCTAACCTCCTGATAGGTGGGATTTTACAACATTAAACCAAATCGATCAAATCTGCAACTCGATGCCCCTTACGACTTCCGTCGATTCAGTTTGGATGTTTCCCAAATACACTTCCAAACCTAACCTAACCCTTATTAATCATATTCGTGTTTTAGCAATTTTTTTTAAAGCATCTAAATGGGTTGCGTCTATCAGAGACAAGACTGAACATTTTTGCGATGTTTTCAAACATTGACTCAAACTACATTCCCATTTAACAACTCGGTAAATAAAAAATTTAAAATAATGATTTTATTGGTTGTCATTTAGTTAATATAAATGTCACTCTCCTAGTTATTGTAGTCTTACATAGAAAACCTCTAACCTGATTTCCGAAAGCACAAAAACATTCAGACGAACATAAAAAAAAAAGTGGGTATTTTTTAAGAAGTGCACACCTATGCAATATGGCATTAGAAAATTAAATATTAATTTTGTTAATTATGATACATCAATGAAATATTTTTCTTGTCAGAAATCAATATCAAATAATGCACAAACGAATGAAATTACATAGACTCTTTTAGAAGCCATCTTTGTTTTGATAGATTTGGAAGTCAAAGATGAAGACGACCCTGATGATTTATAGAATTATGTGTACTGGATTACTAAATGTAAGTTAGGTAGGTTAGGGTGGGTAGGTAGGTTAGGTTAGGTTAGAATAGACAAATTAATCATAATTTAATTTCTTTGACCTCCACATCTACCAAAACAAATATGGCATTTCATGCAGTCAAAGTGGCCATGTTTGTTCGTGTATAGCTTTTAGCAACTTTTTCCGATATTGATTTCTACTAAGAATAACATATATTACATTGATGTATTATAACTTACAAAATTATGGTTTAATTTTCTATTGCTATATCAAAGGTGTGCACTTCTAAAAATTTAACAAAAAGTGTGTACAGTATGGTACCACATATTGTATACATCTTTACCCGACTAAAACTGAATAAAATCAACTAAAATAAACTCGTCAATGATGACAATTGGTCATATTTCTTAAATCATCGGACAACTAATGATATTGCCGAGAAGGTTACAGGAACATAGCCAAAAACTCAACATTTCTAAGTTTCCTATTTACGCATAAAAGCAAAGTAACCGATCACCTCCACCAATTTCTGTCAAGTCCATAATCGTATTACAATGCTCTCCCACACAATCCAAGAAATATTATTTGCAAATACATAAACATTTGTTGTACGTGTGCCGATCACAGTCTCTTCATCAACTCATCCCCTGGACCCCTCCCATCACACCTATGCAAGATTAAAACTCACTATAGATTCTAAGACTTGGTTATATGCAATTACTATAATGACCAGACATGGAGAGAGCTATGCTATACACAAACTTACAAAACCATATTACATACACATGTATACCAAGGGCTTTTAACCCATACTGGGTAAACTAAACGGAATGTGTGTTTGAGTTCCTACAGAAAACAAGTTCAAACTTGATCTGATCAGTTATGTAGCTGCCAAAGCTTTGCAATACATAGAATAAATACTAAAAGCATCTGGGTGTTCAAATAGCTAATAAAATTCAACTAATATCACAGTCAATGACTCAAACATATGTTCACCATGCAAAAGACAATTCCTTACAAGACAACTATTTGCTACTAAAGACGAGAGCCCTTGGATTAAACTAACGCTCCTGAATACATTTCGCAATTTATATTACGACCTATAACATCGCTGTAATACTTTCATTGAAAATTGACAAATATCAAAAGCCGATTCTTCCTGACTACACGTTGTTATCATGGTCCACCATTAATCACACCAACACACCCTTTTCAGTACACAATAGGTAATATGACAACTATTGTAATTCGCTTTATTTGCCCTTGTGACATCTATAGATACCGCATCCGGTGCCTTATCTGCCTTCTGATACGGTTTTCCATCGTCATTATGCAAATGAACAAGACCATACAACTAAGAAATCTGGTTTTATTTAGCACCAGACCCAAGGCCGTACCCTTCCACTTCCTTTCGAGCCATTTCCTACTTCAAACTTTCACCAAATGGAAACTGAATACTACTTACTCTTTCTAGCACTATTACTAGTTTTCACTTACCCGAAAGCGGGATATGATAATCCCCATCTTGCTTGAATTTCCTACGTTTGCTGCCTGTTTATTTTCTTGGCAGACACTCCATGACTGCTGTTGTCGTTTTCAAAACAAACGCGGTGATTGGCTGCAGTTTTCTTGCTGACATGTCAAACTGAACCTCATTGGGCGCTATATCCGTGACAGCGATGTGGCCATGCAGACTCGCGGGAAATTTAAAGACGTTCGTATTAATATAATTAATGGTGTATCAGTGCCATAGGCTGCTCCTCGATTGTAGAATTAACTCATTACACTCAACAGTTTCTATTGCCATGTAACGTGACATATCTTCCCACCATAAAGAATAGAACACATTCATTTTCCCCAATGACTTGTATAACAATTATTTACTTGTATCTTCAGATTAGTGATGATTATCTATACCAAGTCTAATATATTTGTTTGCGTTATGATATATATATATATATATATATATATATATATATATATATATATATATATATATATATATATATATATATATATATATAAAGCATAGTAAAACAAATAAATTAAGTGATTTTTATCAGCAAACTGTCCGAGTTGAATTTGTGACAAAATAATACATTGTTTCATTTCTCTGAGATATTGTAACAATTCACAGAAAAAATCTGAATACTAATGAAATGTGTCTTAATGCAACTATGGCTGAATTACTCTACAAAAGTTTCACAATCAAATTATCTAATGTAGATTTTCTTTCAAGCATCCGGGAACAGCTGATTGTCACCGTCAAAATTTCAGAGGAAAAACTGAGTACTTTAGGAAAAAAAATAATACGGGCAGATAAAGTTTCGTTTAGTGAAAAAAGTAAAATATTTTGAATACTGATATTGAAGAGATGAGCAGTAATTAGTGGTAAAGAAGAAATACGATTTATTAGATTATGGAAGCCCGGATTATTGAACTTGTGGCGTGGATCAGACAAAAACAGGTAAGTTTAATCATGAATTGTAACAAAAGTATAGGTTAATTTACCCTTTCAACGCTCACGACATATTTAGCGCGTTTTTCTAGGTCGCAAATGCAGGAAGGACACGTACCCAGTCTCGCCACCTGGTTTTAACTTAGCCTCAAGGAAAACAACGGCTAAATATACAAGTGGGAAATTGGCATGGAATTCCTCGTACATGAAAGAATCGTCGACATTTTATTTTGACGGAGGAATAGACGCCTGAGAGTCATATTTAATGATTGGTTAGCGACATTGTTGCTACTTGACGTCGCCGCCGGACATAGCGACGGGCCAGTGAAATGTGCGCTTATATAACTCGTACTCTGGCCTGGCTTTCTCTTGCTCGCTTCAGACCAGACCGACCTTAAGGTATGCTGCGTTCCGATTGGAGCGACCTCGGTGTCCTTCTAGCTCTCAACAAGTTGACCAGGGAATCTGATATATATATACATATATAAAACTGCTATAATAACAGACTGGGCAGGAGGAATATATGCAGTGCAATAATATATGCAGCACGCGTACATATGTGCACGTACACATACGCACGTACCCTACACACGCACATGGTAAATCGGAGATTAATTAAGAGATGGGACACCACGAGCGTTGCTCCTTTCCTGCAGATAAATACGATTGAGTACAAATGTATAT
Organism: Oratosquilla oratoria; assembly: GCF_046742065.1. Lineage (NCBI taxonomy): Eukaryota > Metazoa > Arthropoda > Malacostraca > Stomatopoda > Squillidae > Oratosquilla > Oratosquilla oratoria. The sequence continues at coordinate 55,676,836 of NC_134788.1, forward strand.
GCAGGTACACACTTGCGAAAAAGAATATATATATATATACATATATATATATATATATATATATATATATACATATATATATATATATATATATATAACGTGTGTTTTTGAATTAAATTGAGGTCTGAGAAAGAAGAGAAGCAGGTCTCGCCAATGACGTCATGTCGACGATACAGGAAGCTTCGATGTCGATTTATTCAACACTGTAACAAATTTTTATTCATTATTACTAGTTTTATTACATATTTCAGTCGATATTTATGGCTTTTTGAAAGGACGGGCATCACCTAGAAAGTTGTTTATAGCGGTCGGGAGCCACATTTAGGGTCCTGAATAAAATCGTCAGATTAATGAACAGAAGTCGTTGTTACTGAATCGAAGATTTCAAATTCCGGTGGGGAACTTGGTAAGTCCAATATGGTGACATTTTTAGATATATTGATTATCTCTTTTGTCAAGCAGGTTTATTCAGCCTGGGAATAAATTCCTTTCCCACACACAAATACATCAAATGAATAAAATGACTGGGTGCAGTTACAGAGAAAAAATAGACAAATAAGTAAATAAATTGTCTTAACGAATTGATCAGTTACGTAAGCGTCGCACTGGGAGTAATTGATACAAGTAACTGATATTTCTTAGAGTAACAAATACTCTAATACCAGGAGGGTGTGTGTGCACATATACACATACACACACACACAGACCACTCCCAATATCGTCCTCCTCCTCCTTCTCTTCCTCCTCTTCCTTCTTCTCCTTCTCTAGACATATCTACCAGATGTCGGACTAAGAGAGAGAGAGAGACTTGCATTATTAGTTTTATTATTATTATAATTATCATTATTATTATTATTATTAAGGCTTGTGGAAACCCCTACGGCCCAGAGCTATGTATTAATCACTTTGAGACTAGATCTTGTCCTCCAAGGACACTTGGTCGAGGTCTTGCCAGTGTCGTAAGGTCGCCTGACACCGCCACACCTCCGTCCATATTGAATTTCAACCTCTCTCTCTCTCTCTCTCTCTCTCTCTCTCTCTCTCTCTCTCTCTCTCTCTCTCTCCTTCTGTCACTTGCCAATAGTGAATGACGTCACTTAGGTGTGATGACGTCACACTCCTATCAGTGACGTCATATCGTACCACCAGTGACGTCATTTATGCGTGATGACGTCATGCTCCTATTAATGACGTCACTTTTCGAGTCGTGACATCACGTACCACCGATGACGTCACATCCCAGTCGTGACGTCATTTTGTACCACCAATGACGTCACATTTTATGAATGACGTCATATCTGCGTCGTGACGTGTCACGTTTCACCGTTAACGACGTCACACTGACGACGTTTTGTTGTTGTTGATTGCAGCTTCGCCTGGGCCTGTTGCGGTCGCGACTGACTCAACGACGACATAGACCATGTCAGCAGGTGAGTTTGTCTGTGTCTGTATTTTTTTGTAGTCCTTCCCTGTCTGTACATGTCTTTATGTGTTTCTGTCTGTATTTGTCATTCTGTATTTATTTTCAGTTTTACCCCAAGTGTTTGTCTGTATGTCTGTCTGTCTGTGTGTACATATAGCGAGTGTGCGTATGTATGTACGCGTGTGTGTGTGTGTGTGTAGGTTTGTATGTATGTACGTGTGTGTATATTTATGATATATGTACGTATATATGTTTGTGTGTATGTAGGTTTGCCTGTATGTATGTATGTAGGTGTGTGTATGTTTATGATGTATATATGTTTGTATGTACGTATGTTTGTGTGTATGTATATATGTTTGTGTATGTATGTATCTATGTATGTTTGTGTGTATGTATGTGCGTTTGTGTATATGTATATAGGTGTATATGTATGAATGTATGTACATTTGTGTATATGTATATAGGTATGTATGTATAATCTGTGTATGTAGGTTTGTGTGTATGTACGTTTGTGTATATGTATATAGGTATGTATTTATGTATAATCTGTGTATGTAGGTTTGTGTGTATGTATGTACGTTTGTGCATATGTATGTATGTATGTATGTACGTTTGTATATGTGTATATAGGTGTGTATGTATGTATATATGTATGTGGTAGACAGATCCACACTCGTACACACACGTGCACACACACATACACACACGTGTACACGCACACACACGTACACACGTGGACACAGCCATTGTGTGTGACGCATCATATGACTCGTCAGCAAGTGATCGGATGACGAAACTGGTCGACGTCGGAAATGACGTACACATACATACACACACACACACAAACACACACGTACACACACAAAAGTTGTACATGAGCTCTGAGCTCTCATCCGGTCGGTCACAGGCCAAGCGCGTGGTCCAAGGCCTCGATGAATAACGCGCATGTACACACATACACATACGTAAACATACACGCGCGCACACACACACACACACGTACATACACATACACGCACACACACATACTCGTACATACACATACGTAAACATACATGTACACACATGTACACATACACACATACATATATAACACGTACACGTACACACACACACATACTCGTACATACACATACGTAAGCATACATATACACACACGTACACATACACACACATACATATACACACACACGTACACATACACACATACATACACATACACGTACACACACACACACATACTCGTACATACACATACGTAAACATACATATACACATACACACACATACATATACACACACACGTACACATACACACTCGGTGGCGCGGTTGGTATAGTCCCTGACTGTCACTACGGCGGTCCGGGTTCGAATCCTGCCCAGGGCTGAAATAATTTCAGTGTCGCTGCGCTTCGAGGCGTTACTTCAACTTTCGTGGGCAGGGAGTTGGGTGTGTGTGTACGTGTAAGGTCACAGCATTACCCATAGATCGGTCATACGAGCTCTGAGCTCTCTTCCGGGAGGGAAATAGCTGTCGGTCACGAGTCCAGCAAGTGTTCCAAAGGCCAAGGTGAATCACGTACATACACATACATACTTGTACATACACATACGTAAACATACATATACACATATACACACACACACATATACATACACACATACTCGTACATACACGTACACACACACACATACACAAGTATATATACACATACGTAAACATACACGTATACACGCACGTACACACACACATACACACACACACACAAATATACTTCTTGGTATAGTAGATTGAGAGATAGAGACGGAACGCCACGAGCGTTGTTCCTTTCCTCTATACTACACACACACCATGTACGAATGTGAGTGTGTACACTTGTAACTATACATGTATGTGTGTACGTGTGCGTGTCTGTCTGTGAGTGTGCATACTTGTAAGTTGTATTTACCTAGTTGTATTATACGGGAAGGGAGCTATGCTCGTGGTGACCCGTCTTTGTATCTCTCAGCATCAAGTTTTTTCTTAAAATCTTGAATAGTGTTTGCACACACTTTCTTTGTCTAATTTGTTCCAAGTATCTATCACTCTGTGTGGGAAGCTTTTTTTCAGATCTCTTCTGTAGTTATCTTTTTTAGTTTCTTTTCGTGTCCTCTTGTTTTTCCATAGTCCCATTTCAATAAATCATTCTTATCTAAGATTTCCATTCCCTTCATAATCCTATAGATAGTAGGTCTCCTCTTTCCCTTCTTTGTTCCAGAGTTGGTCATTCTAATTTGGACAGTCTTTGTTCATATGTCATTCTGGAAAGAGTTAGTGCCAGTTTTGTTGTTGCTCTTTCTAACTTCTTTATATTCTTTTTGGTACTGGGTGTCCATAGTGTTGCTGCGTACTCGAGTTTTGGTCTTATTAGTGTAGTTAGATTTTTTTTTTCCAAATAGGCAAATGCCACTTTTATTGACCTCAATAAATTGTAGGTTTCTCCCACTATTTTGTTAATATGCTTATCCGGTGTCATGTCTTTGCTGATCATCACTCCAAGGTCTTTTTTCGAGTTTACTTTTTTGACCTCTTCTTCACCAACTTTATAATTTCTCGATATTTTGTTTCTACTTTTTCCAAATTCCATTATACTACATTTCTTGATATTGAATTTCACTTCCCACGTTTGAGTCCATTCCCAGATCTTGTCCAAGTCTTGTTGTGATGAGTTGCAATCCTCCTCAGTTTTTACTTTAGTATTTTTGCGTCGTCTGCAAATAAATTCATATAATACTCTACGCCTTCATCCATGTCATTTATGTATATAGCAAACATGATCGGGGCCAGTACTGATCCCTGCGGGACACCATTTTTTCATTTCTTCCCAATTTGAGAATTTATCTCTAATTACTACTCTCATTTTCCTCCCAGTCAGGAAGTCTCATCCATTCCAATAATTTTCCTATTGATTCTATCTTCCTTGTTAGTTAATTGTGTGGTACCTTATCAAATGCCTTTTGTAGGTCCAGAAAGGCACAGTCTGCCCAACCATCTCTCTCTTGTATTATGTCTATCAATCTTGAGTAGAAGCAGATCAAGTTTGTTGTACATGATCTTCCTTGTCTGAATCCAAATTGATTTGGATTCAGTATAGTTTTTTCTTCCAAATGTTTAACTCATCTATTTTTGACGACCTTTTCGCAAATTTTTGCTACTGTGCTTGTCAGGGAGACCGGTCTGTAATTTGATGGGTCTTCCTTGTTTCCTCCCTTATAAATCGGTACAATGTTTGCATTCTTCCAGTCCTGTGGCACTTTTCCTTCTTTAAATGAGAATTTAATTATATTGTATATTTTATCTGTTAATTCCTCCATGCATTCTTTCAGTATCCAATTTGCAATTCCGTCTGGACCATGTGATTTTCTGACCTAATTTTTTTTTATTTGGTTACTGATTTCCTTCTGTGTAACAATTATTTCTTTCATTGGGGGATATCTCTCCCTCTATTTCCTCACAGTTAGGTGAGTTTTCTATTGTGAATACTGATTTGAAGTGGTTGTTCATAATTTCAGTCATTTCCAGTTCTTCTGTATATTCATATTTACCTTGGCGCAGCTTTTCTATTTCTTGTCTGTTCTTCAGTTTGCTATTTACATACCTGTAAAATAGTTTAGGTTGCTCCTTGCATTTTTCTATTATTATTATTTTTTTCATAGTTTCTCTTTTCATCTCTGCGTATTTTTACATAATAATTTCTTAGTTTGATGTGCATTAGCCATTTGCTTGTTTTCTTGTCTCTTTTCCATTTCTTCTAAGCTTTGTCTCTATTATCCTTAGCCTCACTACACCTTTTGTTGTACCAGCTTTTTATATATGTTTTTTCCATTTTTTGTTGTGGTACGTATTTATTCACTCCCTCATTATAAATTTCTCTTAGTATATTCCATTTCTCTTCCATCCCTGTTTCTTCATTTAGGATTTTTTCCCAGTTCGCATTGCGAAAGAATTTTTTGAGTTTCTGAAAATTTGTTTTGTTGTACATTAGTCTTCCTATTCTATGTTTATAATTTCTGCTTTGATCCATTTGCTCTTTTAACTCAAATTTTATTACTACATGGTCACTCTTTCCTATCGGAGTTTTGTAATCAATTTTATCGACAATTTCAGGCTCTGTCGTAAGTATTAAATCCAGCCTTGATGGTTCTTCACTACCTCAGTATCTGGTATTTTCCTTTATCCACTGAGTCATTGTGTATTCGATGGTCATGTCGAGCAGGACGTTGCCCCAGAGTTCCTCTCCGCCCTTCATTGTCATTTCCTCCCAACATATTTCTTTTGAATTAAACTCAGCCATAATTACTGTATTTCCTCTGTCCTTCAGTATATTAGTTGATTCATATTTTGTATCTTCTAATATTTTGGAATGATCACTTCCTGTCCAGGACTTTGTTTTGGGGGGCACATACACCACTACAAATTTTCTACTCTTCATATGTTTGGTTTCAACTTGTATCGTAATTGATTCTACATTATCTTTTCCTTCACGTATGTGTGTGTGTGTACATATTTGTAAGTATACATGTATGTGTGTATATACTTGTAAGTATACATGCATGTGTGTGTGTGTGTGTGTGTACTTGTATATGTGCATGTGTATGTGTGTATGCTTGTAAGTATACAAGCATGTGTGTGTGTATACTTGTGTATGTACATGTATGTGTGTATGTATGCATGCGTGTGTATGTATGTATTTTTGTTTTCTTGTTGAATTTGTCCATTTGAGTTATTTGTTGTATTTGTTTTGTTTTCCTAATTATTTTATTATTTTATATTATTCATTTTTAAATGTTTATTTCTACGAACGGTAGAAACGTTAAACTACGGGAGGGCGTGGAACGATAGCCCCTGTTCACACTAGCGGTTTGAACCGCGCGGAAATCGCGGCGGTACCGAACCGTCAAGGAAAAACAGTTCGGTTGTGTGTGGACGCCTCCATTGTAACCTACACTGTAGCTAAACCGCCGCGGTTGGAACCGCTAGTGTGAACAGTGCCATAGGGTCCCGGCCTATGGGAACCGCTTTCAGCGCGTGAGTTGCAAGTCATCGTTTAGATTCCCTATAGAAGGATTAAAAAGAAGATTAAGTTTTCTTCTTTGCAGCAGAGTCATGATCCTCTTCGGTAATGGGGTAATTGGGTGTCGAGTAATGGGGTAATTGTGGTTTGAGTAATGGGGTAATTAGGCGTCGAGTAATAGGGGTAAATGGGTGCCGGGTAATAGGGTAATTGGGTGTCGAGTAATGGGGTAATTGGGTGCCGGGTAATAGGGTAATTGAGTGTCGAGTAATGGGGTAATTGGGTGCCGGGTAATGGGGGTAATTGTGGGTGCCGACTAATGGGGGTAATTGTTGGTTAGTAACGGTAATTGGGTGCCAACTAATGGGGTAATTGAGTGTCCGGTAAGGGGTAATTGGGTGCCGAGTAATGGGATAATTGGGCGTAGAGTAATGGGGGTAATTGGGTACCGGGTAATAGGGTAATTTGGTGTCGAGTAATGGGATAATTGGGTGCCGACTAATGGGGGGAATTGGGTGCCGAGTAATGGGGTAATTGGGTGTCGAGTAATGGAGTAATTGTGGGTTGAATAATGCGGTAATTGTTGGTTGACTAATGAGGTAATTGCGGGTTGAGTAATAATTGTTGGTCGAGTAATGGGGTAATTGGGTGCCTGTTAATGGGGTAATTTGGTGTCGAGTAATAGGCTAATTGGGTGCCGAGTAATGGGTAATTGTTGGTTGGTAAGGGTAATTGGGTGCCGGGTAATGGGTTAATTGGGTACCGGGTAATGGGGTAATTGGGTGCCGAGTAATGAGTTAATTGGGTGCCGAGTAATGGGGTAATTGTTGGTTGCGTAATGGGTTAACTATGGGTTGAGTAATGGGGTAATTGTTGGTTGCGTAATGGGGTAATTGGGTGCCGAGTAATGGGGGTAATGGAGTGCCGAGTAATGGAGTGCCGAGTAATGGGGTAATTGGGTGCCAAGTAATGGGTTGATTGGGTGTCGAGTAAAGGAGTAATTGTGGGTTGAGTAATGGGGTAATTGTTGGTTGACTAATGAGGTAATTGCGGGTTGAGTAATAATTGTTGGTCGAGTAATGGGGGTAATTGGGTGCCTGGTAATGGGGTAATTGGTGTCGTGTAATGGGTTAATTGGGTGCCGAGTAATGGGTAATTGTTGGTTAGTAACGGTAATTGGGTGCCGGGTAATGGGGTAATTGGGTAATTGTTGGTTGAGTAATGGGTTAATTGTGGGTTGAGTAATGGGGTAATTGTTGGTTGCGTAATGGGGTAATTGGATGCCGAGTAATGGGGTAATTGTTGGTTGCGTAATGGGGTAATTGGGTGCCGAGTAATGGGGGTAATGGAGTGCCGAGTAATGGGGTAGTTGGGTGCCAAGTAATGGGTTAATTGGGTGTCGAGTAAAGGAGTAATTGTGGGTTGAGTAATGGGGTAATTGTTGGTTGACTAATGAGGTAATTGCGGGTTGAGTAATAATTGTTGGTCGAGTAATGGGGGTAATTGGGTGCCTGGTAATGGGGTAATTTGGTGTCGAGTAATGGGTTAATTGTTGGTTAGTAACGGTAATTGGGTGCCGGGTAATGGGGTAATTGGGTAATTGTTGGTTGAGTAATGGGTTAATTGTGGGTTGAGTAATGGGGTAATTGTTGGTTGCGTAATGGGGTAATTGGTTGCCGAGTAATGGGGCTAATGGAGTGCCGAGTAATGGGGTAATTGGGTGCCGAGTAATGGGGGTAATGTAGATGATGTAAATATCTGAATCCCTTTTTTGCAATTATGTAAATTTGTTGTCAAAAATAGAGAAAACTTTGAAATTGGAAAGAAATTCACGTTAAAAAGAGAAAAGAGAGAGAAAGAGAGGTAAACATGAAGAGAATTTTCCTCTTTTGTATTCGAGGCGAAGGTCACATTTGTGTCTTTGGGTGTCTGCGATTGTCTACGAGGGCTGTGTATGTACACACACACACACATACGTAAACATACACGCACACACACACACACACACACACGTGTGAATCCGTGTTGCTTTGGGTTAATGGTCTTTCGATACGGGTCTGAAGTGTATCATCATCATCACCATCATCATCATCACCATCATCATCATCATCATCATCATCATCATCATCATCATCATCATCATCTTTGTTTTGTTTTGGCATGAATGAGATTATAGATTTTTTTTTTTTTTTTTTTTTTTTTTTTTTTTTTTTTTTTTTTTTTTTTTTAAGCGCTGTGGGAAGTACTCTAGGCTGAGTGTATCGTTGAATATGCCCGTGAGTTATTGTAGTATAATGTTTGTGTGCGAGCATATTCATTTTTGAGGCCCAATACTCCAGATTATTATTATTATTACTACTACAACTATTATTATTATTATTATTATTATTATTATTATTATTATTATTATTATTATTATTATTATTATTATTATTATTACGTTTTTAGTCTTCAAACTGTATGGGTCTTACGACCAGTCTATTGAAGTCAATGTAGTTGTATCTTACGGGAAGGGGAGCTATGCTCGTGGTGTCCCGTCTTTGTGTCTCTCCATATCTAGTTTGCTCTTAATTTTTTTTTTTTTCGCACACAGTTGTTTCGTCCAGTTTGTTCCATACATCCACTACTCTGAGGGGAAAACTGTTCTTTTTCAGGTCTCTTCTATAACTCCTTTTTGAGCTTCCTTCCATGTCCTCTTGTGTTTCTTTTATCCCAATTTAGTAAGTCCTCTCTATCAAGGACTTCCGAACCTCTCATTATTCTGTCGATGGTCAACTAGTCACCTCTTTCTCGTCTTTGTTCCAGAGTCGGCAACTCCAGTTTTAACCCATTAAACTCCGATGACAAGATGTCTTGTCATTTGGTCAAATAAAACAAAAAATTATAAAACACCAAAATGTTTGATCCAACACCAGAAAAACATGACGTCAGTCCTCCTCGCTTCGCTCGCAGCGAGCGAAGCGAGCTGCGAGCGAAGCGAGGAGGACTGACGTCATATTTTTCTGGTGTTGGATCAAACATTTTGGTGTTTTATAATTTTTTGTTTTATTTGACCAAATGACAAGACATCTTGTCATCGGAGTTTAATGGGTCAATCTCTCTTCATATGAGAGTTTTGATAGTGTTGGGGCCATATTCGTACTTGCTCTCTGGATTCTCTCAATCTTCTTTATATATATATATATATATATATCGTGACCTTTTTTTTCTGGGTGACCATTGTGTTATGTGAGCGAGTATCTTTGTCTCTTTGTCGTGTCAAATTGTGCGTTTTCTTTTGGTGTTATTTTGAACATGTCTTGCGTTTTCTTTGTCTTCGTCATCGTGTTCGTCATTATAATGTAGGACAGGGGTGGGTGTGCAACCTTTTCTCCCAAAGGGCCACTATAGTCAGCGCAAGGAGAAATGACCGCTAAGGCGGGGTTAGGAGATTTCCCGGTGTTGCCACATCTCCACAGATAACACGGCCCGCACGGCTCACACTGAATGCAGTGTGAGGGGGGCGGGGCCAGAGAATAAATGTAGGGCAACGTCGCTCTCCCTTGCTCATATGCCATGTCTGACTCGAGGAAACGAAACCTTTGTATAGAAAACATTGCTTTGATTTTTACCTCAGTGGTGGTGTGTGACAAAAAATTTGAATATAATTATATGTGGCAACATTATAAAAATATAAAATAAAATTATAGAATAAAATAAAACTATAAAATAATTATATGTGGCAACACAGGGGGACTCCCAGTGCTCCGCCCTAACGGCCATTTCTCAGTGCAACGGGTGTAGTCACGACTCTGTGGGTATGGAGCGCCACATAACCTTACTATTTCATGTTATTTACTACGATCGAAGACGTATTATGTGAGATTATATTGATAAAGATAGATGAATAGTTTGTTACTGATTTTACTTAAATTGGGATCACAAAAATAAGAATTGTACGAAACAAATGTATTTACCTTACTATAAATGAGCAAATGAAAGGCTACCGTACCTTATTATTATAATGTACAAACATAAATAATTACTTAATATTGGTTAACTGGGATCATTAACATAAGAGTTATCAAACGCAGACATTTTTCTGACGAAAGACAGCCAAAGATCACTCAATCTAATGATTAAAAATTTCAAGTAATATGTTATTTTCTGTTCTAATATAATTAAAATCTGTACCTTAGTGAACGAAATAGAAAAAATATGGTGAAATTGGTACACAAGAATATGAATTTAGTCAAACTTTCAGTGGGTTCTAGTTGGTAACATAATCTCTCTCTCTCTCTCTCTCTCTCTCTCTCTCTCTCTCTCTCTCTGCCGCTCTATAGTTTATTTATTTTTAGGAGAAAGGGCCGCAATGAAAGCCTTTGAGGGCCACAGGTGGCATAGGGCTGCTGTACAGTTTTGGTCTCCGTCCTACAGAATGGACATAAATTCACTAGAATCAGTACAGAGAAGAATGACCAAAATGATACATGGACTCAGAAATTTGCCTTATGGGGAGAGGCTTAGGCATCTCAAATTACACTCTCTGGAAGACGCAGAGTGCGGGGTGATCTAATAGAGGTGTTCAAGTGGATCAAAGGTTATAACAAGGGTGATGCAAACAAGGTCATCGTAATAAAACAACAGGGCAGGACTCGCAGTAATGGGTATAAACTGGACAAATTTAGATTTAAGAAGGAAATAGGCAAGAATTTGTTTACTAATAGGGTGGTCGATGAATGGAATAAACTTAGTAACCATGTAGTGAGCGCTGAAACTATCAGTTATTTTAAAAAAACGATTAGACAACTTTATGGATGGGGATGACAGGTGGTGATGGATACGGAGCTGCCTAGTGTAGGCCTTATGGTCTCTTGCAGTCTCCTTTATTCTTATGTTCTTAAAGCTATTTCCCTCCTGGAAGAGAGCTCAGAGCTCGTATGACCGATCTATGGGTAATGTTGTGATCTTACACACACACACACACACACACGCACGCACACACACGCACGCACACACACCAAAGGAAGAACAAACAAGAGCAGGAGGCCTATTGGCCCTAACGAGGCTGTTTGTGTTAACTAAACTAAACTACAGTTAAGGAAACAGGGCAACTAGGCGATAGAAGATGAACTAACACTACTGCTATCACTATCCTATCCAATTGATCCAATTGCAATTAAATGTCTGGTTGTCACATATTTTATTGCAAAGGATAATATTTTATTTGCGGATTGGATTCCAAGTATTTATCTAAGCGATTTTTAAATGTTGTTATCGTGTTACTTTCAACGACAGTGGAAGATAACGAATTCCACACATTTACAACCCGGTTAAAGAAGAAGTGCTTACTTTCGTTCGTAGAGAATCTTTTGCCAATTACTTTAAAATCGTGGCGTCTTCTTGTATTTGATTGGTCTAATAAGAAGTAATCTTTGACATTAATGTTGTCAAAGCCTTTGAACATTTTAAAAACCTCAATCAAATCTCCTCGCATTCTTCTTTTTGAGAGTGAGAATAAGTTTAGACTTTTGAGTCTTTCTTCATACGACAGATTTCTCAGCCTTAGTATAATTTTGGTCACACTCCGTTGCACTCTTTCTAGTTTGTTAATATCTTTCTGGTAGTATGGGGACCAAAATTGTACACAGTACTCGAGATGGGGACGGACTAAGGAATTATAGAGGTTTAGCAATATTTTTTCTGATTTATTTTCGAAGACTCTTCCGATGAAGCCAACTAATCTGTTTGCTGTTTTAACAACTTCTGAGCAATGTTGACTTGGCTTCAAGTCATTTGATATTAAAACTCCTAGATCTTTTTCTTTAGTTACTGAATCCAGTATTTCGCCATTCATTTGGTATTGGATGTGATCATTGTTACCTCCAATGTGCATGACTTTGCATTTGTTAACGTTAAATTTCATTTGCCACTTGCTAGCCCATCTTGATAATCTATCTAGATCGGATTGCAGAGTTTCTTTCTCTTTGGTGATTGGTACTTTACCGGTAATTTTTGTGTCATCAGCAAATTTTGATACTTTGCAGAGGAGGCCGTCATCTAGATTATTTATATATATTAAGGACAAAACGGATCCCAAAACTGATCCTTGCGGTACGCCACTTTTAACGTCGAGCCAGCTAGATGATGCCCCGTTAATTACAACCCTCTGTTTTCGCTCTGAGAGCCGATCTTTAATCCAGTTGTGGATACTGCCAGAAATACTGTGCGCTTTTAATTTGTCGAGTAATCGTTTGTGGGGGACTTTATCGAATGCCTTCTGAAAATCTAGATAGATTATATCAACAGATCTACATTCCTCGTATTTGTTAAAGATATCATGAAAGAAGTCGAGGAGATTAGTTAGACATGAGCGTTTGCTACGGAAGCCATGTTGCGAATCTTTCATAATCTTATTTTCTTCTAAAAAATTTACTACACTGTCACGGATAATTGTCTCTAGCAGTTTGCACACAATCGAAGTCAGGCTAATCGGTCTGTAGTTGCCTGGTTGTGATTTGTCCCCTTTCTTGAATATTGGTGTTACGTTAGCACATTTCCAATCTGATGGGACTTTACCGAGTGCTAATGATCTGTTGAAGAGGATGCACAAGGGTTTACTGATTTGATTTTTGACTTCTTGCAGAATTCTAGGTGAAATTTTGTCAGGTCCCGGGGCTTTATTTATTTTGAGCTTATCAATCACTTGTACGACATCCCTTTCTGTAATTATGAGTTGATTTAAAACGTTTTGGGACATTTTATGTTCTGGTGGCTGATACACTGAGCAATCTTCGTCTGTCAAGACGGATGCAAAAAAAATTATTAAGGATTGAGGCCATCTCATTTTCATCATCCGTATGTTTTCCTTCATCGTCATTTAATGGTCCAATGCCGCAGGTAAGCGTTTTCTTCTTATTCGCATAACTATAGAATTCTTTAGAGTTCGATTTGCTTGCCTCAGCAATATACTCTTCAAAATATTTCTTACTACGCTTTATCAGTGTTTTGGTTTCGCGGCGAATTCTGTCTAGTGTTAGTTTATCGTCTTTGCTTTTAGTTGATAAATACTTTTTGTACGCACTCTTTTTACGAGAGATGTTGTTACTAATTTCCCTATTCCACCACTTTGGTTTATTTGTTGCCGGACGTCTCTCACGATAGGGAACACAGAGATTTACCGCATTGTTTAGCTCCGTGGTGAAGTTTTCCCACGCTTTATCAATATCAATCTCGTTCGGAGTTGTACTCCAGTCTAAGTTTTCTAGTAATGATCGAAGTTTATTAGAATTAGCTTTACGGAAGTCGGGTACTTTTTCTTCGCTGGTCTTAGATAAACTGCCTTCCATTTTAATTTTGAATGTGATGATCGCTAGTGCTGAATATAGGGCCGACATATACTTCGTTTACAAGATTCTCTGTTGTATTAACCCATTCAACTCCGTTGACAAGATGTCTTGTCATTTGGTCAAATAAAACAAAAAATCATAAAACACCAAAATGTATAGACACGGTAAAGGAAACATGGACTGGAGGTGAAGCTTTATTCCTGACGAAACGTCAGGAATAAAGCTTCACCTCCAGTCCATGTTTCCTTTACCGTGTCTATACAACTTGTTCACATGGATTTTCAAACACCAAAATGTTTGATCAAACACCAGAAAAATATGACGTCAGTCCTCGCTTCGCTGCGAGCGAAGCGAGGATTGACGTCATATTTTTCTGGTGTTTGATCAAACATTTTGGTGTTTTATGATTTTTTGTTTTATTTGACCAAATGACAAGACATCTTGTCAACGGAGTTGAATGGGTTAGATATCAGGTCAAGGCTATTATTTCCTCGGGTAACCTAGGGGCTGTTTACTCCTTGGTGGAAGTCACTTTCCGGTAAGTTACTATACAAGTCTCGTCCCGAATGCGAACTCAAATCCTCACCCCATCTCTTCACCGGCAAGTTAAAGTCTCCCATGATGACTGTCTCGCAGCGTTGGTTAGCTTCTACGATTAAATCGAATCATTTTTCGTCATTTACTTGTAGCTGACCCGGTGGTCTATAAACAAGTCCCAATTATTACTTTAGATTTACTGCGATTGGTTCTAACTTCAACAAACAATATATCAACATTTGTTACTGTCTCTGTTTTTAACAGTGATGTTTGGAGGGAGTTATGGACATACAAGATTACTCCACCACCTGTTCTATTTTCTCTTTCGCAGCTGAAAATTGTGTAGCCTGGCAAACAGTATTCCGCAATAAAATCTCGACTTGATGTGTCCAACCATGTCTCTGTTACTCCTATCACGTGATAGTTACCTGTCACTCTGAGAATCTCTAGATCTTCGAACTTGTTTCGTACGCTGCGAGCATTAACGTAACATAGATTGATATCTGCCATTTTTCTGTTTTGCTCTATTACGGGGGTGTTGATGGGGGCTCCGATGAGGAGTTTTTTCTTCTGATGTCGGTCAGGTTGTTGTTGAGCAGCCTACCTAACCTTGCTGCTCCGGCCACATTCAAGTGGAGACCGTCTTCCTCTAAAAGAGTTTTATCGAAGTAGAAGTTGTCCCAGAAATTGACAAATTGTTCTTTTTCCTTTTCACAGAGGGATTTTACTCTGTTGCACGCACTGAATGCTTTGTTGTAGAATCTGACTATGTCGAAATATTTTCCCCTTCTCTGGAATCTGGGAAGGATCCCTGAGATGACAAGGTTTTTCCCGGGAACCTTTTCTTTATATTTTCTGATTGTACTCCGGTACTTTTCAATGAGTTCTTCTGATCGAGTTGATTCGACGTCATTCGTACCGGCGTGGATTATGAATAACACACACCCAACTCCCCACCCACGAGAGTTGGAGTAACGATTCGAAGCGCAGCGATACTGAAATTATTTCAGCCCTGGGCAGGATTCGAACCTGGACCATCGTAGTGACAGTCGGGGACTCTACCAACCGCGCCACCAAGTATCTTGTGTTATCTGCTTGCCATACTATCTCTTTTCTTCAATTGTTTTCTAGAATGGTCCTGTGTCTTATGTTATTTGCTAGATTTTTTTTACTATTTTTTTTTTTTTTTTTTTTTTTTTTTTTTTTTTTTTTTAGGTCTTTGGTGTAGGAAGGTGTTTCTACTGTATTGTTAGAATGTTCTGCGTGACTGCATTGTCGATTATCTTGTAACACTTGGTTACTTTGTTATCTATGTAATCTATGTCTTTTATTTGAGTGTTTATGTTGGGTTGTTCTTCCTTTGCGTTGTATTCTTTTGTTATCGTTTCTAGCATTGTTTTGATTTTTTCCATTCTGCCAGCTTGTATGATAATCTAGATTATGTGGGGATAGTTATGTTTGTGATGGATGGTATATGATCCGAAGAAACTATGTCTCCTGGGTGTTTCCTGTACGAAAAGTCCTTGACTATGCGGTACAGTTTTGGTCTCCGTCCTATAGAATGGACATCAATTCACTAGAATCAATACTGAGAAGAATGACCAAAATGATACAGGGACTCAGAAATTTGCCTTACGAGGAGAGGCTTAGGCACCTTAACTTACACTCTCCGGAAAGACGCAGAGTGCGGGGTGATCTAATAGAGGTGTTCACTTGGATCAAAGGTTATAACAAGGGAGATGCAAACAAGGTAATCATATTAAGACAACATGGCAGGACTCGCAGTAATGGATATAAACTGGACAAATTTAGATTTAAGAAGGAAATAGGCAAGAATTGGTTTACTAATAGGGTGGTCGACGAATGGAACAGACTTAGTAACCATGTAGTGAGCGCTGAAACTATCAGTTGTTTTAAGAAACGGTTAGACAACTTTATGGTCAGGGATGACAGGTGGTAATGGACATGGAACTGCCTTGTGTAGGCCTTATGGTCTCTTGCAGTCTCCTTCATTCTTATGTAAGTGGTGGTGTGTGTTGGTGACTATCACGTCCGGGTTGTAGAGGCGTCCAAGCAGTCGACCCACAAACACTCAGACACCTACTGTACACCCAAGAAGGCACCCACACTCTCCTCATAAAACAAAGAAATAAAATCCATACACACAGAAGGCGTACAAAACATGGTTAGAGACGGGACAATAGACTTACCCACAACACTGCAGAGGCAGTGCAATGTAGTTCAGTTCGAAGCTTTAAGATTCGTTTAGATAAACACTTAAGCAAGATGCTGTAATGCCTGCCATTTATTGTATATTAATTGTTTATTTGTTTGTTATAATTTGGCTGTTTGTTTATTATGATTTATTTATTATTTATTATTGTTTACTATTTACATGTTTGTTTATTATTTAACTTTACATATTTGTTGATTATTTTACTTGTTATTATTAATATTGATATATTGATATTGATATGTTTGTTTATTATTTAACTTTACATATCTGTTTATTATTTTACTTGTTATTATTTATATTGATATATTGATATTGATATGTTTGTTTATTATTTATCTTTACATATTTGTTTATTATTTTACTTGTTATTATTTATATTGATATATTGATATTGAGTGTAGTAGGGAAGGCTTATGGGAGAATCTTAATTGAGAGGATTAGGAGAGGAACAGAAGGAGTAATTGGTGAGGAACAGTGTGGATTTAGGACGGGTAGAGGTTGTGTAGATCAGATCTTTGTGGTAAGACAGATATGTGAGAAAGCTATAGGAAAGGGGAAGGATGTTTTTTGGGCTTTTATGGATCTGGAAAAGGCTTATGATAGGGTAGACAGAAAGGCACTGTGGGAGGTTATGCAGATTTATGGGATAGGAGGAAAGCTTTTGGGAGCTGTCAAGAGTTTTTATGTGAGTAGTAGAGCATGTGTTAGGATTGGAAATGGAGAGAGTGAGTGGTTTGAAGTAAAGGTGGGACTTCGTCAAGGATGCGTTATGTCGCCCTGGCTGTTCAACTTATACATGGATGGGGTGGTGCGAGAGGTGAATGCTAGGGTAGTGAGTCAGGGATTGGAGATGGTTAAAGAAAATGGAGAAAAGTGGGAGGTGAGCCAGCTGTTGTTTGCGGACGACACTGCGCTTGTGGCAGGGTCAGAGGAGGGATTGAGGAAGCTGGTGGCAGAGTTTGGGAGAGTATGTGATAGAAGAAAGCTAAAGATAAATGTGGGTAAAAGTAAGGTGATGAGATGTACAAGGGGTGAAAGTGGCAGTAGACTGGAAGTGAACATTAAGGGAGAGCGACTGGAGGAAGTGGATAGTTTTAGATACTTGGGTGCAAGTGTAGCAGGAAAAGGTGGAGTGAAGGTGGAGGTAGAATGTAGATTGAGAGAAGCGAGTAAATGCCTTGGTGGTTTAAAGAGTGTAATGAGAAATAGACATTTGGGAATGGATGCGAAGAGGAGACTGTATGAAGGAGTGATTGTGCCAACAGCACTGTATGGGGCAGAAACGTGGAACATAAGAGAAGAAGAGAGAAGGAGTTTGAATGTGTTTGAGATGAGGTGTCTGAGAAGTATGGTGGGGGTTACTAGGCTAGATAGAGTGAGAAATGAGGAGGTGAGGAGGAGAACAGGGGTGAAAAAGGATTTGGGAGAGAGGGTTGATGAAAGAATATTAGGATGGTTTGGACACATGGAAAGAATGAGTGAAGAAAGACTAGTAAAGGAGGTATGGAAGGCAGATGTGGAGGGAGTGAACATGAGGGGACGTCCTAGGATGAGGTGGATGGATGGGGTGAAGGGGGCTTTGGGGAAGAGGGGAATGTCTGTTGAGGAAGGAAGGGAGAGGACGGAAGACAGAGGTGAGTGGAGAATGGTTGTATATGGATGATGTTGTGACTGCATGAGGAGGAATGGGCGGGGGGGTGGGGGGTGGGGTAGTATGTGTGAGTAAATTTTGACGCAGCCCGAAGGGATTTCTCCCCGTCCTCTCCTTATATGCAAAGGGGGACGGAGAGGGGGGGTCGCCGATTAAATGAAGCGGCCTTGCTGTGGATGTACTGTGTCTTGCGACACTGCTTCTGACCCAGGGCGGTGGGCAGGGTTCAGGGATGACCCGTCATCCAGGAGGTGCTCAGATGAGAGGAAGGGTGGGAGGGGTGTGGAGTGTATTTAGGGATGAAATGGGTGGGAGTGTTTTTATGCCTTTCCCTTTGTGGCTACCTCCCTTGGAAGGGGGAAAATGCCTTGGTATATGTATGTATGTATATATATATATGTACATATATATATATATATTTTTTTTTTTTTTTTTTTGCATCCGACCTAATTATGGACCAAAAGGTCTCCTGTCGGCATGCTCCTCCTTTGTAATCCTTTATATTATGTATGTTGGGAAGTCTGGGCCGAGTAAGGTGAGTTGGCTTTGTGTTATGAATATGGACTTCCCTGTTTGGTTATTGTAGATGTGTTTCAATGTTTTGCATTAAAGTCTCCCATGATATATGTCTGTTGTGGTTTTTGTGTAATTTTTTATATGTCATGCGTTGGCAGGTTGGTATGGTCTTCGTGGTGGGAGGTATAATATGGCTAGGGGTCCTTTGTGTAGATTTCTTTTGCTAAAAAAAAAGTCTTCGTCGAAGTCGTCTAATAGTATGTGTTTTGTTCCTCCTCATGGCTATTCCAGGTGGTAGTGGGTAATAAGATAGATAAATAGATAGATCGACAGATAGATGCATTACAACACACGCTGAATAGTCCCCAATACATATATTTTCATCTAATCAACCACATCAATTTTTTTTTTTTTTTTTTTTTTTTTTTTTTTTTAATTCCTTGCATAGGTTTTGTGTCGCCGACCGATCGCTTGATTTTCGGTCGAAGGTAATCGGAAACAGGTCGTAAGCTTGGTGTGACTGGGGCTTAACCCATTAAACTCCGATGACAAGATGTCTTGTCATTTGGTCAAATTAAACAAAAAATCATAAAACACCAAAATGTTTGATCAAACACCAGAAAAATATGACGTCAGTCCTCGCTTCGCTCGCAGCGAAGCGAGGACTGACGTCATATTTTTCTGGTGTTTGATCAAACATTTTGGTGTTTTATGATTTTTTTTTTTATTTGACCAAATGACAAGACATCTTGTCATCGGAGTTGAATGGGTTAATGTCTTGACTTTGTGTCTTTGGACGCAGCCCGAAGGGATTTCTCCCCGTCTTCTCCCTTTCTGCATGAGGGGACGGAGAGGGGGGGGTCGCCGATTTAATGAAGCGGCCTTGCTGTGGATGTGCTGTGTCTTGCGACACTGCTTCTGACCCAGGGCAGTGGACAGGATGCAGGGATGACCCATCATCCAGATGGTGCCAAGATAAGAGGGGTGGATGGGAGTGGAGTATCTGGGAATGGAATGGGTGGGAGTGGATTTTATGACTTTTTTTTCTACTTCCCTTCTAAGTTACATGTATATATGTGTTTTGCTATGGAATTGAGTAGTATGATGTCTAGTGTGTGGCAGTTATGTACTATTTGCTTAGTTCTTGGCGTCTATGAAAGGTCTAAGACCTTTGTGTTGTATTGTGTAAATGGTGTTCATATATGGCAGTTTTTTTTTTTTTTTTTTTTTTGCGTGTTTCGTAATATCCTTCTTGTGTTTTCTTGTATCTTGTACTGTGTCTTTGGGCATTTTCTTCGTATATATATATTTGATTTTTTCTCTTTGGAGAAATGTGTGTACATGCGTTTATGACGTTGGATGGGTTCGTGATCGTAGAGCGCTTGTTGTAGATATCTTTCCTGGTGTTCTGGAATGTTCCTGGTGTAGCTTGATTATGTCGTTGATCTTCATGTAGCTCAGGGGTTCCCAAACTTTTCAGCTCTTCGACCCCTAGTAAAGTTTAAGATTTTCTATAGACCCCCAAACTATGAATTCGCGAATTATGTCAGTTTATTATTATTATTGGTGTTGTTGTTATTAATACTAGTAATATTATTATTATTATAGTTATCATCATCATCATCATCATCATCATCATCATTATTATTATTATTACTATTATTATTATTCTATTATTGTTATTATTATCATAATTTTAGTTATCAATAGTGTTATCATCATCATTTTGATCCGATATTAAAGGGCCAAATGGCAACATTCGTGAAGGCGACGGCGTTCCAATAATGATAGAGACACTTTCACATATACATAAACATAAGCGTTTTAAAATGAATATTTATAATTTACCAATAGCTTTAAGAGTGATATTGTATATTATCTATTATATTACTATAAGTAATATTCAAACCAACAATATTACACAAGCTCGTCATCTTGATGTTCATTCACGATGTGGTTGTGTGTATGTGAGATTCTCCCTACATGCACAGAATGGGGAGGATTTTGGACTCAGAGTGAACTGACTGACATGGTTTTTCTATAAGTTTATATATTGGTTCGTTGATTATTCTCACTCTTCCAGTATGGGAGGAGAACAGGATCATTTCATGCTAACTATTTGATTTAAAAGACTGCCTTTCGACCCATTGGCCATTTGTCGACCGCTTTGGGAACCCCTGATGTAGCTATTTAGTCGTTCCATTTCTTCTTTTTATTTCAGTTTTGTCCTTTTCATAGCTTGATTATGTCTGTGATCTTCATATAACTATTTAGTCGTTCCATTTCTTCTTTTATTTCCGCTTTGTCTTTTTCATGTATGTGTTCGGCCACTTGGTTTGTCGAATCCTTTGGTGGTTTTCTTGGCTATGGTTTCTATTTGAAAATCTGGTCTCATATCTATGTTATAGCAAATAACTCAACAAATGAAAATGTAGATATAAATAAAGTAAAAATGAATAAAATAGGTAAATGTAAAAACATGTGTACGAAATGCAAGGTTATTTGCATCATTATGTTAAAGCCAAAGCCGGTGTTAAGAAATGCATTCGAACGTTGGACACGTAGATGTAATCATTTCCTTTTTATGTATTTGATCCTTTATATTATCTATTTAACTAGTTTTAATATAATTTAATTTGATTTATTTTACTTCTATTATTGGGGTTTTCTTAGCAAAAGTAGTAATATTCTAGGAATATGAATTATTTGAAATCACGTTTATTATAACGACTATGCATGGGTAGGCCAGGAATTATTTTGTATCAGCCTTACGCACACACATACACACGCGCACACACGTACACACATACGCACACACACACACAATAAATCTGCCAATCATAGTACTTTCACTATTATACTTGGCACGCGAAGTACTGACAATTTTCTTTTTTTAAAAAATCAGTCGACTGTTGTTGACCGGGCAGATGCCTCTGGCGTCTGGCCAGGGGTGATGACGTCATGTCGCGCGACAGGGAAAGAAACAAACAAATGACGATCGCAGAGGGCAGACAGCTTCTCTCTTTTTCTCTCTTTCTCTCTTTAACTTCCAAAATTAATTATCTATGTTGATTTAGGGTAGAATATTATTTTTGTAGAATATTAATAAATATATTTGTTATTCGATTTATCGTTGTCGCTATACATCAAGCCCACGCCATTGAGGAATAACCAAGTGCTTCGTGGGACTCTTGAAGGCTGCGCTGACGAAGGAAGAAGTTGTACAGGGGCGTCGGAGACGTCAGAGCGAGAGGTTCTCGCCCTACAGAAGGAGGAAGGGGAGAAGGACCTGCAGAAGGCGTGGGATGAAGCAACGGAATCCTGTATCCAACTGGGCGAAGCCAAGGTATTATTCAATATATATATTTATATTATATATATACTTATATGTATATATATGTATATGTATATATATATGTATATGTATATATATATATATATACATATATTATCATTATTACTATTATCATCATTATTATATAATACGTATGACGACTCGCGTTTGAATTTCCTTAAAACTTTGTCACGTGACGATGACGTCACGCGACTACTCTCTATGCGTCATGTGATATCTGAAACGCACGTGAGAATGTCACTTTGCCTGAGACGTGACATGTCACAAGCTCTGTCGGATTACTGACGAAAGTCCGGGAGTGAGGTATCGCTTTTGGTCGGATTTTTTTTTTTTTTTTTTTTTTTAATAAATGTTAAGAAGGTAGCCATCTCTACAAATATATATATATATATATATATATATATATACACATATATATATATCGTTTATTCATTTTAAAAAATGTCTATATTAAGATGTAACGATCTCTGCGTTTATCATTGTTATTTTTTTTTTTCCAAAAATTTTAACCTTATCGAATAGGTCTTGTACATAAGATCAGACAAAGATTAGCTCTCTTCCTCTCTATCTCTCTCTCTCTCTACATACATACATACATATATATATATACATATATATACAGGAGACGTATTAACCGACGCAGAGCGCTTTCGTGTATTACATGACCGGTTCTTTCTCACCGAAATTTTCGCGAAGACCCTGTTCACACTAGCGGATTGAAACCGCGGCGGTGCCACAGAGTCAATGAAAATCGGCATGGATGTTTGTGAACGCCTCTGTTGACTTATACTGCCATTGAACCGCCGCGGTTCAAAACGCTAGTGTGAACAGGGCCTAGCCGAAATAGTGACGTCAAACGCGTCAAAGCACTATTGAGGTGTGGCCAGGTGTAGGTTCGCATTCCGAAACATTGTTCGTTAACCGAGACATATTGTGTATATATATATATATATATATATATATATATGTGTGTGTGTGTGTGTGTGTGTAATAAAACCACTTGGAATATTTTCCAAGTGGTTTTATTACATATTTTGTGAATCACGTGTTTTTGTTATGTATTCGCATGTATATATATATATATATCAAGGCTGCCAACAGAGGTCATGCGGTCATTTGTAATACATGTGCTCTGTTGCCAATGTCATTTTTAGCCACCCGGCGTCTACTTGCCAAGAAGTACTTTCAGTACGATGAAATGTCGATACTTTTATTTATTTTCATTTTTCTACGAACATGAGGGGCTGTTTTCCATGTGTGAATAAAATCGCCGAGCGGCAAATAGAATTAACGAGGGAATTGGTAGTACGCAGTGGGAATGGATTAGAAAGATAACGAGAAAGAATGTCAATATTTTATCTGGGACAGGAGACTAGAGCGTCCCCAACCAACTTGACCGTCGACATGACGTCACGAGGACACAGGGAGTGGGAGAGGCGAGGAGAGGTCTACTCCCCGTTCGCTCTCGAAAACAATAATTTAGGATAAGAATATATATATATATATATATATATATATATATATGTATATATATAATATATATATATATACGTGTATTACGTATGCGCGCGCACACGCTTTTCGTCAAGAATAGAATTGTTTACCAACTGCTCACTTCCCCGATTGTGGAATCACTAACTTAATCTTAACCTGACCTAACCTGACCTGAGC
>NC_134788.1:55705606-55860606 GCF_046742065.1 Oratosquilla oratoria
GATGCTTACTCCCATTCTGACTCACTGCGTGTCCCTTCACTGGGCACGCCAATTTCCTAGTTGACATTTACTCAATTAGTTTCATTTATTCCCTTTCACACAGAAAACAACGGGCACTCAAAATAATAAGCTATCATAGAATAATTTACAAGGATAACCTATTTCACATTCATCCCACTTTCACATTACAAGAACTGAAATGATAAATAAGTAAACTGGAAATGATAATATACGACATCTCACGGAAACTTCGAGAACAATTACACATATATACGAACATACATACTTCCAATTACGCATTACATTTGTAATTCCTAAATTAATACAATTTGTTATAACTACACACTCGACAGAAGACAGGGGTGAATGGAGAATGGTTGTATATGGATGATGCGATGCATGAGGTGGAATGGGCGGGGGGAGGTAGTATGTGTGAGCAATATTTGACGCAGCCCGAGGGGATTTCTCCCCGTCTTCTTTTATGCAATGGGGGGGGCGCCGATTTAATGAAGCGGCCTTGCTGTGGATGTGCTGTGTATTGCGACACTGCTTCTGACCCAGGGCAGTGGAGAAGGATGCAGGGATGACCCGTCATCCAGGAGGTGCTAAGATGAGAGGGAGGGTGGAGGGGTGTGGAGTGTATTCAGGGATGGAATGGGTGGGAATGATTTTATGCCTTTTCCTTTTTGGCTACCTCCCTTGTAAGGGAAAGCCTTGGTATATGTATGTACACACTCGACATACAATACCCCTGCCTACGCGGCCCTGGGCCGTAGGGGCAAGCCGGAGGTAGACTAAGGCTTGGACGCACCTTCCGACAGGTCGGAGAACCGCCTGAGGGTAGAGGCGACCCCGAGGCTGGCCAGGGAGCTCCGTTACCTTCGTCAGCGGCCAGAAGGAGGCGAAGAAGGACAGCTATGGACTCCCGTCACCAAAGATAGAAAGCCCAAGGTAAGAGATTCTCTATAATATTTTCCGATATATCGGATTTTCCTATAATTTCCCTATATATCGGTTTTTCTAATAGTTTTTCCCGGATATATCAGATTTTCCTATATTTTTTTTCGATATATCGAATTTCTTATATGATTTTCTGATATATTGGATTTTCCTGTATGTTTTCCTTATATATCGGATTTTCCTATTTGTTTTCCGATATATCGAATTTTCCTATAGTTATTCCGATATATCGGATTTTCTAATATTCTGTCCGATATATAGATTTTTATTCTATGTTTTCCGATATATCGGATTTTCCTATATGCTTTCTGATATATAGGATTTCCTATAGATTTCCGATAAATGGAATTTTCTTATATGTTTTCACGATATATCGGATTTTCCTGCATGCTTTGCGAGACATCTAATTGTATAAAAATATTTTCTGACATTTTCCGATATATCGATTTTTCTTGTTAATTGGATTTCCCTATATGTTTTCAGATATGAGATTATTTAATATTTTTCTATAAATATAATTGTCCGATATATCGGATTCCTATAGAAATTCCGTTATATCGGATTTTCCTATGAATATGATTTTCCTATACGTTTTCCGATCCAAAGTTTCAGAAAAAAACGATAAATAGGATTCCCGATTTTTTCCGAAAGAATCACTCAGAACATATTTTCCGATCAAATCTGATAAATTTTATTTCCACTAAAAAAAATTCTAGTATATGTCTAATTTTCTGATAAATCTGATTTCCCTATAATCAGGTTTTCTTTTATATCCGATTTTCCAATTTAATTTTTCCGATAAATCAGATTTTCCTTTAAATCATATTTTTCTATGATTAAAAATTTCTAATCAAACTATTTTTCCTATAAATCCTATTTTCCGATAAATTTGCTCATTAGGCTGCGTTTCCACCGAGCGCGTCTGGGCCGATTCTCGCCAAATGCTGTGAATTCGAATAGCTGGAAGAAGACTTTGCTTGCAACATTCTAGACTTCCCTAAGAACATTTCAACAATCTCTAACATTCGTAAAGGTTTAGCTCCTTTCATTTCGCCATCAATACGTGACGCAAAGCCGATTTGACATTTGAAGATTGAAAAAACGAAAGATTGTAACCGAAGTCGTTTCTACCCAAACGAACTCACAGCATTTGGCGAGAATCGGCCCAGACGCGCTCGGTGGAAACGCAGCCTAAAGAGCAATTGGCGCGTGGGCGAGGGCGCTCGCTAAGTGCTGTAAGCACACATACATAAAGGAAGCTTTGTTATAAGTATGAAAGGGGTCCTTGTAGTGGGAGGCTGCCCACAGTACACGACCCTTGCACTAGTTCACATCAGTCCTATGCCCAGTACACTATACCACACCTACAAATCAGAGTTTCCTGTAAATCCGATATATCGGACGAAGCACCAGGACTAAAACTAATAAGAACGGAGGATGTGAGGAAATTGTAGAACAAAAAGAAAATACGAAGACAGGAGGAATAGAATAAAAATTAAATTAATAATGCTCTTATCCTTGGGAGTAACAACGCCACACCGCAGGAGGGGAAAGATAACTTCAACGTATAAAATGAAATAATAAAAACGGTGCGTTACTTTGATCCGTAGGGGTGCGTAACATCACCCACCCCAAGGCCCTGGTTCGCCTTTGCAAAAAAAAAATTACTTCGGCGTGATCTTCGTCAGGAGGAGGAACCTCAGGACCCGGAGGAGGAGCTGAAGGACCTGGTGGTGCAACGAGAGCGTCTGGCGCTCGTGCTGGACGAGCTGAAGGCCTGGATCTCCTCTCTCAGGGGCGCGTTGAAGCAGTGCAGGGGCAAGGTGAGTGGGTCAAGTTCCTCCCATGAGGAACTGCCTGAAGAAGGGCAGGTTCCTCGTAGTAGTAATTCGTCATAATTGAATTTGACAAATATATATATATATACTTATTAATTTATTTTCTCTGTTTATTCATTTGTTTGAATTATTATTTGATTTGTTTTTATTTTGTTTATTAGTTTATTTTTCTTTTTTATATATTTTCATTTATATCAACTTATTTTTCTTTTTTATGTATTTTTTTATCTATATGGTGACTTTTCTGGTCGATTATTATTATTATTATTATTATTATTATTATTATTATTATTATTATTATCTATCATTTTCCTCCTAATTCGATTCCCCAACGACGACGACGCAGTGGCCACAGGAAATGACGTCACTCTACACGGCGGCCATTACGGACGAGGAGAAAATGGCGGCCGCCTTCAGGTCCGACGGAGAAGTGAGAAAAAGCGTTGAAGAGTGCCTAGAGCTCTTCTCCCGCCTCGAACACCTGACCAGCCAAGGCGTAGTGCTGACGGCGTCGTCGGCGTAATAAGCTCACGCTTTTGTACTCACTAGCGCCCTTGGTACAGCCACGGAAATCCAGTGCTGATATTTGTCAGGGGTGCCAACCTTTCGAAACAAGGGTTAGTCACCACGTCCATTGGTGTGGCTCTCGTTTTCGTTTCGATAAGGTTGGCAGCCCTAACTGCAAAGGGTCACGGGTGATGACGAATGACAGCCTTGCATTTATCAATATGGTTCTTGTTCTCTTTTCAAAGATATTGGTAGCCCTGTCTTCAGATATGTAAATGGATTGTAAATATCATGGGGTCTATCCTTCTTTTGAATGAAATAATTTGGTGACACCGTCACAATTGAATGCGCCATACTTATGACGTGTTCATATCAACCCCGCAACTCTGAGCTGGGTTCCCGGATGTCGTCTGCCAAGTGATGGAATGTCGAGATGTTAGAATAATCTCTGAAAAGGATAATGTTATTGTTTTTCATTTACGAATTTGCCAGGATGTTTCTATTGTCTGAGTTTTATTTATTTTGATACAGGTATAATTATCTGGATCTTAGTTATCGACAACAAAATGCTTTAGTTCAATGTAATGATGGAATGGGCGACTCAATATACTCATATTCGATCAGATGCACCATTTGCGAAAGATCTAACATGAAGATCTGGATATTAAAAAATATAATAATTAACTTGGTTCACATCGACAAGCTACATTGGTCGGGAACGAGCCACTGAGAAAGAGGAAGTATATGAATGAATTAATCATTTGTCTTTATCTATTCGGTTCATGTATCTATTTCTTTGTGAATTTATGATCTATTTATCATTATTATGTTGTTTTTTTGTATTCAGTCGAATTCAATACACCTATCTAGCCTAGAGCATTTTTTAACAGATATACTCGATAGTTAATATGGCCTTTACAAAGGAACTGACAATTATTCATTATTGTTCTCTTTTTCTGTATGCATTATGTTGCTTCTGTTACCTGATTAAATCTAATTACTCGGCTAGGCTTGTATCAGTTATCAATGACACACACATACATTACAAAGGATTACAAAGGCGAAGCATGTCGACAGGAGAATTATTGGTCCATATCTAGGTTGGATGCGAAAAAAATCATAATAATGATAAACAAATAAATGAACAAATAAGAACTATAATAATGTAAGTAATAAATTAAATCCACAAATAAATGTATAGGTATAGTCAAATAATAAACAAACAGGTAAACAGTAAATAATAATAAATTGACGTATAACTAATAATAAATGAGAATCAGACAAATAATAATAAATAAACGGACAAATGATAACAAAACAAATAATATAAAATAAATGATAGTCGTTACAGCATCTTGCTCAGTTGTTTATCTAAATGATTCTTAAAGCTTCGAACTGAACTATATTGCACTGCCTCTGCAGGAAGTTTATTGCATCTATTAACTACACGGTTGGCGAAGTTGTTTCTACCCACTTCCAAATTAAATCTATTTCCGGACAGTTTGAGACCATTGTTTCTTGTCTGATTTTCATTCAGTGTAAAAAATTTGTCACATTTGATGTTGTCAATCCCCTTTAGAACCTTAATTAAAGACCTATATCAAGTCACCTTTGAGTCTACGCTTTTTTAGAGAAAACAGATTCATATATTTTAGTCTATTTTCGTATGATTTGTATATGATATTTGGAATCGGTTTTGTGGCTCGCCATTGTACTTTGTCCAATCTGTCAATGTCTTTAATGAGATTCGGTGACCATACGGAAACCGCATATTCCAAATGCGGACGAACTAACGATTTATATAGCTTGTTAATGAGAGATGGACTTTTGAAGTCAAAAGATCGCGCAATCAGTCCTAGAATCTTATTTGCTTTCCCAGAGGCTGAAATACACTGCTTGGATGATTTGAGATCGTTACTGATAATTACGCCGAGATCCTTTTCACTATCCACTTTTGTTAACGAATTTCCAAATGTGTACATATGCTGTACAGTATTTTTTCTAATAGTATATCTTATAAGAGTACGAGAAAATTCTAGATCTCATTTACTATGAGTACATACATACATATACCAAGGGCTCTTTTCCCCCTTACACGGGGGGGGGGGGGGTAGCCAAAGAGAAAAAGGCATAGAAACCACTCCCACCCATTCCGTCCCCTACATACTCCATTCCCCTCTACCCTCTTATCTTGGCACCTCCCCCTGCATCCTGTCCACTGTTCTGGGCCAGAAGCAGTGCCGTAAGACACAGCACATCCACAGCAAGGCCGCTTCATAAATTCGGCGACCCCCCCCCCTCTCCGTCCCCTCATGCAGAAAAGGAGAAGACGGGGAGAAATCCCTTCGGGCTCCATCAATTTACTCCTAATACATAATCCTCCACCCACTCCCCGTCATGCATCACAGCATCATCCATATACCACCATTCTCCATTGACTCGTCTTCTGTCCTCTCCAGTCCTTCCTCAACAGACATTCCCCTTTTTCCCAATGCCTCTTTCACCCCATCCATCCATTTCATCCTAGGACGCCCCCTCATGTTCACTCCCTCCACATCTGCCTTCCACACCTCTTTTAATAGTCTTTCTTCACTCATTCTTTCCATGTGTCCAAACCATCCCAATACTCTTTCAACAACCCTATCTCCCAGCTCCCTTTCCACCCCTGTTCTCCTCCTCACCTCCTCATTTCTCACTCTATCTAGCCTAGTAACCCCTGTCATACTTCTCAGGCATTTCATCTCAAACTCCTACATTCTTCCTCTCTTATGTTCCATGTTTCTGCCCCATACAGTGCTGTCGGCACAATCACTCCTTCATGCAATCTCCTCTTAGCATCCATACCCAAGTGTCTATTTCTCATTATACTTTACACATTATATTCTCAAACTCTGTCACTAACTTCCTCAATCTCTCCTCTGATCCTACTACAAGCGCAGTGTCGTCAGCAAACAACAGCTGGCTCACCTCCCACTTTCCTCCATTTTCTTTAACCAACTCCAACCCCTGACTCACTACCCTTGCATTCACCTCTCGCACCACCCCATCCATGTAAAGATTGAACAGCCAGGGCGACATAACACATCCCTGACAAAGTCCCACCTTTACTTCAAACCATTCACTCTCTCCATTTCTAATCCTAACACAAGCTCTACTACTCTCGTAAAAACTCTTGACTGCTCTTAACAGTTTTCCTCCTATACCATATATATGCAGTACCTCCCACAGTGCCTTCCTGTCTACCCTGTCGTAAGCCTTTTCCAGATCCATAAAAGCCAAAAAACATCCTTACATTTTCGTATAGCTTTCTCACATATCTGTCTTACCACAAACATCTGATCTACACAAACCCTACCTGTCCTAAACCCACGCTGTTCCTCACCAATTACTCCCTCTGTTCCTCTCCTAATCCTCTCAATCAAGACCCTCCCATAAGCCTTCCCAACTATACTCAACAAGCTGATCCCTCTGAAACTACTACATTCACACTTGTCCCCGTTTCCCTTGTAAAGTGGAACTATACAGGCACTCCTCCAGTCCTCCGGCACTCTACCCTCTCTTTACAAACATTAAATAACCTCACTAGCCAGTCCACCATAACTGTATCTCCTTTCTTCAGACATTCTGCATGACATCCATCCAACCCAGGTGCCTTACCTGCTCTCATTTTCTTAACAGCTACTTTCACTTCGTCTTTCCCTATTTCTCCTCCATTTTCCTCACTCATCACTCTCATTTTGTTAGCGCTTCCCACTGCAACTACCCTTCCCTCCCTATCCTTCACATTTAGCAACTCCCTAAAATACTCTACCCACCTTCCTCTCACCGCCCTCTCTTCCATTATCATCTCTCCATCTGCACCTTTTACCTTTTCTTCTCTACTTGATTCGCCTCCTCTTCCTCTTTTAATTTCCTTCCAAAACATCTTTTTATCATTTTCAAAGTTTTCTGTCATACTCTTACCCCATTTCACATCTGCTCTCCTCTTTGCTTCCTTTATCTTATGCTTAACTTAACTTCTCTTTACTTTGTACCTTACATACGATTCCCTCGTCCTAAATTGTGGCCAATCTATGAATGCCTGCTTCTTCTCTTCTACACCTTTCTTTGCTTCCTCATCCCACCACTCACTACCCTTCCTTCTATTTCCTCCCGCCCTCCTTGTTCCACACACCATCTTTGCACACCTTATGACTCCCTCCTTGAACCATCCCCATTCCTCCTCCACTCCTAGTTCTACTCTATCCTTTACTCCCTCCCACTCCTCTCTCAGCTTCTTCTTATACTCATTCTCATGTTTTTCCTCATTTAAGCAGTTCACTCTAAGTACCTCCCTACCTTCTGCCCTTTTCCTCTTTCTCCACCTATTCTCCACTCTCAATTTACCTTCCACCAGGAAATGATCTGATATTCCCCAACTCTCTCCCCTTAGGACATGTACATCCTTAACTCTTCCTACCACACTCCTGGTCACCACTATATAGTCCATTAATGCTCTATCTAACCCCCTTCCATCCAACACCCTCTCACATATGCACCTATGCCTGACTTTCTTCCTAAACACTGTATTTGCTATCATCAACTCTCTTTCAAGACACATCTCCACCATCAATTCTCCACTACGATTTTTACCTGGAACTCCATACTTCCCAATCACTCTGTCTATTGGTTCATTTCCTACCGTAGCATTAACGTCTCCCAATACAACTACATTGACATTTCTTCCTAATCCCTCTATGCACTCATTTATATCTACCCAAAAAGCCTCCCTTTCCTCTATGATCTTCTCACTACCAGGCCCATACACACTTACAAAAACCCACATCTCCTTTCCCAGCTTCACCTTCATCCACATCAACCTTGATGAAACCTCCTTCCACTCCACTACACGCTTACTTATCTCTTCACTTGCTAGTATAGCCACTCCTTCTCTCCCTCGTCCACTCTTCACTCCTGAGTACCTCCCAGCTACACTCCCAAACTCACACTCGCCCCTCCCTGTCATTTTACTTTCACTCAAAGCCAGCACATCCATCTTTCTTCTCACAAACATACTGCCTATCTCTTCTCTTTTACTCTCATCTGTACCACATCCACGCACATTAAAAGACCCAAACCTTAAGGGCCCCATTCACGACAACGATTTTCAACCCCAACCCAGATTTCGAACATGGTCGGGGTTGGAGTTGTGGTTGGCGGCTTCGCCACTCACTGCAACAACCAATTGTCCAATTTTTCGCAGTTGATCCGCAGTTCTATTGTGATAAGATGTCTGATCTCGACTCTGACGATCTTTTTAATATTGCTGGTTTTTTAGAGGCAGATAGAAAGCGCAAAAACAAGCTATCCCATAATCAATTATTAGAGGAACTGAGACTAGAGCCTAAAGACTACATGAACTATTTAAGAATGGATGAATCCACATTTTTAGAACTTCTGTCCTTGGTAAACAGGATACGATGATGAGGAAGGCTATTACACCTCATGAACGTCTCGTATGTACATTACGATTCCTAGCAACATGGAGGTCATATGAAGACCTCAAATTTTCTTCATTCATATCGCCCCAAGCACTAGGAAGAATAATTCCTGAGACCTGTGATGCAATTGATAAGGTTCTTTTACGGTATATCTCAATGATCTCTCTTACCAAATCTTTACTGTACGCTTCCATTTTTTTAGTTAGGCAGCACAACTATAGCTACAAACGCACGGTACGAAATTTTGGGCGCAAGTGATAGATTTGGTTGTCCGCACCCATCCACCACTCCAACTCCATCACAGACATAAAGCTCCGCTCACAAAATATCAGGAAAATCTGAACGACTCCAACCCCAACCACGACCTGCAAATTGGGGTTGCGATGTAGGTTGTTGGAGCCCATCCACGAGATAATTTGGTCTGGGTTGGGGTTGGAAATCGTTGTCGTGAATGGGGCCCTTTACAGTTATTATTACTATTATTATTATCATCATTATTACTATTATTATTATTGTCATTATTACTATTACTATTTTCATTAATATTACTATTATTATTACTATTGCTATCATTATTATTACATTTATTATTATTGTTGTCATTATCACTGTTTTTATCATTATCATTACAATCGTTCTGAATGACCTCTAACCCGAACCATGTGCCAGGAGACGGGGATGGCCCCTTCGTTCACGATGACCTAAGAAAGGAAGGGACAACGAATGGGTGTATATATGCAGTGACACGGCTACCCCCCTGATAAGGGGGAAAGAGGCATTTTAGTACATATTATTATTCATGTATTTATCTATTTGTTTTTTATCTATTGTTTGTTGTTCATTTACTCATATGTTTATTATTTATTTATTTTTATTTATTTATCGATTTATAATTCATTTATCTATTATTTGTTTATTTATTTTATTTATTTATATGTTCATTATTTATTTATTTTCATTTATCTATTCATTATCTATTTATATATATATTCATATATGTTTATTTATCTAATTTATTTACTTATTTATCCAATTATTTTTATTTATTTATTAATGTATCTATTTGTCAATTAAATTAATATCTATTTGTCAATTAAATTTATTTATTTAAATAAAAGGTCGAAGTCAATTCTCCACTCGGCCCAGTTCCTCATTAGTCTCTTAGAATTAATAAATGAAATAATAAATTATAAATAATAAATAATAACGTAAGGTTTCTATGCACTTTTTTGTTAGTAATATATATCTATATTAATCTATATTAATTTCGATCTATATTCTATACATTTTTGGTTTTGATTGATGTACATATATATCTTATGAATGCACTTTGTTTTATTAAATTCATTTTGTTTAATTTTATTTATTTACTTATTTACATATTGTGTTGTATGTGTTTTAATTTCTATTTATCTATTTAGCTTTTGTTTATTAATCTTATTTATATATATATATTTTATTTTTTTATTGTTTATTTATCATTATTATTATTATTATTATCATTATTATTATTATTATTTATAATCTCAAGAGAGAAAAACACCTTTACGGGTTTTTGGGGAAAAATATCGACTGTATTTTTGTTATGTGTGAAGGAAGTCCATGTGTGGAAATTTTGACGGTGTTTCTGTCCCGTTTGAAGGTATTCAGTATGTTTTATTTAGTTATTTATTCTTTTTTTTTTTTTTACCCTCACACTGCCGTATTCTTGCGCATTGTTACATGATTTTTTTTTTTAGCTTAGGGTAAAATCATAATCATTACTTCATTTAGTTTTTGTCCTGCCAAAACGATGTTTACTATCTAATTGATATAGTAAAAAAAAATGTCATGCTTATGCATACTGTTGTTTTGGAGAAATAATGCGAAATATTGGAATAATTTGAGTGAAAATGGGCTATTGGCAACTCGACGGCAGTGCTGGAATATGATTGGCTAAATTATGTCGTCCTACTAAATTTAGATCTTGACTAATTTCGAGGGGAATATGCCGCTGAAAAACAAACATCCCTGATTTGAATAATGAATATATATATGTATATATATATATATATATATATGTATATATATATATATATATATATATATATATATATATATATATATATATATATATGAACCCTATCCTCCCGAAATAATGATAAATTGTGAAAATGAAACGTCAGGACCCGATACACTCATGAATAAAAATTCATATAAATACCTTTCCATCAAATAAACTATTTCCCTATGATACGTTATGATACTGGAGAACACGACAAAGAAATAATAATGGAATATTAGACGGAAAAGTAAAGAGAGAGGAAACGAAACGAAAGGAGGGTCGGCTTTCAGCGACTACAACACTATCCCTCTATCCTTGGATACAGTAGCCTACCTACCATCTGGAGAGAGAGAAAACGCATCTGTCTCTCTAGCACACATGTCAACGACAAAGGATTGGAGATAAGCTAAAGAGATGCTAGATGGTGACATACAGATTCATGAATTAATTTTACATTTTCAAATTATAAATATAAAGAAATACACCTTTAGAGTAGATCATTTCTAATACAATAAGAATTAGTAAAAGGTGAAAATGATAACTTCCAATACAGTAATAACTACTGCCATCCCTTTCTAGTGGTGGTATGAATTACAATTCATAACAATGCAAATAACATACTACATTATATCATGAAGGAAATAATACAGACAAACGAGAAATTAACCATTTTCAATGCATCAAAACTGAATAAATGAGTGAAAACTAGAATGAAAATATGATAATAGACCAAACAAATAATTTTCATCATAGTGATAACTCCTTTAGACCTTTTCATTTAGACCATAAGATCATATAGCAAGTGGACAGCAGGAATATATAATTCTTCATAGATAATGCGGAATGAGATGAGAAAGGAAAGAGAAGTGAAGGGAGAGGATAGTAAAGGGGTGAGGAGAGGAAAGTAAAGGAAGGACAGGAGTAAATGTCTGAAGAAAAGAGAAATGCAACAATAGATTTTGGAAGGAAAGCTTGTGTGGAGAAAGAGGGGGGGGGAATAAACTTTATTCAGCACCACATTCAATACAAGTACACAATTTACACATGGAATGATGCGTCATTTGCGTGTAGCTACAAAGCATATTTCTTTTTCAGTACTCTAGCACTCAATAGGCTCGAAGAGTGTGACGATCGGGCATGTTTTGAAGTAGCGAGTGGCGGCCTGGGTGTGGTGAACTTTGTTCTCCATACTTCTCCAGTAATTGGTACGACACTGCATACGTGAATTTCCTCAGAGATGGTCTGTTGCCACTCCTTATCAGCCTGAAGTTGTAGGCATTGAGCACAGTTTTCCTCACACATTCCACAAAGCTGACCATCATGTCGGCCTTGTCAACAAGACGCATATTTACCGTGTAGTCAATCACAAAGTCTGGTTTCTTTATTACTTCACCTGTCCTGTAATTCACCTTCCCTGTAGTCATCATTTTTCCGGTATGCAGAGTTGACAGCATAATGACTTGAAGCTTGCCATGCCACTGCATTGCCATGACCTTTCCCCACTTCTGAATGTTGTGGTCCCCACTTCTAGTTTTGTGTGCCTTGAAAAATGGAGGCATGTGTTTTCGTGTCTTTCGAGCTGTACCACAGGATCCTCCTACCCCTTTGTCGTGCAGAAAACGGGGCAAATCTGGGTTTGAATAATAGGAGGAGTCTGTATACAAGACGTGGCCTTTCTCCATGTATGGTGCAAGCAGAGTTTTTTTTCTATAATGCTCCTGGCGCTTCCGTGAGGGTCATTTCGATTGTAATCAATGCTGGTACCTGTGTGTGGGATCATGTCCACTATAATACCAGTCTCACAATCACACAAGACAAACAATTTGATTCCAAATTGGTTCCTTTTCGTCTGCATATACTGCTTGAAAATAAGACGTCCCTTCAATAGCACAAGCGATTCGTCTATTACCAGCTTGCAGAAGGGTTTGAGAAATCGGCTGTGCCGTTCCTTTATCATCATAAACACATCACATATCTTCCACATGCGGTCGTCTGGTCGAGGTTGTGTATTCGTGGCAAAGTGGCAAGGTCCTTAGTAGTGTTTGGAACCTATTTCTTGACATGAATTTCCCGAATGTTGGTGTACCCAGCAACGGTTCTTTTTTCCAATAGTCGCTGATGACATGTTTCTTTGCGTGTGGCATCAGAATAATTAGAGCAAAGAACACAAAGAGTTCCCTGACTGTTGCGTCTTTCCATATCCTGAGGTGGCTGTGTGTATTACTTTCTTCTGAATTGTCACTCTCCTGTGTTATGAGATAATTATGTTGTAGATTAGTTTTCTGCACTATTTTGTCCATTACTTCATTGTCAAAGAAGGCTTCTAAATATTCTGCTTCTGTTCCATCAGGTCCGACGGGAAAAAATTGAAGTCACACCTGATGAACTAGAGTCGACATTATGAATGTGAGTCTCAAAATCATGACCATCACTCCAGGAAGAAAAACCCACATTGTCGCAGGGGTTCGTGTCAAGTGGTGTGGGGGTCGGTGCAACTCTTGCATCCTCACTCGAATTCCGTTCATACTCTCTCCCCGATGCACCAGGGCCATCGATGTCTCACTGCTGTCCTCTGCTTGATGATCGTGATTCATGTCATCATATGATCCAGAATTGCCATCCGCTCTTCTTGATGATGATAGCAAAGTTTGATCACTTCGTCGCTTTTGGCCAATGCTGATTTGGGTCCAAGTATCCGTCATTACTGCTAATTATATGTGACCTAATACAAAAAGAATGCGTAAGATAGCAATTATACCATAATACAATTATAATGATCATAATGATAATGATGATTATAATGATAATAGTACTGACGATAACAATAATGGATGACAATAATAGTGACGGTAATGATAATGATAATGATGGTAAGGATAATGGTAATGATGATACTGATGATGGCTATTGTGATGAAATAACGATGAATGAAATAGCAACTGTAATAGGCCAGTTGACAAGAGAGGCTCTCAGTGACAAATGGTTCTTATAACAAAGGATTACAAAGGCCGAGCATGCCGACAAGAGACCTTTTGGTCCATATCTAGGTCGGATGCGGATAAAAAATCATAATAAATGAATAAATAAAAACTATAATAATGTAAATAATAAATAAAATACATAAATGCATAGGTATAGTTAAACAATAAACAAACAGGTAAATAGTAAATAATAATAAATTGACATATAACTAATAATAAATGAAAATCAGACAGACAAATGATAACAAAACAAAAACAAATAATATAAAATAAATTATAATCATTACAGCATCTTGCTTAGGTGTTTATCTAAATGATTCTTAAAGCTTCGAACTGAACTACATTGCACTACCTGTGCAGGAAGTTTATTCCATTCATTAATGTGAACAACATGCAAATCGTGAAAATCAGAAAGATTCATACGACAAAACACATGCTCCCAGACAACCATGACAACAAAAGTGTTCTATCCCACACGAGAAATATTAGCACGTGCATGGTTTGTCGCTGAAAGCCGACCCCGCTCGCCTCAAGTCCATATGAATCTGTAGGCGACGTGACGTCATAACGTAATTTTCAATAAGGTGGACAGACATAAATGATTTCAAACATATCTTTCACCAAGTATTTCTGCTAATGTACCACGAGATGATAATAGTATTATGCATAAGGCATGCTAAGAAAATATGGGGAAAGAGAAAAACTGCAACCCTAACATGATAAAGCAAGATTTTTTTTATCGTGTGCATAATATTTTCATGCCTGACTTTATTTCTTGTGGTTCAGTATTATTCTGTACTGTCTATTCACATTTCTAATCTTTACTAAACAAGAAACTGTTTTCGATAAAAAAGATATGAGCCATTAATCAAAGCATTTAGCTAAGCTTCAAGAAAAAATAATATTATCTAATGTATATGGCTTTGTAACTAAAAAATCTTGCCTAAAAGATAAATGAACTGGTGGCTACTTTGCTCAGCTAATCAGAAAATACTCACAGTAATTGATATACTCCCCTTTTGACAATTGAAGCTTTACTGATTTTTTTTAGGATGGTCGCAGATAGGTGAGTTGCCATGTATAATGTACGGCATTTGCCGTTGGCGGTGTATATGTCACATCCCATTCACGGCAATTGCCGTGGACGGCAGTGTAAGGGATAAACGATTTTTCTGCCAATATAGAAGACCAAAATCGACGGCATTCTTGCCAAGTGTGAAGACGGAAATCGACGTAATTTTTGCCTAGTGTGATGATGAAAATCGACGGCAGTTTTGCCCAGTGTGATGATGGAAATCGACGGTATTTTTGCCTAGTGTGAATATGGAAATCGACGGTAGTTTTGCCTAGTGTGATAATAGAAATCGACGGTATTTTGCCTAGTGTGAAGGAGGAAATCGAAGGTATTTTTCCCTAGTGTGAATACGGAAATCGACGGTATTTTTGCCTTATGTGAAGAAGGAAATCGACGGTAGTTTTGCCTAGTGTGATGATGGAAATCGACGGTAATTTGTGCCTAGTGTGATGATGGAAATCGACGGTATTTTTGCCTAATGTGATGAAAATCGACGGTATTTTTGCCTATTGTGAAGACGGAAATCGACGGCAGTTTTGCCCAGTGTGATGGTGGAAATCGACGGTATTTTTGCCTAGTGTGAATATGGAAATCGACGGTAGTTTTGCCTAGTGTGATGATAGAAATCGACGACACTTTTGCCTGGTGTGGAGGAAATCGAAGGTATTTTCCCTAGTGGGAATACGGAAATCGACGGTATTTTTGCCTAATGTGAAGAAGGAAATCGACGGTAGTTTTGCCTAGTGTGATGATAGAAATTGACGGTAGTTTTGCCTAGTGTGATGGAAATCGACGGTATTTTTGCCTAGTGTGAAGGAGGAAATCGACGGTAGTTTGCCTAGTGTGATGATAGAAATCGACGGTATTTGCCTGTGAAGACGGAAATCGACGGAAGTTTTGCCTTGTGTGAAAGAGGAAGACGTGAAAGAGAAATCAAGATGTCATGGTATCAGGGAGGGAGCGAAATTTTCAGGTCAGCACATGGCCTTACGTAACATTGAACGAAACATTCTGAGAGTAGAGAAAAATGTTTTAAGAATATAGAAAAGACGATGAATTTTGACAATTGTGTTTATATTAACACTGAGCGAAACATTGAGAAAATCCCTCAACACATGTAATAACATGTCTTAGAAATACAGAAAAGACGATCAATTTTGACAATTGTGTTCATAGTAACACTGAACGAAACATTGAGAAAATCCTTAAACACATGTAGATTTTTTTAATATTGAAAAGACGATGAATCTTGATATTTGAGTTCTTAACACTCAACAAAACATTCTGAGAAAACTATTAAACACATGTAGAGATTTTTTTTTAAATATAAATACGATGAATTTTGACAATTCTGTTTATATTAACACTGAGCAAAACATTCTGAGAAAATCCTTAAACACGTGTAGAGATTTTTTAATATAGAAAAGACGATGAATTTTGACAATTGTGTTCATATTACCACTGATCTAAACATTCTGAGAATACACTTCAACCCGTGGGGTGAATATTGTTTTAGGCATATAAAAGACGATGATTTTTGACAATTGTGTTCATATTAACACTGAGCGAAACATTCTGAGAAAATCCTTAAACACTTGTAGAAAAAAAATATTAAAAATACTCGTGTAGAAAATACGATACTTTTTGACAATTATGTTCATTTTAACACTGAGCGAAACATTCTGAGAAAACTATTAAATACAACGAAAAATGATAAAAAAGTACGCTGAATTTTGACAATTATCCTCTTATAAACACTGAGCGAAACAATGAAAAAATCTTCAAAAATATCGAATGAAACTATACGATATCAATTAAAAAACACTAATATTCTCACATCTGTTTTCATTTTAACACTGGGCGAAATATTCTGAGAAAATCCTGGAAATTACCGATTGAGAAAATATTAAATAAAAACACGATGAATTTTGACCTTTTTCATATTAACATTGAGCGAAACATTAATGGGAAATCCTTAAACATGTCGTATGAAAACATGAAATAAACGAAAAGAATAAGATGAAATTTGACAATCATTCTCATATTAACACTGAGCGAAATATGAGAAAACCCTCAAAGAAATAGTGAAAAAATATTAAATAGAAATAAAAAATACGATGAATTTTGACAATTATTCTCATATTAATGATGAGCGAAACATTGAGAGAAACTCAAAATATCGAATGAAAAAATGTGAAATAAATAAAAAATACGAAGGATTTTAACAATATCATCACTGAGCGAAACATTCTGATAAAAACCTTATTCACAGCAAAAAAACGAAAAAATATGGAAAATACGATAATTTTTGACAATTATTTCCATATAGAACATTACTTATTATAAGATCTACTATGTATGTTTATGTGTGTAAGTGTGCACATATATGTACACGGAATACCACGAATTGTGAGAAATACGATATATTTCGAAAACTGGAGCGAATTTATGTTCAAAGCCATTTAAATACATGTGTATATGTGTTTGTGCATATATTTTTGTATCCATGTATGTGTGTGTGCGCGCGCACATCCTCTCTACTCTGAAAAGGTCATAATTTAATGCAAGTCATGAGAGAATGTGCTTTAGGTTGTCAGATTCATCAGAATCTATACTTCTTTCACATGACTGTTTAGGAACAATGGGGGGAGTGGATAAGGGGGGGGAGGGGGGAGGTTGAAATAGATTCAATTTGGAAGTGGGTAGAAACAACTTTGCCAACCGTGTAGTTAATGAATGGAATAAACTTCCTGCACAGGTAGTGCAATGTAGTTCAGTTCGAAGCTTTATAGTTAATGAATGGAATAAACTTCCTGCACATGTAGTGAAATGTAGTTCAGTTCGAAGCTTTAAGAATCATTTAGATAAATACCTAAGATGCTGTAATGATTATAATTTATCTTATATTATTTTTTTTTTTTTTTGTTATCTTTTGTCTGTCTGATTTTCATGTATTATTAGTTATATGTCAATGTATTATTTACTATTTACCTGTTTGTTTATCATTTAACTATACCTATGCATTTATTTATGTATTTTATTTGTTATTTACATTATTATAGTTTTTATTATTTTATTATTAATATGATTTTTTTTCGCATCCGACCTAGATATGGATCAAAAGGTTTCCTGTCGGTATGCTCCGCCTTTGTAATCCTTTGTGAGGCTGGAAGGGGGGATGCTGGGAGAGGGAGGAGGAAGGATAGAAGGGGGAGGGGAAGGGTATCGGGGGTGAGGGGGGAAGGGGATAGATAGGGTGAAAGAGAGGGAAGGGGGACAGGGGGAAGGGGGAGGGGGGAAGGGAGGGGGGAAGGGATGGGGGAGAGGGGGGGAGGGGGAGGGGGGACGGGGGAAAGGGAAATAGGGAAGGAAAGTTCACACGTGTGTGTGTGTGTACGTGTACACATATTTCCCCTGCAATGATAAACATATAAATAATAATCATAAATAGACGATTACAAAAATCAAATAAATTGATAAATAAAAAAATTAAATCTTATTTTCAAGATAGTAATAGTAACAGAAACAATACATACATACATATACCAAGGCTTTTTTCCCCCCTTACCAGGGAGGTAGCCAAAAAGAAAAAGGCATAAAATCATTCCCACCCATTCCACCCCTAAATACACTCCACCCTCCCTCTTATCTTAGCACCTCCTAGGGTATTGACTGCATGTCATTGTGTCAAAGTAGCATGCATGCAGTTGATATTTTATACTAGGAGTACTGGAAAAAAAAAACAAGAAACATCTAAATTTGATGTGGTTGATGGATTTGTCAGAAATAAAAATAACAATGATATTGACCAAATAAAACCACATATATACTACTACAAGGTGAAAAAAAGTCCTTAGATATATATTTTCCGATAACTCTTTATTGATTTGCTATACAGGGGCAAGGGTTTTTCCCCTGTCCACTCCATAAGGTTTTCAGAAGAAAAATACTCTCTCAATAGTAGCTATGTACACTTTACACTCCGTTCTGAGGCCATACGTGCTGCACGCCTGGGCCATCTCCCCAGCCGTATAGCAAGTCCGTCCTCCACCCAAGCAAACTGCTCGATCATCCGGGACGTCTACGGGTGCTCCAAGGTCGTCCCTGAGAAAGATGCGACGTTCTTGGACATCACCAAGTCGACAGCCCGAAACGTGACATCAAACACTAAATCACGTCACTGCGGACGACCTTTCTCAATCGATCCCGGAGCGGATCCCTCCCCCCAAGTTGTTTCAAAACAATTTCCCAACTCGACGACTACTCTGAGGACAAGAGGAAAAAAATGACTGGATTCGGACCAAACTAGCCTCTTACGTTTCTCTGTCTTGGGTGGAGGACCATTGCACACACGGCCACTTGCGTGAAGATGTGCCCACACGAACACGTGAACAGCGTTGAGTAGAGACGGGAGAATACCGACACCTCGAACTACTCTGATACGAGTCCCGGTACCGTTCTAAACTTCCGATTCCGACGATTGAACCCATTAAACTCTGATGACAAAATTCTTGTCATTTGGTCAAATAAAACAAAAAATCATAAAACACCAAAATGTTTGATCAAACACCAGAAAAATATGACGTCAGTTCGCGAGGACTGACGTCATATTTTTCTGGTGTTTGATCAAACATTTTGGTGTTTTGATTTTTTGTTTTATTTGACCAAATGACAAGAATTTTGTCATCAGAGTTTAATGGGTTGATAAATGTAATTTCGGCAGGAACCGTAATCAGTCTAGAGAAGTCTCGGAACTCGAATCGGAATCGTCAAGTTTTTTTTTTTTTTTTGGGTATCGTCCCGTCGCTAACATTAAGTCGACATCTCCAAGGCCGCGTACAACCTGGCCGCTAACTCCTTCCTCGCTCCCTCCCCTTTCCTTCTTTTTGTACTTTGTTCAGTCACGTAAGGGAAAAAAAATGATTTTTTTTTTTTTCATAAATTTTCTCTTTTTGTTTAAAAATCAGAAAAAATAAAACATGCCCTGCATCGTCGTTGTTGACGTTGGGTATGGCTCGGCGACGGCACAGCCACCCCAAGTCAGCAACGAGAGGCCGGACAGCGAACTGGGGGTTCAAACAACAGACCCCAGGGGGGAAATGGCAACACTAAAGGCAGAAAATAAAAATAGATGAGG
Organism: Oratosquilla oratoria; assembly: GCF_046742065.1. NCBI lineage: Eukaryota > Metazoa > Arthropoda > Malacostraca > Stomatopoda > Squillidae > Oratosquilla > Oratosquilla oratoria. The sequence goes on from NC_134788.1 coordinate 55,725,629, forward strand.
AAATAAAACGAAAATCGAAAGAGAGGGGACTATTGCATCTGTTCACACTGTCCATTACTGCGCCATAAGAACTAAATGCAGGACCGAGTGCGCGCCACTCTCCTCCGACGCGACGTCACGACGTCACGTCGCGATCGTCGTCGAATCGCAAATGCCAACACGGGGTCAATACGACAGTGTGGGGGAACATAAATACACACAAATTCACACACATACAATACACACACAATATACATACACGGAATCGACCGAAAGGAAGCAGAAAATTGACGAGGAAAATGAACAAGATAAAAGTGTTTTTGCATATGCCACACATCCTGAGAGAGAGAAGCCATTTACATACGAGCAACGAGCTCCTGCCTCGCTCTAAGAGCAACTCCTGAGTCGTGTTTTAACCCGTTCAACTCCGATGACAAGAGGTCTTGTCATTTGGTCAAATAAAACAAAAAATCATAATAAAACAACAAAATGTTTGATGATCAAACAGCACCAGAAAAATATGACGTCGTCAGTCCTCCTCGAGGAGGAGGACTGATGACGTCATATTTTTCTGGTGCTGTTTGATCATCAAACATTTTGTTGTTTTATTATGATTTTTTGTTTTATTTGACCAAATGACAAGACCTCTTGTCATCGGAGTTGAACGGGTTAATAGCCTTGTACTTCCAACCGAGGATGTCATTTTCGTGAGCACACTGCCGTGCCAGCTTAATTTTCCGAGTGTTTTGCATATGTAAGCATGTTATTTTTCCAACAATTTAGTCAGTGACTGCTCTGCAATTTAGTCATTGACTGCTCTGCAATGTGGCTGGACACTGAGTGCCCTAGTTGGTGCCTGGGTATCAACCACCATGCTCCTCATATATATACAGGGATTTCTCAATTTATGCGTGTTTACAATATGCGATTTCGGAATAACGCGAGGTTAAAAAAAAAGCCTTGTCATTTTTTCATATTGCATGAATAATTTAGAATAACACGGCATAATAAAATCAAGCAATAGTAAAACTTAACAATTCACCCTATGCGATTTTTACATTGCTCGATCCCTTCACGAACGTATCCCTCACATAAATCAAGAAATCCTATACAAATATATATATGTATATATATACACACACACATATATACATATACATTGCATGGCTTTCACATCACCGTGAAACAATGTATGAAAAAATTACCACAGAAAAGAAACTCGAGGACAGTTATTTCGTATAATTACCTCGGCAGTCATACTGCACATATTACGTCTGATGACGTAATTATACTAAAGAATTTATTGTCTTCAAGTTTTTCTCCTGTGGTAACTTTATGTGTATTTATGTGTGTATGTGTGTATACCAAAAATACTTTCCCCTTACGTGAAAATAGCCGACTGAAAGCATAGGCCCATCCTTCCCTCTCCGATTGAAAAGCCCCATTCAAGCACCTCATGGATAAGGGGTCATCCCTGACGCCACACTGCTCGATCAGAGGCGATACCACCAAACATGCATACACACACATATATCATGTAAATGCATATCTGTACACCATTAATGGAAATCAGTCTGACACATCAGAACAACATAAACGTATTTTCTGTTGTTACATTAAAACAATTTTGAAGAAAAAGAAAAAAAGTTTCTACGATAGAAATTAAAATTGAAAACCACATACGGTTCTGAGCCGCCACAGAAAATTAAAATTGATGGAAATGTGGTTCCAAAATAAAACGATAATTTAATCCGCGAATGTGCTGAAAACATAAAATTAAGTAGAATAAAACTGATTAGAAATAATAATTGCCGTGAGAACTTCACCAAATGACGTTAATAATGTTGCCTCGAATGTAATGGCTCCACGGTAGCTGGCAGCGATCCCCGGTCTTTCCCAAATCTCTCTCTCTGGGAAGAGCCGATGGACTGTGTCCTTACACGAGTACGAGACTTCTTTTCGTCCACGACGACGACCTAAGATGAGGGAAACAAGGGAGGTGGATGGGCGTGACACGGCTACCTCCCTTATCAGGGGGACGAAGCCTTTGGCATGTAGATAGAACGAGACCGTTCCTGTCACGTTTGCTGGTCGTCAGCTCTCCGTGCGCAAAAAGGCGGAAGATACAAAGTCGAAAGTGAACGAAGATCATGGGTTTAGTCTAGGTTACGTGTCGCCCCCCTCTCGGCTGCCGTTCCGAATGGAAGCAAAGTTTTCGAAAATGGGCGGCAAGGAACTTCAAAGCCCATCAACTTCCTCCGTGCAACCCTGAGGGGCTGGCACGTGGCCCCAGCAGGCCAGGCACAACACCTTAGTTAACTTGATTTCCTTCGCCTTTTGCATTAGCAAAAGACGACATAGAACACCCCCGTCTTTACCTCGAGGTTCTCCGTCTCTCGACTGTGCCCAAAACCTCCATCAACTCCGACTCTATTTCCTCTACTTTTTCGCACTGAGGTGACGGGGGCTCAAAATCCTGCCACCAGCGAGTTGGGCCAAGGGAATGGTTCATTCAACTCCTGCAACGAAGTTCTCTGTAAGGGGCACCATCAAGCCTCCTCATAGGGGGAGTTTGTGACGTTAACCCATTAAACTCCGATGACAAGCTGTCTTGTCATTTGGTCAAATAAAACAAAAAATCATAAAACACCAAAATGTTTGATCAAACAGCACCAGAAAAATATGACGTCAGCCCTTGCTTCGCGAAGCGAGGGCTGACGTCATATTTTTCTGGTGTGTGTTTGATCAAACATTTTGGTGTTTTATGATTTTTTGTTTTATTTGACCAAATGACAAGACATCTTGCCATCGGAGTTTGTGACGTTAAACTGATCACCAGAACCACAAACAGCCCAGAGATAACTCCCAACCTTCTACGATAAGACGATGAAGACAAAAGTCCAAAGTTTCTTCCGAGGGAGATCTATGGGAGGAACCGTCGACCACTGCCAGCCAATCGTGGGCCTTCAGTCAATGAAATGTGAGGGAACAATCGAGACGTGCGCCACAGTAAGGTCACAGGCACCATTACGCCCAGATCAGAGATATCATCAGTTACGCATTATTCTTCGCGTTTTGTTCTATCCAATAGTAGGTTATATACATCCTTCCACATATTTTCTTATCGCCTAATGAGCCCCGAAACACCTGAGACTTTAGCTTTACGCGTGTCAACGGCATATGCCGCACGTCACAAGCATAAAGCAATATCACTGACGAAAAATGTAGTAGCACATTTGTAAGTCAACTCTAAAACCACAGTGGGAACACGAGAAAAAAATGGAAATGGCGAATCCGTATATTTCAACTTTAACCTACGTACAGTTCCTCTTCAGTAGGACTGTAGCTTACGGCTGAAGTGTGTGGATTTACTGTTTCCAGTTTTTCCTTCTGCTCCGACAGTGATTTTAATTTTGATAAAACAATATGTTAAAATAATTTTGGGACATTAATTTCTGAGATAAATTAATAATCTAATACTAAATAATGTTGAGAGAAATTCTCTTCGAAATTGTGTAAACTACGATTCAATTTGTATGCATCGTTTTGGAGATCTTGTAGAAAACTTGAATTAAACTCATTTTTCTCGGATTCTTAAGAAGGGCAATTATGACCTTACTACGACGTACACCTCAATCATCATTACGTATACCTTAAGGCCCCATCCTCTTACAAGCAGGAGATGACAATGGATAACTACTCTCCTACTAGCTTTGGTTGGTGACGGAGAAACCACACGCTGCACGGTTAACCCATTAAACTCCGATGACAAGATGTCTTGTCATTTGGTCAAATGAAACACAAAATCATAAAACACCAAAATGTTTGATCAAACAGCACCAGAAAAATATGACGTCAGTCCTCGAGGACTGACGTCATATTTTTCTGGTGCTGTTTGATCAAACATTTTGGCGTTTTATGATTTTTTGTTTTATTTGACCAAATGACAAGAATCATGTCGTCAAAGTTTAATGGGTTATTAAAAAGTACGTTTCTTTTCCGAGGAGGAATGTGGGTCTTCGGGTTTTGGCCAGCGGAACTTGAGGTAACGGTTACAACTATTATTGCATTACAGTGGCCACCATGGGTTTCCAATTGTATTCGATTTAATCCGTATTTGATTCACGTACATTTATACGAACACGTACACACACGATGAAAGTTGGAGATGGAACGAATTATCGTCGGAAAGGTCATTCTCCTACGAGTTTTGTTCCTACAACGAGGCGAGAGAAACGAGGACACAGTGGACAGAAGTGAAGAAACAGATTTTAGGATCGGAGTTCATATGCATCAAAGTCGGAAGAAACGACCCTGGTTGTAAGGCAATCATACATCCATACCATCAAAATAAATGGGTGAAGTCGTAAACAACCACTGGCAAACCGGAAAAAAAAGAAAAAAAAAAAAAAAATTAGGGGCCCTTTTTCCCCTAACATGGGGGGTTGGCCACATCGAAGACGACTGGCAGAAAACCTAAGCTATTCACAGTTGACGGACAAGAGTCCGTCTTCGCTCGACAGTCCCCCCGACCCAGCCAGCCGGCGTCTTCCGTCGACGTGGCTGCCGGGGAACGGCCTTGCAGTTCTATGCTAAATCACAATTTGCCGAGTCGGAGTGTATCCAAGTTACGAAGGGTGACTGTGTTTACGCAAGTGCCCGCCCACAGGAACTGGGGATAGGACGAGTGACGGTAATAAGAGTGGGAGACGGGGGGGGTGAAGAGAACTTGTCTACGTACATGGCAAACATCGTAAAACATGTTCGACCGTTCTCTTTTTAATATTGTTATTATTTACACATTTTTATTTCTATCATTATCTCTGCTTAGGCGAGAGCCAGGAGATCTTCGATTGAAATTAATCTTGCTTCGTCCGGTCGACTTTCCATGCGGTTCTCTGCTTTTCATAAAAGGCAGGAAACAATAATCCATTTTCTGGGTGATGCCAGGCATAAATAATTATCCGTCTTTTCATGAGAACATAAACGTCAAGAAAAGTGACCAAGTGACGAAACAGGGGTGTGTGTGTGTGTGTATTACACCATGTCCTTATTCATCTTCACGACACGGTGACATTCACACAATTTTACGAAGCTAACTTTTGCCATGTGAGCACTCGTCCTTCCAGAATGGCACAGCCCAAATGATTCGTCACCAAACTGCCCGACACCCACAATTTCCCTATGCAATCCGACCATGCGAATCAAACTTTTTCTTCCGAGTCTTGCACAGATTAGGTAGCCAATGCCTCAGCAATTTATATTACGATTAAATTCAGGCCAGTGCTGGGTGGTTCTCTTATGCTGAAGAAACCCACTTTCTCGCTCAAATCCCTGACAATGAATCTGCCCAAATTTACAATTTCTGCACACTCCAGTTCGACGCGCATACGCTCTGGGGGACTTGCGAATTTTCCATTTCTCTTCTGTCGTAACTTCTTTTCTAACAGTCGTCTAAAGCCAACTTTGCGTGAAAGCCACGAGTTGTGTATTGTCGCTAATAAACAGCGATGCTATCCTTGAGGACACTATTACGCCAAAGGGACGGAGTCGTAGGGGCCGTAAAGGAGGGATTTAGGGAGTTGTAGCCGAAAAGAGAGACAGTAGAAGTTTAACCCATTCAACTTCGATGACATGATTCTTGTCATTTGATCAAATAAAACAAAAAATCATAAAACACCAAAATGTTTGATCAAACACCAGAAAAATATGACGTCAGTCCTCGCTTCGCGTCATTTTTTTACCCTTACACTGCCGTACTCTTGCGCATTGTTTCATGATTTTTTTTTAGCTCAGGGTAAAATCATAATCATTACTTCATTTAGTTTTTGTCCTGCCAAAACGATGTTTACTATCTAATTGATATAGTAAAAAAAAAAAAATGTCATGCTTATGCATACTGTTGTTTTGGAAAAATAATGCGAAATATTGGAATAATTTGAGTGAAAATGGGCTATTGGCAACTCGACGGCAGTGCTGGAATATGATTGGCTAAATTATGTCGTCCTACTGAATTTAGATCTTGACTAATTTCGGGGGGAATATGCCGCTGAAAAACAAACATCCCTGTTTTGAATAATGAATATATATATATATATATATATATATATATATATATATATATATATATATATATATATATATATATATATATATGAACCCTATCCTCCCGAAATAATGATAAATTGTGAAAATGAAACGTCAGGACCCGATACACTCATGAATAAAAATTCATATAAATACCTTTCCATCAAATAAAGTATTTCCCTGTAATACGTTATGATACTGCAGAACACGACAAAGAAATAATAATGAAATATTAGACGGAAAAGTAAAGAGAGAGGAAACGAAACGAAAGGAGGGTCGGCTTTCAGCGACTACAACACTATCCCTCTATCCTTGGATACAGTAGCCTACCTACCATCTGGAGAGAGAGAAAACGCATCTGTCTCTCTAGCACACATGTCAACGACAAATGATTGGAGATAAGCTAAAGAGATGCTAGATGGTGACGTACAGATTCATGAATTAATTTTACATTTTCAAATTATAAATATAAAGAAATACACCTTTAGAGTAGATCATTTCCAATATAGTAAGAATTAGTAAAAGGTGAAAATAATAACTTCCAATACAGTAATAACTACTGCCATCCCTTTCTAGTAGGGGTATGAATTACAATTCATAACAATGCAAATAACATACTACATTATATCATGAAGGAAATAATACAGATGAGAAGTAAGCAATTTTCAATACATCAAAACTGATAAGGAGTGAAAACTAGAATGAAAATATGATAATAGACCAAACAAATCATTTTCATTATAGTGATAACTCCTTTAGACCTTTTCATTTAGACCATAACATCATATAGCAAGTGGACAGCAGGAATATATAATTCATCATAAATAATGTGGAATGAGATGAGAAAGGAAAGAGAAGTGAAGAGAGAGGATAGTAAAGGGGTGAGGAAAGGAAAGGAAAGGAAGGACAGGAGTAAATGTCTGAAGAAAAGAGAAATGCAACGATAGATTTAGGAAGGAAAGCAAGTGTGGAGAAAGAGGGGGGAATAAACCTTAGTCAGCACCACATTCAATACAAGTACACATTTTACAAATGGAATGATGCGTCATTTGCGTGTAGCTACAAAGCATATTTCTTTTTCAGTACTCTAGCACTCAATAGGTTCGAAGAGTGTGACGCTCGGGCATGTTTTGAAGTGGCGAGTGGCGGCCTGGCCTGGGTGTGGTGAACTTTGTTCTCCGTACTTCTCCAGTAATTGGTACGACACTGCATACGTGAATTTCCTCAGAGATGGTCTGTTGCCACTCCTTATCAGCCTGAAGTTGTAGACATTGAGCACAGTTTTCCTCACACATTCCACAAAGCTGACCATCATGTCGGCCTTGTCAACAAGACGCATATTTACCGTGAAGTCAATCACAAAGTCTGGTTTCTTTATTACTTCACCTGTCCTGTAATTCACCTTCCCTGTAGTCATCATTTTTCCGGTATGCAGAGTTGACAGCATAATGACTTGACGCTTGCCATGCCACTGCATTACCTTTCCCCACTTCTTCTGAATGTTGTGGTCCTCACTTCTAGTTTTGTGTGCCTTGAAAAATGGAGGCATGTGTTTTCGTGTCTTTCGAGCTGTACCACAGGATCCTCCTACCCCTTTGTCGTGCAGAAAACGGGACAAACCTGGGGGAATTGAATGATAGGAGGAGTCTGTATACAAGACGTGGCCTTTTTCCATGTACGGTACAAGCAGAGTTTTTTTTTTCATAATGCTCCTGGTGCTTCCGTGAGGGTCATTTCGATTGTAATCAATGCTGGTACCTGTGTATGGGATCATGCCCACTACAATACCAGTCTCACAATCACACAAGACAAACAATTTGATTCCAAATTGGTTCCTTTTCGTCTGCATATACTGCTTGAAAATAAGACGTCCCTTGAATAGCACAAGCGATTCGTCTATTACCAGCTTGCAGAAGGGTTTGAGAAATCGGCTGTACCGTTCCTTTATTATCATAAACACATCACATATCTTCCACATGCGGTCGTCTGGTCGAGGTTGTGTATTCGTGGCAAAGTGGCAAGGTCCTTAGTAGTGTTTGGAACCTATTTCTTGACATGAATTTCCCGAATGTTGGTGTACCCAGCAACGGTTCTTTTTTTCCCAATAGTCGCTGATGACATGTTTCTTTGCGTGTGGCATCAGAATAATTAGAGCAAAGAACACAAAGAGTTCCCTGACTGTTGCGTCTTTCCATATCCTGAGGTGGCTGTGTGTATTACTTTCTTCTGAATTGTCACTCTCCTGTGTTATGAGATAATTACGTTGTAGATTAGTTTTCTGTACTATTTTGTCCATTACTTCATTGTCAAAGAAGGCTTCTAAATATTCCGCTTCTGTTCCATCAGGTCCGACGGGAAAAAATTGAAGTCACACCTGATGAACTAGAGTCGACATTATGAATGTGAGTCTCAAAATCATGACCACCACTCCAGGATGAAAAACCCACATTGTCGCAGGGGTTCGTGTCAGGTGGTGTGGGGGTCGGTGCAACTCTTTCATCCTCACTCGAATTCCATCCATACTCTCTCCCCGATGTACCAGGGCCATCGATGTCTCACTGCTGTCCTCTGCTCGATGATCGTGATTCATGTCATCATATGATCTAGAATTGGTATCCGCTCTTCTTGATGATAGCAAAGTTTGATCACTTCGTCGCTTTTGGCCAATGCTGATTTGGGTCCAAGTATCTGTCATTACTGCTAATTATATGTGACCTAATACAAAAAGAATGCGTAATATAGCAATTATACCATAATACAATTATAATGATCATAATGATAATGATGATTATAATGATAATAGTACTGACGATAACAATGATGGATGACAATAATAGTGACGGTAATAATAATGATAATGATGGTAAGGATAATGGTAATGATGATACTGATGATGGCTATTGTGATGAAATAACGATGAATGAAATAGCAACTGTAATAGGCCAGTTGACAAGAGAGGCTCTCAGTGACAAATGGATCTTATAACAAAGGATTACAAAGGCGGAGCATGCCGACAGGAGACCTTTTGGTCCATATCTAGGTCGGATGCGGAAAAAAATCACAATAATAATAAAACAATAAATAAAAACTATAATAATGTAAATAACAAATAAAATACATATATACATAGGTATAGTTAAATAATAAACAAACAGGTAAATAGTAAATAATAATAAATTGACATATAACTAATAATAAATGAAAATCAGACAGACAAATGATAACAAAACAAAAACAAATAATATGAAATAAATTATAATCATTACAGCATCTTGCTTAGGTGTTTATCTAAATAATTCTTAAAGCTTCGAACTGAACTACATTGCACTACCAGTGCATGAAGTTTATTCCATTCAGTAATGTGAACAACATGCAAATCGTGAAAATCAGAAAGATTCATAAGACAAAACACATGCTCCCAGACAACCATGACAACAAAAGTGTTCTATCCCACACGAGAAATATTAGCACGATGTGCATGGTTTGTCGCTGAAAGCCGACCCCGCTCGCCTCAAGTCCATATGAATCTGTAGGCGACGTGACGTCATAACGTAATTTTCAATAAGGTGGACAGACATAAATGATTTCAAACATATCTTTCACCAAGTATTTCTGCTAATGAACCACGAGATGATAATAGTATTATGCATAAGGCATGCTAAGAAAATATGGGGAAAGAGAAAAACTGCAACCCTAACATGATAAAGCGAGATTTTTTTTATCGTGTGCATAATATTTTCATGCCTGACTTTATTTCTTGTGGTTCAGTATTATTCTGTACTGTCTATTCATATTTTTAATCTTTACTAAACAAGAAACTGTTTTCGATAAAAAAGAAAATATGAGCCATTAATCAAAGCAATAATTTAGCTAAGCTTCAAGAAAAAATAATATTATCTAATGTATATGGCTTTGTAACTAAAAACTCTTGCCTAAAAGATAAATGAACTGGTGGCTACTTTGCTCAACTAATCAGAAAATACTCACAGTAATTGATATACTCCCCTTTTGACAATTGATCAAACTGATCTTTTTTTAGGATGGTCGCAGATAGGTGAGTTGCCATGTATAATGTACGGCATTTGCCGTTGGCGGTGTATATGTCACATCCCATTCACGGCAATTGCCGTGGACGGCAGTGTAAGGGATAAACGATTTTTCTGCCAATATAGAAGACCAAAATCGACGGCATTCTTGCCAAGTGTGAAGACGGAAATCGACGTAATTTTTGCCTAGTATGATGATAAAAATCGACGGTAGTTTTGCCTAGTGTGATAATAGAAATCGACGGTATTTTGCCTAGTGTGAAGGAGGAAATCGAAGGTATTTTTCCCTAGTGTGAATACGGAAATCGACGGTATTTTTGCCTTATGTGAAGAAGGAAATCGACGGTAGTTTTGCCTAGTGTGATGATTGAAATCGACGGTAATTTGTGCATATTGTGATGATGGAAATCGACGGTAATTTGTGCCTAGTGTGATGATGGAAATCGACGGTATTTTTGCCTAATGTGAAGACGGAAATCGACGGCAGTTTTGCCCAGTGTGATGGTGGAAATCGACGGTATTTTTGCCTAGTGTGAATATGGAAATCGACGGTAGTTTTGCCTAGTGTGATGATAGAAATCGACGACACTTTTGCCTGGTGTGGAGGAAATCGATGTTATTTTTCCATAGTGTTAATACGTAAATCGACGGTATTTTTGCCTAATGTGAAGAAGGAAATCGACGGTAGTTTTGCCTAGTGTGATGATAGAAATTGACGGTAGTTTTGCCTAGTGTGATGGAAATCGACGGTATTTTTGCCTAGTGTGAAGGAGGAAATCGACGGTAGTTTGCCTAGTGTGATGATAGAAATCGACGGTATTTGCCTGTGAAGACGGAAATCGACGGAAGTTTTGCCTTGTGTGAAAGAGGAAGACGTGAAAGAGAAATCAAGATGTCATGGTATCAGGGAGGGAGCGAAATTTTCAGGTCAGCACATGGCCTTACGTAACATTGAACGAAACATTCTGAGAGTAGAGAAAAATGTTTTAAGAATATAGAAAAGACGATGAATTTTGACAATTGTGTTCAACTGAGCGAAACATTCTGGGAAAATCATTAGAGAGACAAATATAGACAAGAATTTTGACAATTGTGTTCATATTAACACTGAACGAAACATTCTAAGAAAACTCACACGTGGAGAATATTTTTTCAATATAGAATATACGATGAATTTTGACAAATGCATGCGAAACATCCGTGTAGAAAAAAGTTTTGAAAATATAGAAAAGATGATGAACTTTGACAATTGTGTTCGTATCAACAATGAGCGAAACATTCTGAGAAAATCCAAAGTTTTGAAAATAAAGAGAAGACGATTCATTTTGATATTTTTGTTCATATTAAAACTAAGCGAAACATTTTGAGAAAATCCCTCAACACATGTAGATTTTTCTAATATAGAAAAGACGATGAATTTTGATATTTGAGTTCATATCAACACTGAACGAAACATTCTGAGAAAACTAAGAGAGTTTTAGAGATCTAGAAAAGACGATGAATTTTGACAATTGTTTGTATTAATACTGAGCGAAACATTCTGAGAAAATCCCTAAACGCGTGTAGAGAATCTTTTTTTAATATAGACAAGACAATGAATTTTGACAATTGTGTTCACATTAACACTGAACGAAACATTCTGAGAAAACTCATGGAGATTTTTTTTAATATAGAAAATACGATGAATTTTGACAATTGTCTTCACACTGAACGAAACATTCTGAGAAAATCCTACACGTATAGAAAAATAAAAATATATATAGAAAGTACGATGAATTTTGACAATTGTGTTCATCTTAACACTGAGCGAAACATCCTTAAGCACGTGTAGAGAAAGTTATAGAAATAAAGAAAATACGATTCATTTTGACATTTTTGTTCATAACAAAACTGAGCGAAACATTCTGAGAAAATCCCTAAACACGTGTAGAATTTTTTAATATAGACAAGACGATGAATTTTGACAATTGTGTTCACATTAACACTGAACGAAACATTCTGAGAAAACTCATGGAGATTTTTTATATAGAAAATACGATGAATTTTGACAATTGTCTTTACACTGAACGAAACATTGAGAAAATCCTTAAACACGTATAGAAAAATAAAAAATATATAGAAAATACGATGAATTTTGACAATTGTGTTCATCTTAACACTGAGCGAAACATCCTTAAGCACGTGTAGAGAAAGTTATAGAAATAAAGAAAATACGATTCATTTTGACATTTTTGTTCATATTAAAAATGAGCGAAACATTCTGAGAAAATCCCTCAACACATGTAGACAAATGTCTTACAAATACAGAAAAGACGATGAATTTTGAAAATTGTGTTCATATTAACACTGAACGAAACATTCTGAGAAAATTCTTAAATACATGATTTTTTATATAGAAAAGACGATGAATTTTGATATTTGAGTTCATATTAACACTGAACGAAACATTCTGAGAAAATTAGATTTGTTTTTATATATAGAAAAGAGGATTATTTTTGACAATTGTGTTTATATTAACACTGAGCGAAACGTTGAGAAAATCCTTAAACACGTGTAAAGAATTTTTTTCTTAATATAGACAAGATGAATTTTGACAATTGTGTTCATATTAACACTGAACGAAACATTCTGAGAACTCTTAAACATGTGGAGATTTTTTTTTTTAATATAGGAAATACGATGAATTTTAATATAGAAAATACGATGAATTTTGACAATTGTCTTCACATGAACACTGAACGAAACATTCTAAGAAAATCCTTAAACACGTATAGAAAAATAAAATATGTATATACGATGAATCTTGACAATTGTGTTCATATTAACACTGAGCGAAACATTCTGAGAAAATCCTTAAGCACGTGTAGAGAATTTTTTTAAAAATAAAGAAAAGACGACTCATTTTGACATTTTTGTTCATATTAAAACTGAGCGAAATATTCTGAGAAAATCCGTCAACACATATAGACAAATGTTTTAGAAATACAGAAAAGACGATGAATTTCTGAAAATTGTGTTCATATTAACACTGAACGAAAAATTCAGAGAAAAAATCCTTAAAAACATGTATTTATTATAGAAAAGACGATGAATTTTGATATTTGAGTTCATATTAACACTGAACGAAACATTCTGAGAAAACTATTAAACACGTGTAGAGAAGTTATCTTTAAAAAATATAGAAAAGACGATGAATTTTGACAACTGTGTTCATATCGACACTGAACGAAACATTCTGAGAAAATTCTTAAACACGTGATTTTTTTAAATATAGAAAATACGATGAATTTTGACAATTGTCTTCACATTAACACTGAACGAAACATTCTGAGAAAACCCTTACTCGCGTATAGAAAAATAGAAAATACGATGAATTTTGACAAATGTGTTCATATTAACACTGAGCGAGACACTGAGAAAATCCTTAAGCACGTGTAGAGAAAAAGATTTAAAAATAAAGAAAAGACGATTCATTTTGTTCATATTAAAACTGAGCAAAACATTGAGAAAATCCCTCAACACATGTACAGACAAATGTTTTAGAAATACAAAGACAATGAATTTTGACAATTGTGTTCATATTAACACTGAACGAAACATTGAAAAATCCTTAAACACATGTAGAGTTTTTTTTAATATTGAAAAGACGATGAATTTTGATATTTTAGTTCATATTAACACTCAACGAAACATTCTGAGAAAACTATTAAACACGTGTAGAGATTTTTTTTAAATAGAGAAAAGACGATGCATTTTGACAATTGTGTTTATATTAACACTGAGCGAAACATTGAGAAAATCCCTCAACACATGTAATAACATGTCTTAGAAATACAGAAAAGACGATGAATTTTGACAATTGTGTTCATAGTAACACTGAACGAAACATTGAGAAAATCCTTAAACACATGTAGATTTTTTTAATATTGAAAAGACGATGAATCTTGATATTTGAGTTCATATTAACACTCAACAAAACATTCTGAGAAAACTATTAAACACATGTAGAGAATTGTTTTCAATATAAATACGATGAATTTTGACAATTGTGTTTATATTAACACTGAGCGAAACATTCTGAGAAAATCCTTAAACACGTGGAGATTTTTTGATATAGAAAAGACGATGAATTTTGACAATTGTGTTCATATTAACACTGAGCGAAACATTCTGAGAAAACCTAGAGAAAAAAATTAAAAATATAGAGGGACGATGAATTTTGAAAAAAAATTCATATTACCACTGAACGAAACATTCTGAGAAAACCCTTAAACACGTGGAGAGAAATGTTTTAGACATAAAAAAGACGATGATTTTTGACAAATGTGTTCATATTAACACTGAGCGAAACATTCTGAGAAAATCCTTAAACATTTGTAGAGAAAATATGAAAATTACTCGTATAGAAAATACGATAAATTTTGACAATTATGTTCGTTTTAACACTGAGCGAAACATTCTGAGAAAACTCTTAAATACAACGAAAAATGATAAAAAAGTACGCTGAATTTTGACAATTATCCTCTTATAAACACTGAGCGAAACAATGAGAAAATCTTCAAAAATTTCGAATGAAATTATACGATATCAATTAAAAAACACTAATATTCTCACATCTGTTTTCATTTTAACACTGGGCGAAATATTCTGAGAAAATCCTGGAAATTACCGATTGAGAAAATATTAAACAAAAACACGATGAATTTTGACAACCTTTTTCATATTAACATTGAGCGAAACATTCTGGGAAATCCTTAAACATATCATATGAAAACATGAAATAAACGAAAAGAATAAGATGAAATTTGACAATTATTCTCATATTAACACTGAGCGAAATATGAGAAAACCCTCAAAGAAATAGTGAAAAAATATTAAAGAAATAAAAAATACGATGAATTTTGACAATTATTCTCATATTAATGATGAGCGAAACATTGAGAGAAACTCCTCAAAATATCGAATGAAAAAATGTGAAATAAATAAAAAAAAAATACGAAGGATTTTAACAATATCATCACTGAGCGAAACATTCTGATAAAAACCTTATTCACAGTAAAAAAAAAACGAAAAAATATGGAAAATACGATAATTTTTGACAATTATTTCCATGTAGAACATTACTTATTATAAGATCTACTATGTATGTTTATGTGTGTATGTACACGGAATACCACGAAGAATTGTGAGAAATACGATATATTTCGAAAACTGGAGCAAATTTATGTTCAAAGCCATTTAAATACACATGTGTATATGTTGTGTATGTTTGTGCATATATTTTTGTATCCATGTATGTGTGTGTGTGTGCGCGCGCGCACATCCTCTCTACTCTGAAAAGGTCATCATTTAATTCAAGTCATGAGAGACTGTGCTTTAGGTGGTCTACTATTGCAGATTCATCAGAATCTATACTTCTTTCACATGACTGTTTAGGAACAATGGGGGGAGTGGATAAGGGGGGGGAGGGGGGAGGTTGAAATAGATTCAATTTGGAAGTGGGTAGAAACAACTTTGCCAACCGTGTAGTTAATGAATGGAATAAACTTCCTGCACAGGTAGTGCAATGTAGTTCAGTTCGAAGCTTTATAGTTAATGAATGGAATAAACTTCCTGCACATGTAGTGCAATGTAGTTCAGTTCGAAGCTTTAAGAATCATTTAGATAAATACCTAAGATGCTGTAATGATTATAATTTATCTTATATTATTTGTTTTTTTTTTGTTATCTTTTGTCTGTCTGATTTTCATGTATTATTAGTTATATGTCAATGTATTATTATTTACTATTTACCTGTTTGTTTATCATTTAACTATACCTATGCATTTATTTATGTATCTTATTTGTTATTTACATTATTATAGTTTTTATTATTTTATCATTAATATGGTTTTTTTTCGCATCCGACCTAGATATGGATCGAAAGGTTTCCTGTCGGTATGCTCCGCCTTTGTAATCCTTTGTGAGGGTGGAAGGGGGGATGCTGGGAGAGGGAGGAGGAAGGATAGAAGGGGGAGGGGAAGGGTATAGGGGGTGAGGGGGGAAGGGGATAGGGGGAGAGGGTGAAAGAGAGGGAAGGGGGAGGGGGGAAGGGATGGGGGAGAGGGTGGGAGGGGGAGGGGGGAAGGGGGAAAGGGAAATAGGAAAGGAAAGTTCACACGTGTGTGTGTGTGTGTACGTGTGTGTGTGTGTACGTGTACACATATTTCCCCTGCAATGATAAACATATAAATAATAATCATAAGTAGACGATTACAAAAATCAAATAAATTGATAAAGACAAAAATTAAATCTTATTTTCACGATAGTAATAGTAAAAGAAACAATACATACATACATATACCAAGGCTTTTTCCCCCTTACCAGGGAGGTAGCCAAAAAGAAAAAGGCATAAATTCATTCCCACCCATTCCACCCCTAAATACACTCCACCCTCCCTCTTATCTTAGCACCTCCTAGGGTATTGACTGCATGTCATGGTGTCAAAGTAGCATGCATGCAGTTGATATTTTATACTAGGAGTACTGGAAAAAAAACAAGAAACATCTAAATTTCATGTGGTTGATGGATTTGTCAGAAATAAAAATAACAATGATATTGACTAAATAAAACCACTACTACAAGGTGAAAAAAAGTCCTTAGATATATATTTTCCGATAACTCTTTATTGATTTGCTATACAGGGGCAAGGGTTTTTCCCCTGTCCACTCCATAAGGTTTTCAGAAGAAAAATACTCTCTCAATAGTAGCTATGTACACTTTACACTCCGTTCTGAGGCCATACGTGCTGCACGCCTGGGCCATCTCCTCAGCCGTATAGCAAGTCCGTCCTCCACCCAAGCAAACTGCTCGATCATCCGGGACGTCTACGGGTGCTCCAAGGTCGTCCCTGAGAAAGATGCGACGTTCTTGGACATCACCAAGTCGACAGCCCGTGACGTGACATCAAACACTAAATCACGTCACTGCGGACGACATTTCTCAATCGATCCCGGAGCGGATCCCTCCCCCCAAGTTGTTTCAAAACAATTTCCCAACTCGACGACTACTCTGAGGACAAGAGGAAAAAAATGACTGGATTCGGACCAAACTAGCCTCTTACGTTTCTCTGTCTTGGGTGGAGGACCATTGCACACACGGCCACTTGCGTGAAGATGGGCCCACACGAACACGTGAACACCGTTGAGTAGAGACGGGAGAATACCGACACCTCGACTACTCTGATACGAGTCCCGGTACAGTTCTAAACTTCCGATTCCGACGATTAACCCATTAAACTCTGATGACAAGATGTCTTGTCATTTGGTCAAATAAAACAAAAAATCATAAAACACCAAAATGTTTGAGCAAACAGCACCAGAAAAATATGACGTCAGACCGCGAGGACTGACGTCATATTTTTCTGGTGTTTGATCAAACATTTTGGTGTTTTATGATTTTTTGTTTTATTTGACCAAATGACAAGAATTTTGTCATCAGAGTTTAATGGGTTGATAAATGTAATTTCGGCAGGAACCGTAATCAGTCTAGAGAAGTCTCGGAACTCGAATCGGAATCGTCAAGTTTTTTTTTTTTGGGGGTATCGTCCCGTCGCTAACATTAAGTCGACTTCTCCAAGGCCGCGTACAACCTGGCCGCTAACTCCTTCCTCGCTCCCTCCCCTTTCCTTCTTTTTGTACTTTGTTCAGTCACGTAAGGGAAAAAAAATTGATTTTTTTTTTCATAAATTTTCTCTTTTTGTTTAAAAATCAGAAAAAATAAAACATGCCCTGCATCGTCGTTGTTGACGTTGGGTATGGCTCGGCGACGGCACAGCCACCCCAAGTCAGCAACGAGAGGCCGGACAGCGAACTGGGGGTTCAAACAACAGACCCCAGGGGGGGAAATGGCAACACTAAAGGCAGAAAATAAAAATAGATGAGGAAATAAAACGAAAATCGAAAGAGAGGGGACTATTGCATCTGTTCACACTGTCCATTACTGCGCCATAAAACCTAAATGCAGGACCGAGAGCGCGCCACTCTCCTCCGACGCGACGTCACGACGTCACGTCGCGATCGTCGTCGAATCGCAAATGCCAACACGGGGTCAATACGACAGTGTGGGGGAACATAAATACACACAAATTCACACACATACAATACACACACAATATACATACACGGAATCGACCGAAAGGAAGCAGAAAATTGACGAGGAAAATGAACAAGATAAAAGTGTTTTTGCATATGCCACACATCCTGAGAGAGAGAAGCCATTTACATACGAGCAACGAGCTCCTGCCTCGCTCTAAGAGCAACTCCTGAGTCGTGTTTTAACCCGTTCAACTCCGATGACAAGAGGTCTTGTCATTTGGTCAAATAAAACAAAAAATCATAATAAAACAACAAAATGTCCTCGAGGACTGACGTCATATTTTTCTGGTGCTGTTTGATCAAACATTTTGGTGTTTTATGATTTTTTGTTTTATTTGACCAAATGACAAGAATCATGTCATCGTAGTTTAATGGGTTATTAAAAAGTACGTTTCTTTTCCGAGGAGGAATGTGGGGCTTCGGGTTTTGGCCAGCGGAACTTGAGGTAACGGTTACAACTATTATTGCATTACAGTGGCCACCATGGGTTTCCAATTATATTCGATTTAATCCGTATTTGATTCACGTACATTTATACGAACACGTACACACACGATGAAAGTTGGAGATGGAACGAATTATCGTCGGAAAGGTCATTCTCCTACGAGTTTTGTTCCTACAACGGGGCGAGAGAAACGAGGACACAGTGGACAGAAGTGAAGAAACAGATTTTAGGATCGGAGTACATATGCATCAAAGTCGGAAGAAACGACCCTGGTTGTAAGGCAATCATACATCCATACCATCAAAATAAATGGGTGAAGTCGTAAACAACCACTGGCAAACCGGAAAAAAAGAAAAAAAATTAGGGGCCCTTTTTCCCCTAACATGGGGGGTTGGCCACATCGAAGACGACTGGCAGAAAACCTAAGCTATTCACAGTTGACGGACAAGAGTCCGTCTTCGCTCGACAGTCCCCCCGACCCAGCCAGCCGGCGTCTTCCGTCGACGTGGCTGCCGGGGAACGGCCTTGCAGTTCTATGCTAAATCACAATTTGCCGAGTCGGAGTGTATCCAAGTTACGAAAGGTGACTGTGTTTACGCAAGTGCCCGCCCACAGGAACTGGGGATAGGACGAGTGACGGTAATAAGAGTGGGAGACGGGGGGGGTGAAGAGAACTTGTCTACGTACATGGCAAACATCGTAAAACATGTTCGACCGTTCTCTTTTTAATATTGTTATTATTTACACATTTTTATTTCTATCATTATCTCTGCTTAGGCGAGAGCCAGGAGATCTTCGATTGAAATTAATCTTGCTTCGTCCGGTCGACTTTCCATGCGGTTCTCTGCTTTTCATAAAAGGCAGGAAACAATAATCCATTTTCTGGGTGATGCCAGGCATAAATAATTATCCGTCTTTTCATGAGAACATAAACGTCAAGAAAAGTGACCAAGTGACGAAACAGGGGTGTGTGTGTGTGTGTGTATTACACCATGTCCTTATTCATCTTCACGACACGGTGACATTCACACAATTTTACGAAGCTAACTTTTGCCATGTGAGCACTCGTCCTTCCAGAATGGCACAGCCCAAATGATTCGTCACCAAACTGCCCGACACCCACAATTTCCCTATGCAATCCGACCATGCGAATCAAACTTTTTCTTCCGAGTCTTGCACAGATTAGGTAGCCAATGCCTCAGCAATTTATATTACGATTAAATTCAGGCCAGTGCTGGGTGGTTCTCTTATGCTGAAGAAACCCACTTTCTCGCTCAAATCCCTGACAATGAATCTGCCCAAATTTACAATTTCTGCACACTCCAGTTCGACGCGCATACGCTCTGGGGGACTTGCGAATTTTCCATTTCTCTTCTGTCGTAACTTCTTTTCTAACAGTCGTCTAAAGCCAACTTTGCGTGAAAGCCACGAGTTGTGTATTGTCGCTAATAAACAGCGATGCTATCCTTGAGGACACTATTACGCCAAAGGGACGGAGTCGTAGGGGCCGTAAAGGAGGGATTTAGGGAGTTGTAGCCGAAAAGAGAGACAGTAGAAGTTTAACCCATTCAACTTCGATGACAAGATTCCTCTCATTTGGTCAAATAAAACAAAAAATCATAAAACACCAAAATGTTTGATCAAACACCAGAAAAATATGACGTCAGTCCTCGCTTCGCGTCATTTTTTTACCCTTACACTGCCGTACTCTTGCGCATTGTTTCATGATTTTTTTTAGCTCAGGGTAAAATCATAATCATTACTTCATTTAGTTTTTGTCCTGCCAAAACGATGTTTACTATCTAATTGATATAGTAAAAAAAAAAAATGTCATGCTTATGCATACTGTTGTTTTGGAAAAATAATGCGAAATATTGGAATAATTTGAGTGAAAATGGGCTATTGGCAACTCGACGGCAGTGCTGGAATATGATTGGCTAAATTATGTCGTCCTACTGAATTTAGATCTTGACTAATTTCGGGGGGAATATGCCGCTGAAAAACAAACATCCCTGTTTTGAATAATGAATATATATATATATATATATATATATATATATATATATATATATATATATATATATATATATATATATATATATATATATATATATAAACCCTATCCTCCCGAAATAATGATAAATTGTGAAAATGAAACGTCAGGACCCGATACACTCATGAATAAAAATTCATATAAATACCTTTCCATCAAATAAAGTATTTCCCTGTAATACGTTATGATACTGCAGAACACGACAAAGAAATAATAATGAAATATTAGACGGAAAAGTAAAGAGAGAGGAAACGAAACGAAAGGAGGGTCGGCTTTCAGCGACTACAACACTATCCCTCTATCCTTGGATACAGTAGCCTACCTACCATCTGGAGAGAGAGAAAACGCATCTGTCTCTCTAGCACACATGTCAACGACAAATGATTGGAGATAAGCTAAAGAGATGCTAGATGGTGACGTACAGATTCATGAATTAATTTTACATTTTCAAATTATATATATAAAGAAATACACCTTTAGAGTAGATCATTTCTAATACAATAAGAATTAGTAAAAGGTGAAAATGATAACTTCCAATACAGTAATAACTACTACCATCCCTTTCTAGTGGTATGAATTACAATTCATAACAATGCAAATAACATACTACATTATATCATGAAGGAAATAATACAGACAGACGAGAAATTAACAGTTTTCAATACATCAAAAATGATAAGGAGTGAAAACTAGAATGAAAATATGATAATAGACCAAACAAATAATTTTCATCATAGTGATAACTCCTTTAGACCCTTTCATTTAGACCATAAGATCATATAGCAAGTGGACAGCAGGAATATATAATTCCTAATAGATAATGCGGAATGAGATGGGAAAGGAAAGAGAAGTGAAGGGAGAGGATAGTAAAGGGGTGAGGAGAGCAAAGAAAAGGAAGGACAGGAGTAAATGCCTGAATAAAAGAGAAATGCAACAATAGATTTTGGAAGGAACGCTTGTGTGGAGAAAGAGGGGGGGCGAATAAACTTTATTCAGCACCACATTCAATACAAGTACACAATTTACACATGGAATGATGCGTCATTTGCGTGTAGCTACAAAGCATATTTCTTTTTCAGTACTCTAGCACTCAATAGGCTCGAAGAGTGTGACGATCGGGCATGTTTTGAAGTAGCCTGGGTGTGGTGAACTTTGTTCTCCATACTTCTCCAGTAATTGGTACGACACTGCATACGTGAATTTCCTCAGAGATGGTCTGTTGCCACTCCTTATCAGCCTGAAGTTGTAGACATTGAGCACAGTTTTCCTCACACATTCCACAAAGCTGACCATCATGTCGGCCTTGTCAACAAGACGCATATTTACCGTGAAGTCAATCACAAAGTCTGGTTTCTTTATTACTTCACCTGTCCTGTAATTCACCTTCCCTGTAGTCATCATTTTTCCGGTATGAAGAGTTGACAACATAATGACTTGACGCTTGCCATGCCACTGCATTGCCATGACCTTTCCCCACTTCTGAATGTTGTGGTCCCCACTTCTAGTTTTGTGTGCCTTGAAAAATGGAGGCATGTGTTTTCGTGTCTTTCGAGCTGTACCACAGGATCCTCCTACCCCTTTGTCGTGCAGAAAACGGGGCAAATCTGGGTTTGAATAATAGGAGGAGTCTGTATACAAGACGTGGCCTTTCTCCATGTATGGTGCAAGCAGAGTTTTTTTTTATAATGCTCCTGGCGCTTCCGTGAGGGTCATTTCGATTGTAATCAATGCTGGTACCTGTGTGTGGGATCATGTCCACTATAATACCAGTCTCACAATCACACAAGACAAACAATTTGATTCCAAATTGGTTCCTTTTCGTCTGCATATACTGCTTGAAAATAAGACGTCCCTTGAATAGCACAAGCGATTCGTCTATTACCAGCTTGCAGAAGGGTTTGAGAAATCGGCTGTACCGTTCCTTTATCATCATAAACACATCACATATCTTCCACATGCGGTCGTCTGGTCGAGGTTGTGTATTCGTGGCAAAGTGGCAAGGTCCTTAGTAGTGTTTGGAACCTATTTCTTGACATGAATTTCCCGAATGTTGGTGTACCCAGCAACGGTTCTTTTTTTTCCAATAGTCGCTGATGACAAGTTTTTTGCGTGTGGCATCAGAATAATTAGAGCAAAGAACACAAAGAGTTCCCTGACTGTTGCGTCTTTCCATATCCTGAGGTGGCTGTGTGTATTACTTTCTTCTGAATTGTCACTCTCCTGTGTTATGAGATAATTATGTTGTAGATTAGTCTTCTGCACTATTTTGTCCATTACTTCATTGTCAAAGAAGGCTTCTAAATATTCTGCTTCTGTTCCATCAGGTCCAACGGGAAAAAACTGAAGTCACACCTGATGAACTAGAGTCAAAATTATGAATGTGAGTCTCAAAATCATGACCATCACTCCAGGAAGAAAAACCCACATTGTCGCAGGGGCTCGTGTCAGGTGGTGTGGGGGTCGGTGCAACTCTTTCACCCTCACTCGAATTCCATTCATTCTCTCTCCCCGATGCACCAGGGCCATCGATGTCTCACTGCTGTCCTCTGCTCGATGATCGTAATTCATGTCATCATATGATCCAGAATTGCTATCCGCTCTTCTTGATGATAGCAAAGTTTGATCACTTCGTCGCTTTTGGCCAATGCTGATTTGGGTCCAAGTATCTGTCATTACTGCTAATTATATGTGACCTAATACAAAAAGAATGCGTAATATAGCAATTATACCATAATACAATTATAATGATCATAATGATAATGATGATTATAATGATAATAGTACTGACGATAGCAATGATGGATGACAATAATAGTGACGGTAATAATAATGATAATGATGGTAAGGATAATGGTAATGATGATACTGATGATGGCTATTGTGATGAAATAACGATGAATGAAATAGCAACTGTAATAGGCCAGTTGACAAGAGAGGCTCTCAGTGACAAATGGATCTTATAACAAAGGATTACAAAGGCGGAGCATGCCGACAGGAGACCTTTTGGTCCATATCTAGGTCGGATGCGGAAAAAAATCACAATAATAATAAAACAATAAATAAAAACTATAATAATGTAAATAACAAATAAAATACATATATACATAGGTATAGTTAAATAATAAACAAACAGGTAAATAGTAAATAATAATAAATTGACATATAACTAATAATAAATGAAAATCAGACAGACAAATGATAACAAAACAAAAACAAATAATATGAAATAAATTATAATCATTACAGCATCTTGCTTAGGTGTTTATCTCAATGATTCTTAAAGCTTCGAATTGAACTACATTGCACTACCTGTGCAGGAAGTTTATTCCATTCATTAATGTGAACAACATGCAAATCGTGAAAATCAGAAAGATTCATACGACAAAACACATGCTCCCAGACAACCATGACAACAAAAGTGTTCTATCCCACACGAGAAATATTAGCACGATGTGCATGGTTTGTCGCTGAAAGCCGACCCCGCTCGCCTCAAGTCCATATGAATCTGTAGGCGACGTGACGTCATAACGTAATTTTCAATAAGGTGGACAGACATAAATGATTTCAAACATATCTTTCACCAAGTATTTCTGCTAATGAACCACGAGATGATAATAGTATTATGCATAAGGCATGCTAAGAAAATATGGGGAAAGAGAAAAACTGCAACCCTAACATGATAAAGCGAGATTTTTTTTATCGTGTGCATAATATTTTCATGCCTGACTTTATTTCTTGTGGTTCAGTATTATTCTGTACTGTCTATTCATATTTTTAATCTTTACTAAACAAGAAACTGTTTTCGATAAAAAAAAAAATATGAGCCATTAATCAAAGCAATAATTTAGCTAAGCTTAAAAAAAAACAATAAAAATAATTGTCTTATCTAATGTATATGGCTTTGTAACTAAAAACTCTTGCCTAAAAGATAAATGAACTGGTGGCTACTTTGCTCAACTAATCAGAAAATACTCACAGTAATTGATATACTCCCCTTTTGACAATTGATCAAACTGATCTTTTTTTAGGATGGTCGCAGATAGGTGAGTTGCCATGTATAATGTACGGCATTTGCCGTTGGCGGTGTATATGTCACATCCCATTCACGGCAATTGCCGTGGACGGCAGTGTAAGGGATAAACGATTTTTCTGCCAATATAGAAGACCAAAATCGACGGCATTCTTGCCAAGTGTGAAGACGGAAATCGACGTAATTTTTGCCTAGTATGATGATAAAAATCGACGTTATTTTTGCATTGTGTGATAATAGAAATCGACGGTATTTTGCCTAGTGTGAAGGAGGAAATCGAAGGTATTTTTCCCTAGTGTGAATACGGAAATCGACGGTATTTTTGCCTTATGTGAAGAAGGAAATCGACGGTAGTTTTGCCTAGTGTGATGATGGAAATCGACGGTAGTTTAGCCTAGTGTGATGAACGAAATCGACGGTATTTTTGCCAAGTGTGATGATGGAAATCGACGGTATTTTTGCCTAATGTGACTACGGAAATCGACGGCAGTTTTGCCCAGTGTGTTGTTGGAAATCGACGGTATTTTTGCCTTGTGTGAATTTGGAAATCGACGGTAGTTTTGCCTAGTGTGATGATAGAAATCGACGACACTTTTGCCTGGTGTGAAGGAGGAAATCGAAGGTATTTTCCCTAGTGTGAATACGGAAATCGACGGTATTTTTGCCTAATGTGAAGAAGGAAATCGACGGTAGTTTTGCCTAGTGTGATGATAGAAATTGACGGTAGTTTTGCCTAGTGTGATGGAAATCGACGGTATTTTTGCCTAGTGTGAAGGAGGAAATCGACGGTAGTTTGCCTAGTGTGATGATAGAAATCGACGGTATTTGCCTGTGAAGACGGAAATCGACGGAAGTTTTGCCTTGTGTGAAAGAGGAAGACGTGAAAGAGAAATCAAGATGTCATGGTATCAGGGAGGGAGGGAGCGAAATTTTCAGGTCAGCACATGGCCTTACGTAACATTGAACGAAACATTCTGAGAGTAGAGAAAAATGTTTTAAGAATATAGAAAAGACGATGAATTTTGACAATTGTGTTCAACTGAGCGAAACATTCTGGGAAAATCATTAGACAAATATATACAAGAATTTTGACAATTGTGTTCATATTAACACTGAACGAAACATTCTAAGAAAACTCACACGTGGAGAATATTTTTTCAATATAGAAAATACGATGAATTTTGACGATTGCATGCGAAACATCCGTGTAGAACAAAAGTTTTAAAAATATAGAAAAGACGATGAACTTTGACAATTGTGTTCGTATCAACAATGAGCGAAACATTCTGAGAAAATCCAAAGTTTTGAAAATAAAGAAAAGACGATTCACTTTGACAGTTTTGTTCATATCAAAACTAAGCGAAACATTTTGAGAAAATCCCTCAACACATGTAGATTTTTCTAATATAGAAAAGACGATGAATTTTGATATTTGAGTTCATATCAACACTGAACGAAACATTCTGAGAAAACTAAGAGAGTTTTAGAGATCTAGAAAAGACGATGAATTTTGACAATTGTTTGAGAAAATCCCTAAACGCGTGTAGAGAATCTTTTTTTAATATAGACAAGACGATGAATTTTGACAATTGTGTTCACATTAACACTGAACGAAACATTCTGAGAAAACTCATGGAGATTTTTTTTAATATAGAAAATACGATGAATTTTGACAATTGTCTTCACACTGAACGAAACATTCTGAGAAAATCCTACACGTATAGAAAAATAAAAATATATATAGAAAGTACGATGAATTTTGACAATTGTGTTCATCTTAACACTGAGCGAAACATCCTTAAGCACGTGTAGAGAAAGTTATAGAAATAAAGAAAATACGATTCATTTTGACATTTTTGTTCATAACAAAACTGAGCGAAACATTCTGAGAAAATCCCTAAACACGTGTAGAATTTTTTAATATAGACAAGACGATGAATTTTGACAATTGTGTTCACATTAACACTGAACGAAACATTCTGAGAAAACTCATGGAGATTTTTTATATAGAAAATACGATGAATTTTGACAATTGTCTTTACACTGAACGAAACATTGAGAAAATCCTTAAACACGTATAGAAAAATAAAAAATATATAGAAAATACGATGAATTTTGACAATTGTGTTCATCTTAACACTGAGCGAAACATCCTTAAGCACGTGTAGAGAAAGTTATAGAAATAAAGAAAAGACGATTCATTTTGACATTTTTGTTCATATTAAAACTGAGTGAGACATTCTGAGAAAATCCTCAACCACGTGTAGAAAAAATGTAACGGAAAATATGATGAATTTTGACAATTGTGTTCATGTTAACACTGAACGAAACATTCTGAGAAAATTCTTAAATACATGATTTTTTATATAGAAAAGACGATGAATTTTGATATTTGAGTTCATATTAACACTGAACGAAACATTCTGAGAAAATTAGATTTGTTTTTATATATAGAAAAGAGGATTATTTTTGACAATTGTGTTTATATTAACACTGAGCGAAACGTTGAGAAAATCCTTAAACACGTGTAAAGAATTTTTTTCTTAATATAGACAAGATGAATTTTGACAATTGTGTTCATATTAACACTGAACGAAACATTCTGAGAACTCTTAAACATGTGGAGATTTTTTTTTTTAATATAGGAAATACGATGAATTTTAATATAGAAAATACGATGAATTTTGACAATTGTCTTCACATGAACACTGAACGAAACATTCTAAGAAAAGCCTTAAACACGTATAGAAAAATAAAATATGTATATACGATGAATCTTGACAATTGTGTTCATATTAACACTGAGCGAAACATTCTGAGAAAATCCTTAAGCACGTGTAGAGAATTTTTTTAAAAATAATGAAAAGACTCATTTTGACATTTTTGTTCATATTAAAACTGAGCGAAATATTCTGAGAAAATCCGTCAACACATATAGACAAATGTTTTAGAAATACAGAAAAGACGATGAATTTCTGAAAATTGTGTTCATATTAACACTGAACGAAAAATTCAGAGAAAATCCTTAAAAACATGTATTTATTATAGAAAAGACGATGAATTTTGATATTTGAGTTCATATTAACACTGAACGAAACATTCTGAGAAAACTATTAAACACGTGTAGAGAACTTTTTTTTAATATAGATTATTTTTGAGATGATGAATTTTGACAATTGTGTTCATATAAACACTGAACGAAACATTCTGAGAACTCTTAAACACGTGATTTTTTTAAATATAGAAAATACGATGAATTTTGACAATTGTCTTCACATTAACACTGAACGAAACATTCTGAGAAAACCCTTACTCGCGTATAGAAAAATAGAAAATACGATGAATTTTGACAAATGTGTTCATATTAACACTGAGCGAGACACTGAGAAAATCCTTAAGCACGTGTAGAGAAAAAGATTTAAAAATAAAGAAAAGACGATTCATTTTGTTCATATTAAAACTGAGCAAAACATTGAGAAAATCCCTCAACACATGTACAGACAAATGTTTTAGAAATACAAAGACAATGAATTTTGACAATTGTGTTCATATTAACACTGAACGAAACATTGAAAAATCCTTAAACACATGTAGAGTTTTTTTTAATATTGAAAAGACGATGAATTTTGATATTTTAGTTCATATTAACACTCAACGAAACATTCTGAGAAAACTATTAAACACGTGTAGAGATTTTTTTTAAATAGAGAAAAGACGATGCATTTTGACAATTGTGTTTATATTAACACTGAGCGAAACATTGAGAAAATCCCTCAACACATGTAATAACATGTCTTAGAAATACAGAAAAGACGATGAATTTTGACAATTGTGTTCATAGTAACACTGAACGAAACATTGAGAAAATCCTTAAACACATGTAGATTTTTTTAATATTGAAAAGACGATGAATCTTGATATTTGAGTTCATATTAACACTCAACAAAACATTCTGAGAAAACTATTAAACACATGTAGAGAATTGTTTTCAATATAAATACGATGAATTTTGACAATTGTGTTCATATTAACGCTGAGCGAAACATTCTGAGAAATTCCTTAAACACGTGTAGGGATATTTTTAATATAGAAAAGACGATGAATTTTGACAATCTTTTTCATATTAACACTGAGCGAAACATTCTGAGAAAACCTTGAGAAAAAAAAATTAAAAATATAGAGGGACGATGAATTTTGAAAAAAAATTCATATTACCACTGAACGAAACATTCTGAGAAAACCCTTAAACACGTGGGGAGAAAAATGTTTTAGGCATAGAAAAGACGATGATTTTTGACAAATGTGTTCATATTAACACTGAGCGAAACATTCTGAGAAAATCCTTGAACACTTGTAGAAAAAATATGAAAATTAGTCGTGTAGAAAATACGATAAATTTTGACAATTATGTTCGTTTTAACACTGAGCGAAACATTCTGAGAAAACTCTTAAATACAACGAAAAATGATAAAAAAGTACGCTGAATTTTGACAATTATCCTCTTATAAACACTGAGCGAAACAATGAGAAAATCTTCAAAAATTTCGAATGAAATTATACGATATCAATTAAAAAACACTAATATTCTCACATCTGTTTTCATTTTAACACTGGGCGAAATATTCTGAGAAAATCCTGGAAATTACCGATTGAGAAAATATTAAACAAAAACACGATGAATTTTGACAACCTTTTTCATATTAACATTGAGCGAAACATTCTGGGAAATCCTTAAACATATCATATGAAAACATGAAATAAACGAAAAGAATAAGATGAAATTTGACAATTATTCTCATATTAACACTGAGCGAAATATGAGAAAACCCTCAAAGAAATAGTGAAAAAATATTAAAGAAATAAAAAATACGATGAATTTTGACAATTATTCTCATATTAATGATGAGCGAAACATTGAGAGAAACTCCTCAAAATATCGAATGAAAAAATGTGAAATAGATAAAAAATATACGAAGAATTCTAACATATATATCATATTATCACTGAGCGAAACATTCTGAGAAAAACCTTATTCACAGCAAAAAAAACAAAAAAAACGAAAAATATGGAAAATACGATCATTTTTGACAATTATTTCCATACAGAACATTACATACCATTATGATAAGATCTATTATGTATGATTATGTGTGTACGTGTGCACATATGTGTACACGGAATACCACGAAGAATTGTGGGAAATACGATATATTTCGAAAACTGGAACAAAATTATGTTCAAAGCCATTTAAATACACATGTGTATATGTTGTGTATGTTTGTGCATATATTTTTGTATCCATGTATGTGTGTGTGTGTGCGCGCGCGCACATCCTCTCTACTCTGAAAAGGTCATCATTTAATTCAAGTCATGAGAGAATGTGCTTTAGGTTGTCTACTATTGCAGATTCATCAGAATCTATACTTCTTTCACATGACTGTTTAGGAACAATGGGGGGAGTGGATAAGGGGGGGAGGGGGGAGGTTGAAATAGATTCAATTTGGAAGTGGGTAGAAACAACTTTGCCAACCGTGTAGTTAATGAATGGAATAAACTTCCTGCACAGGTAGTGCAATGTAGTTCAGTTCGAAGCTTTATAGTTAATGAATGGAATAAACTTCCTGCACATGTAGTGCAATGTAGTTCAGTTCGAAGCTTTAAGAATCATTTAGATAAATACCTAAGATGCTGTAATGATTATAATTTATCTTATATTATTTGTTTTTTTTTTGTTATCTTTTGTCTGTCTGATTTTCATGTATTATTAGTTATATGTCAATGTATTATTATTTACTATTTACCTGTTTGTTTATCATTTAACTATACCTATGCATTTATTTATGTATTTTATTTGTTATTTACATTATTATAGTTTTTATTATTTTATTATTAATATGATTTTTTTTCGCATCCGACCTAGATATGGATCAAAAGGTTTCCTGTCGGTATGCTCCGCCTTTGTTACCCTTTGTGAGGGTGGAAGGGGGGATGCTGGGAGAGGGAGGAGGAAGGATAGAAGGGGGAGGGGAAGGGTATAGGGGGTGAGGGGGGAAGGGGATAGGGGGAGAGGGTGAAAGAGAGGGAAGGGGGACAGGGGAAGGGATGGGGGAGAGGGTGGGAGGGGGAGGGGGGAAGGGGGAAAGGGAAATAGGGAAGGAAAGTTCACACTTGTGTGTGTGTGTACGTGTGTGTGTGTGTACGTGTACACATATTTCCCCTGCAATGATAAACATATAAATAATAATCATAAATAGACGATTACAAAAATAAAATGAATTGATAAATAAAAATATTAAATCTTATTTTCACGATAGTAATAGTAAAAGAAACAATACATACATACATATACCAAGGCTTTTTCCCCCTTACCAGGGAGGTAGCCAAAAAGAAAAAGGCATAAAATCATTCCCACCCATTCCACCCCTAAATACACTCCACCCTCCCTCTTATCTTAGCACCTCCTAGGGTATTGACTGCATGTCATTGTGTCAAAGTAGCATGCATGCAGTTGATATTTTATACTAGGAGTACTGGAAAAAAAAAACAAGAAACATCTAAATTTGATGTGGTTGATGGATTTGTCAGAAATAAAAATAACAATGATATTGACCAAATAAAACCACATATATACTACTACAAGGTGAAAAAAAGTCCTTAGATATATATTTTCCGATAACTCTTTATTGATTTGCTATACAGGGGCAAGGGTTTTTCCCCTGTCCACTCCATAAGGTTTTCAGAAGAAAAATACTCTCTCAATAGTAGCTATGTACACTTTACACTCCGTTCTGAGGCCATACGTGCTGCACGCCTGGGCCATCTCCCCAGCCGTATAGCAAGTCCGTCCTCCACCCAAGCAAACTGCTCGATCATCCGGGACGTCTACGGGTGCTCCAAGGTCGTCCCTGAGAAAGATGCGACGTTCTTGGACATCACCAAGTCGACAGCCCGTGACGTGACATCAAACACTAAATCACGTCACTGCGGACGACATTTCTCAATCGATCCCGGAGCGGATCCCTCCCCCCAAGTTGTTTCAAAACAATTTCCCAACTCGACGACTACTCTGAGGACAAGAGGAAAAAAATGACTGGATTCGGACCAAACTAGCCTCTTACGTTTCTCTGTCTTGGGTGGAGGACCATTGCACACACGGCCACTTGCGTGAAGATGGGCCCACACGAACACGTGAACAGCGTTGAGTAGAGACGGGAGAATACCGACACCTCGAACTACTCTGATACGAGTCCCGGTACAGTTCTAAACTTCCGATTCCGACGATTAACCCATTAAACTCTGATGACAAGATGTCTTGTCATTTGGTCAAATAAAACAAAAAATCATAAAACACCAAAATGTTTGATCAAACAGCACCAGAAAAATATGACGTCAGTCCTCGCGGTCTGACGTCATATTTTTCTGGTGTTTGATCAAACATTTTGGTGTTTTATGATTTTTTGTTTTATTTGACCAAATGACAAGAATTTTGTCATCAGAGTTTAATGGGTTGATAAATGTAATTTCGGCAGGAACCGTAATCAGTCTAGAGAAGTCTCGGAACTCGAATCGGAATCGTCAAGTTGTTTTTTTTTTGGGGTATCGTCCCGTCGCTAACATTAAGTCGACATCTCCAAGGCCGCGTACAACCTGGCCGCTAACTCCTTCCTCGCTCCCTCCCCTTTCCTTCTTTTTGTACTTTGTTCAGTCACGTAAGGGAAAAAAAATTGATTTTTTTTTCATAAATTTTCTCTTTTTGTTTAAAAATCAGAAAAAATAAAACATGCCCTGCATCGTCGTTGTTGACGTTGGGTATGGCTCGGCGACGGCACAGCCACCCCAAGTCAGCAACGAGAGGCCGGACAGCGAACTGGGGGTTCAAACAACAGACCCCAGGGGGGAAATGGCAACACTAAAGGCAGAAAATAAAAATAGATGAGGAAATAAAACGAAAATCGAAAGAGAGGGGACTATTGCATCTGTTCACACTGTCCATTACTGCGCCATAAAACCTAAATGCAGGACCGAGAGCGCGCCACTCTCCTCCGACGCGACGTCACGACGTCACGTCGCGATCGTCGTCGAATCGCAAATGCCAACACGGGGTCAATACGACAGTGTGGGGGAACATAAATACACACAAATTCACACACATACAATACACACACAATATACATACACGGAATCGACCGAAAGGAAGCAGAAAATTAACGAGGAAAAATGAACAAGATAAAAGTGTTTTTGCATATGCCACACATCCTGAGAGAGAGAAGCCATTTACATACGAGCAACGAGCTCCTGCCTCGCTCTAAGAGCAACTCCTGAGTCGTGTTTTAACCCGTTCAACTCTGATGACAAGAGGTCTTGTCATTTGGTCAAATAAAACAAAAAATCATAATAAAACAACAAAATGTCCTCGAGGACTGACGTCATATTTTTCTGGTGCTGTTTGATCAAACATTTTGGTGTTTTATGATTTTTTGTTTTATTTGACCAAATGACAAGAATCATGTCATCGTAGTTTAATGGGTTATTAAAAAGTAAGTTTCTTTTCCGAGGAGGAATGTGGGTCTTCGGGTTTTGGCCAGCGGAACTTGAGGTAACGGTTACAACTATTATTGCATTACAGTGGCCACCATGGGTTTCCAATTGTATTCGATTTAATCCGTATTTGATTCACGTACATTTATACGAACACGTACACACACGATGAAAGTTGGAGATGGAACGAATTATCGTCGGAAAGGTCATTCTCCTACGAGTTTTGTTCCTACAACGGGGCGAGAGAAACGAGGACACAGTGGACAGAAGTGAAGAAACAGATTTTAGGATCGGAGTACATATGCATCAAAGTCGGAAGAAACGACCCTGGTTGTAAGGCAATCATACATCCATACCATCAAAATAAATGGGTGAAGTCGTAAACAACCACTGGCAAACCGGAAAAAAAAGAAAAAAAAAAAAAAAATTAGGGGCCCTTTTTCCCCTAACATGGGGGGTTGGCCACATCGAAGACGACTGGCAGAAAACCTAAGCTATTCACAGTTGACGGACAAGAGTCCGTCTTCGCTCGACAGTCCCCCCGACCCAGCCAGCCGGCGTCTTCCGTCGACGTGGCTGCCGGGGAACGGCCTTGCAGTTCTATGCTAAATCACAATTTGCCGAGTCGGAGTGTATCCAAGTTACGAAGGGTGACTGTGTTTACGCAAGTGCCCGCCCACAGGAACTGGGGATAGGACGAGTGACGGTAATAAGAGTGGGAGACGGGGGGGGGGGTGAAGAGAACTTGTCTACGTACATGGCAAACATCGTAAAACATGTTCGACCGTTCTCTTTTTAATATTGTTATTATTTACACATTTTTATTTCTATCATTATCTCTGCTTAGGCGAGAGCCAGGAGATCTTCGATTGAAATTAATCTTGCTTCGTCCGGTCGACTTTCCATGCGGTTCTCTGCTTTTCATAAAAGGCAGGAAACAATAATCCATTTTCTGGGTGATGCCAGGCATAAATAATTATCCGTCTTTTCATGAGAACATAAACGTCAAGAAAAGTGACCAAGTGACGAAACAGGGGTGTGTGTGTGTGTGTGTATTACACCATGTCCTTATTCATCTTCACGACACGGTGACATTCACACAATTTTACGAAGCTAACTTTTGCCATGTGAGCACTCGTCCTTCCAGAATGGCACAGCCCAAATGATTCGTCACCAAACTGCCCGACACCCACAATTTCCCTATGCAATCCGACCATGCGAATCAAACTTTTTCTTCCGAGTCTTGCACAGATTAGGTAGCCAATGCCTCAGCAATTTATATTACGATTAAATTCAGGCCAGTGCTGGGTGGTTCTCTTATGCTGAAGAAACCCACTTTCTCGCTCAAATCCCTGACAATGAATCTGCCCAAATTTACAATTTCTGCACACTCCAGTTCGACGCGCATACGCTCTGGGGGACTTGCGAATTTTCCATTTCTCTTCTGTCGTAACTTCTTTTCTAACAGTCGTCTAAAGCCAACTTTGCGTGAAAGCCACGAGTTGTGTATTGTCGCTAATAAACAGCGATGCTATCCTTGAGGACACTATTACGCCAAAGGGACGGAGTCGTAGGGGCCGTAAAGGAGGGATTTAGGGAGTTGTAGCCGAAAAGAGAGACAGTAGAAGTTTAACCCATTCAACTTCGATGACAAGATTCCTCTCATTTGGTCAAATAAAACAAAAAATCATAAAACACCAAAATGTTTGATCAAACACCAGAAAAATATGACGTCAGTCCTCGCTTCGCGTCATTTTTTTACCCTTACACTGCCGTACTCTTGCGCATTGTTTCATGATTTTTTTTAGCTCAGGGTAAAATCATAATCATTACTTCATTTAGTTTTTGTCCTGCCAAAACGATGTTTACTATCTAATTGATATAGTAAAAAAAAAAAATGTCATGCTTATGCATACTGTTGTTTTGGAAAAATAATGCGAAATATTGGAATAATTTGAGTGAAAATGGGCTATTGGCAACTCGACGGCAGTGCTGGAATATGATTGGCTAAATTATGTCGTCCTACTGAATTTAGATCTTGACTAATTTCGGGGGGAATATGCCGCTGAAAAACAAACATCCCTGTTTTGAATAATGAATATATATATATATATATATATATATATATATATATATATATATATATATATATATATATATATATATATATATATATATATATATAAACCCTATCCTCCCGAAATAATGACAAATTGTGAAAATGAAACGTCAGGACCCTATACACTCATGATTAAAAATTCATATAAATACCTTTCCATCAAATAAAGTATTTCCCTGTAATACGTTATGATACTGCAGAACACGACAAAGAAATAATAATGAAATATTAGACGGAAAAGTAAAGAGAGAGGAAACGAAACGAAATGAGGGTCGGCTTTCAGCGACTACAACACTATCCCTCTATCCTTGGATACAGTAGCCTACCTACCATCTGGAGAGAGAGAAAACGCATCTGTCTCTCTAGCACACATGTCAACGACAAATGATTGGAGATAAGCTAAAGAGATGCTAGATGGTGACGTACAGATTCATGAATTAATTTTACATTTTCAAATTATATATATAAAGAAATACACCTTTAGAGTAGATCATTTCTAATACAATAAGAATTAGTAAAAGGTGAAAATGATAACTTCCAATACAATAATAACTACTGCCATCCCTTTCTAGTAGGGGTATGAATTACAATTCATAATAATGCAAATAACATACTACATTATATCATGAAGGAAATAATACAGACAGACGAGAAATTAGAAAAAAATTCAATACATCAAACCTGATAATGAGTGAAAACTAGAATGAAAATATGATAATAGACCAAACAAATAATTTTCATTATAGTGATAACTCCTTTAGACCTTTTCATTTAGACCATAAGATCATACAGAAATTGGACAGCAGGAATATATAATTCATCATAAATAATTCGGAATGAGATGAGAAAGGAAAAAGAAGTGAAGTGATAGGATAGTAAAGGGGTGAGGAGAGGAAAGTAAAGGAAGGACAGGCGTAAATGTCTGAAGAAAAGAGAAATGCAACGATAGATTTAGGAAGGAAAGCTTGTGTGGAGAAAGAGGGGGGGAATAAACTTCAGTCAGCACCACATTTAATGCAAGTACACATTTTACAAATGGAATGATGCGTCATTTGCGTGTAGCTACAAAGCATATTTCTTTTTCAGTACTCTAGCACTCAATAGGTTCGAAGAGTGTGACGCTCGGGCATGTTTTGAAGTAGCCTTGGTGTGGTGAACTTTGTTCTCCATACTTCTCCAGTAATTGGTACGACACTGCATACGTGAATTTCCTCAGAGATGGTCTGTTGCCACTCCTTATCAGCCTGAAGTTGTAGACATTGAGCACAGTTTTCCTCACACATTCCACAAAGCTGACCATCATGTCGGCCTTGTCAACAAGACGCATATTTACCGTGAAGTCAATCACAAAGTCTGGTTTCTTTATTACTTCACCTGTCCTGTAATTCACCTTCCCTGTAGTCATCATTTTTCCGGTATGAAGAGTTGACAACATAATGACTTGACGCTTGCCATGCCACTGCATTGCCATGACCTTTCCCCACTTCTGAATGTTGTGGTCCCCACTTCTAGTTTTGTGTGCCTTGAAAAATGGAGGCATGTGTTTTCGTGTCTTTCGAGCTGTACCACAGGATCCTCCTACCCCTTTGTCGTGCAGAAAACGGGGCAAATCTGGGTTTGAATAATAGGAGGAGTCTGTATACAAGACGTGGCCTTTCTCCATGTATGGTGCAAGCAGAGTTTTTTTTTATAATGCTCCTGGCGCTTCCGTGAGGGTCATTTCGATTGTAATCAATGCTGGTACCTGTGTGTGGGATCATGTCCACTATAATACCAGTCTCACAATCACACAAGACAAACAATTTGATTCCAAATTGGTTCCTTTTCGTCTGCATATACTGCTTGAAAATAAGACGTCCCTTGAATAGCACAAGCGATTCGTCTATTACCAGCTTGCAGAAGGGTTTGAGAAATCGGCTGTACCGTTCCTTTATCATCATAAACACATCACATATCTTCCACATGCGGTCGTCTGGTCGAGGTTGTGTATTCGTGGCAAAGTGGCAAGGTCCTTAGTAGTGTTTGGAACCTATTTCTTGACATGAATTTCCCGAATGTTGGTGTACCCAGCAACGGTTCTTTTTTTTCCAATAGTCGCTGATGACATGTTTCTTTGCGTGTGGCATCAGAATAATTAGAGCAAAGAACACAAAGAGTTCCCTGACTGTTGCGTCTTTCCATATCCTGAGGTGGCTGTGTGTATTACTTTCTTCTGAATTGTCACTCTCCTGTGTTATGAGATAACACTGTTGTAGATTAGTTTTCTGCACTATTTTGTCCATTATTTCATTGTCAAAGAAGGCTTCTAAATATTCCGCTTCTGTTCCATCAGGTCCAACGGGAAAAAACTGAAGTCACACCTGATGAACTAGAGTCAAAATTATGAATGTGAGTCTCAAAATCATGACCACCACTCCAGGATGAAAAACCCACATTGTCGCAGGGGTTCGTGTCAGGTTGTGTGGGGGTCGGTGCAACTCTTTCATCCTCACTCGAATTCCATCCATACTCTCTCCCCGATGTACCAGGGCCATCGATGTCTCACTGCTGTCCTCTGCTCGATGATCGTGATTCATGTCATCATATGATCCAGAATTGCTATCCGCTCTTCTTGATGATAGCAAAGTTTGATCACTTCGTCGCTTTTGGCCAATGCTGATTTGGGTCCAAGTATCCGTCATTACTGCTAATTATATGTGACCTAATACAAAAAGAATGCGTAAGATAGCAATTATACCATAATACAATTATAATGATCATAATGATAATGATGATTATAATGATAATAGTACTGACGATAACAATGATGGATGACAATAATAGTGACGGTAATAATAATGATAATGATGGTAAGGATAATGGTAATGATGATACTGATGATGGCTATTGTGATGAAATAACGATGAATGAAATAGCAACTGTAATAGGCCAGTTGACAAGAGAGGCTCTCAGTGACAAATGGTTCTTATAACAAAGGATTACAAAGGCGGAGCAAGCCGACAGGAGACCTTTTTGTCCATATCTAGGTCGGATGCGAACAAAAAAATAACAATAATAAAACAATAAATAAAAACTATAATAATGTAAATAACAAATAAAATACATAAATGCATAGGTATAGTTAAATAATAAACAAACAGGTAAATAGTAAATAATAATAAATTAACATATAACTAATAATAAATGAAAATCAGACAGACAAATGATAACAAAACAAAAACAAATAATATGAAATAAATTATAATCATTACAGCATCTTGCTTAGGTGTTTATCTCAATGATTCTTAAAGCTTCGAACTGAACTACATTGTACTACCTGTGCAGGAAGTTTATTCCATTCAGTAATGTGAACAACATGCAAATCGTGAAAATCAGAAAGATTCATAAGACAAAACACATGCTCCCAGACAACCATGACAACAAAAGTGTTCTATCCCACACGAGAAATATTAGCACGATGTGCATGGTTTGTCGCTGAAAGCCGACCCCGCTCGCCTCAAGTCCATATGAATCTGTAGGCGACGTGACGTCATAACGTAATTTTCAATAAGGTGGACAGACATAAATGATTTCAAACATATCTTTCACCAAGTATTTCTGCTAATGAACCACGAGATGATAATAGTATTATGCATAAGGCATGCTAAGAAAATATGGGGAAAGAGAAAAACTGCAACCCTAACATGATAAAGCGAGATTTTTTTTATCGTGTGCATAATATTTTCATGCCTGACTTTATTTCTTGTGGTTCAGTATTATTCTGTACTGTCTATTCATATTTTTAATCTTTACTAAACAAGAAACTGTTTTCGATAAAAAAAAATATATATATGAGCCATTAATCAAAGCAATAATTTAGCTAAGCTTCAAGAAAAAATAATATTATCTAATGTATATGGCTTTGTAACTAAAAACTCTTGCCTAAAAGATAAATGAACTGGTGGCTACTTTGCTCAACTAATCAGAAAATACTCACAGTAATTGATATACTCCCCTTTTGACAATTGAAGCAAACTGATTTTTTTTTAGGATGGTCGCAGATAGGTGAGTTGCCATGTATAATGTACGGCATTTGCCGTTGGCGGTGTATATGTCACATCCCATTCACGGCAATTGCCGTGGACGGCAGTGTAAGGGATAAACGATTTTTCTGCCAATATAGAAGACCAAAATCGACGGCATTCTTGCCAAGTGTGAAGACGGAAATCGACGTAATTTTTGCCTAGTGTGATAATAGAAATCGACGGTATTTTGCCTAGTGTGAAGGAGGAAATCGAAGGTATTTTTCCCTAGTGTGAATACGGAAATCGACGGTATTTTTGCCTTATGTGAAGAAGGAAATCGACGGTAGTTTTGCCTAGTGTGATGATGGAAATCGACGGTAATTTGTGCCTAGTGTGATGATGGAAATCGACGGTATTTTTGCCTAATGTGAAGACGGAAATCGACGGCAGTTTTGCCCAGTGTGATGGTGGAAATCGACGGTATTTTTGCCTAGTGTGAATATGGAAATCGACGGTAGTTTTGCCTAGTGTGATGATAGAAATCGACGACACTTTTGCCTGGTGTGGAGGAAATCGAAGGTATTTTTCCCTAGTGTGAATACGGAAATCGACGGTATTTTTGCCTAATGTGAAGAAGGAAATCGACGGTAGTTTTGCCTAGTGTGATGATAGAAATTGACGGTAGTTTTGCCTAGTGTGATGATGGAAATCGACGGTATTTTTGCCTAGTGTGAAGGAGGAAATCGACGGTAGTTTTGCCTAGTGTGATGATAGAAATCGACGGTATTTGCCTGTGAAGACGGAAATCGACGGAAGTTTTGCCTTGTGTGAAAGAGGAAGACGTGAAAGAGAAATCAAGATGTCATGGTATCAGGGAGGGAGCGAAATTTTCAGGTCAGCACATGGCCTTACGTAACATTGAACGAAACATTCTGAGAGTAGAGAAAAATGTTTTAAGAATATAGAAAAGACGATGAATTTTGACAATTGTGTTCAACTGAGCGAAACATTCTGGGAAAATCATTAGAGAGACAAATATAGACAAGAATTTTGACAATTGTGTTCATATTAACACTGAACGAAACATTGTAAGAAAACTCACACGTGGAGAATATTTTTTTTAATATAGAAAATACGATGAATTTTGACAAATGCATGCGAAACATCCGTGTAGAAAAAAGTTTTGAAAATATAGAAAAGATGATGAACTTTGACAATTGTGTTCGTATCAACAATGAGCGAAACATTCTGAGAAAATCCAAAGTTTTGAAAATAAAGAGAAGACGATTCATTTTGATATTTTTGTTCATATTAAAACTAAGCGAAACATTTTGAGAAAATCCCTCAACACACGTAGATTTTTCTAATATAGAAAAGACGATGAATTTTGATATTTGAGTTCATATCAACACTGAACGAAACATTCTGAGAAAACTAAGAGAGTTTTAGAGATCTAGAAAAGACGATGAATTTTGACAATTGTTTGTATTAATACTGAGCGAAACATTCTGAGAAAATCCCTAAACGCGTGTAGAGAATCTTTTTTTAATATAGACAAGACGATGAATTTTGACAATTGTGTTCACATTAACACTGAACGAAACATTCTGAGAAAACTCATGGAGATTTTTTTTAATATAGAAAATACGATGAATTTTGACAATTGTCTTCACACTGAACGAAACATTCTGAGAAAATCCTACACGTATAGAAAAATAAAAATATATATAGAAAGTACGATGAATTTTGACAATTGTGTTCATCTTAACACTGAGCGAAACATCCTTAAGCACGTGTAGAGAAAGTTATAGAAATAAAGAAAATACGATTCATTTTGACATTTTTGTTCATAACAAAACTGAGCGAAACATTCTGAGAAAATCCCTAAACACGTGTAGAAATTTTTTAATATAGACAAGACGATGAATTTTGACAATTGTGTTCACATTAACACTGAACGAAACATTCTGAGAAAACTCATGGAGATTTTTTATATAGAAAATACGATGAATTTTGACAATATTGTCTTCACACTGAACGAAACATTGAGAAAATCCTTAAACACGTATAGAAAAATAAAAAACATATAGAAAATACGATGAATTTTGACAATTGTGTTCATCTTAACACTGAGCGAAACATCCCTAAGCACGTGTAGAAAAAGTTATAGAAATAAAGAAAATACGATTCATTTTGACATTTTTGTTCATATCAAAACTGAGCGAAACATTCTGAGATAATCCCTCAACACATGTAGACAAATGTCTTACAAATACAGAAAAGACGATGAATTTTGAAAATTGTGTTCATATTAACACTGAACGAAACATTCTGAGAAAATTCTTAAATACATGATTTTTTATATAGAAAAGACGATGAATTTTGATATTTGAGTTCATATTAACACTGAACGAAACATTCTGAGAAAATTAGATTTGT
This sequence comes from Oratosquilla oratoria, assembly GCF_046742065.1. Taxonomy (NCBI): domain Eukaryota; kingdom Metazoa; phylum Arthropoda; class Malacostraca; order Stomatopoda; family Squillidae; genus Oratosquilla; species Oratosquilla oratoria. The sequence goes on from NC_134788.1 coordinate 55,767,504, forward strand.
TTTTATATATAGAAAAGAGGATTATTTTTGACAATTGTGTTTATATTAACACTGAGCGAAACGTTGAGAAAATCCTTAAACACGTGTAAAGAATTTTTTTCTTAATATAGACAAGATGAATTTTGACAATTGTGTTCATATTAACACTGAACGAAACATTCTGAGAACTCTTAAACACGTGGAGATTTTTTTTTTTAAATATAGAAAATACGATGAATTTTGTTTAATATAGAAAATACGATGAATTTTGACAATTGTCTTCACATGAACACTGAACGAAACATTCTAAGAAAATCCTTAAACACGTATAGAAAAATAAGAAATATATATACGATGAATCTTGACAATTGTTTTCATATTAACACTGAGCGAAACATTCTGAGAAAATCCTTAAGCACGTGTAGAGAAAAAGTTTTAAAAATAAAGAAAAGACGACTCATTGACATTTTTTTCATATTAAAACTGAGCGAAATATTCTGAGAAAATCCGTCAACACAAATGATTTAGAAATACAGAAAAAGACGATGAATTTTGAAAATTTTGTTAATATTAACACTGAACGAAAAATTCAGAGAAAATCCTTAAAAACATGTATTTATTATAGAAAAGACGATAAATTTTGATAATTGAGTTCATATTAACACTGAACGAAACATTGAGAAAACTATTAAACACGTGCAGAGAATTTTTTTTCTTAAATATTGAAAAGATGATTATTTTTGACAAGATGATGAATTTTGAATATTGTGTTCATATAAACACTGAACGAAACATTTTGGAACTCTTAAACACGTGATTTTGTTAAATGTAGAAAATACGATTAATTTTGACGATTGTCTTCACATTAACAATGAACGAAACATTCTGAGAAAACCCTTACTCGCGTATAGAAAAATAGAAAATACGATGAATTTTGACAAATGTGTTCATATTAACACTGAGAAAATTCTTAAACACGTGTAGAGAAAAATATTTAAAAATAAAGAAAAGACGATTCATTTTGTTCATATTAAAACTGAGCAAAACATTGAGAAAATCCCTCAACACATGTACAGACAAATGTTTTAGAAATACAAAGACAATGAATTTTGACAATTGTGTTCATATTAACACTGAACGAAACATTGAAAAATCCTTAAACACATGTAGAGTTTTTTTTAATATTGAAAAGACGATGAATTTTGATATTTTAGTTCATATTAACACTCAACGAAACATTCTGAGAAAACTATTAAACACGTGTAGAGATTTTTTTTAAATAGAGAAAAGACGATGCATTTTGACAATTGTGTTTATATTAACACTGAGCGAAACATTGAGAAAATCCCTCAACACATGTAATAACATGTCTTAGAAATACAGAAAAGACGATGAATTTTGACAATTGTGTTCATAGTAACACTGAACGAAACATTGAGAAAATCCTTAAACACATGTAGATTTTTTTAATATTGAAAAGACGATGAATCTTGATATTTGAGTTCATATTAACACTCAACGAAACATTCTGAGAAAACTATTAAACACATGTAGAGAATGTTTTTTGATATAAATACGATGAATTTTGACAATTGTGTATATATTAACACTGAGCGAAACATTCTGAGAAAATCCTTAAACACGTGGAGATTTTTTGATATAGAAAAGACGATGAATTTTGACAATTGTGTTCATATTAACACTGAGCGAAACATTCTGAGAAAACCTAGAGAAAAACTTTAAAAATATAGAAAGACGATGAATTTTGAAAATTGTTCATATTACCACTGAACGAAACATTCTGAGAAAACCCTTAAACACGTGGAGAGAGAAATGTTTTAGACATAAAAAAGACGATGATTTTTGACAAATGTGTTCATATTAACACTGAGCGAAACATTCTGAGAAAATCCTTAAACATTTGTAGAGAAAATATGAAAATTACTTGTAAAGAAAATACGATTTTTTTTGACAATTATGTTCGTTTTAACACTGAGCGAAACATTCTGAGAAAACTATTAAATACAACGAAAAATGATAAAAAAGTACGCTGAATTTTGACAATTATCCTCTTATAAACACTGAGCGAAACAATGAAAAAATCTTCAAAAATATCGAATGAAATGATACGATATAAATTAAAAAACACTAATATTCTCACATCTGTTTTCATTTTAACACTGGGCGAAATATTCTGAGAAAATCCTGGAAATTACCGATTGCGAAAATATTAAATAAAAACACGATGAATTTTGACCTTTTTCATTTTAACATTGAGCGAAACATTATGGGAAATCCTTAAACATGTCGTATGAAAACATGAAATAAACGAAAAGAATATGATGAAATTTGACAATCATTCTCATATTAACACTGAGCGAAATATGAGAAAACCCTCAAAGAAATAGTGAAAAAATATTAAATAGAAATAAAAAATACGATGAATTTTGACAATTATTCTCATTTTAATGATGAGCGAAACATTGAGAGAAACTCAAAATATCGAATGAAAAAATGTGAAATAAATAAAAAATACGAAGGATTTTAACAATATCATCACTGAGCGAAACATTCTGATAAAAACCTTATTCACAGCAAAAAAACGAAAAAATATGGAAAATACGATAATTTTTGACAATTATTTCCATATAGAACATTACTTATTATAAGATCTACTATGTATGTTTATGTGTGTAAGTGTGCACATATATGTACACGGAATACCACGAATTGTGAGAAATACGATATATTTCGAAAACTGGAGCGAATTTATGTTCAAAGCCATTTAAATACATATGTGTATATGTGTTTGTGCATATATTTTTGTATCCATGTATGTGTGTGTGTGTGTGCGCGCGCACATCCTCTCTATTCTGAAAAGGTCATCATTTAATTCAAGTCATGAGAGAATGTGCTTTAGGTTGTCAGATTCATCAGAATCTATACTTCTTTCACATGACTGTTTAGGAACAATGGGGGGAGTGGATAAGGGGGGGGAGGGGGGAGGTTGAAATAGATTCAATTTGGAAGTGGGTAGAAACAACTTTGCCAACCGTGTAGTTAATGAATGGAATAAACTTCCTGCACAGGTAGTGCAATGTAGTTCAGTTCGAAGCTTTATAGTTAATGAATGGAATAAACTTCCTGCACATGTAGTGAAATGTAGTTCAGTTCGAAGCTTTAAGAATCATTTAGATAAATACCTAAGATGCTGTAATGATTATAATTTATCTTATATTATTTTTTTTTTTTTTTGTTATCTTTTGTCTGTCTGATTTTCATGTATTATTAGTTATATGTCAATGTATTATTTACTATTTACCTGTTTGTTTATCATTTAACTATACCTATGCATTTATTTATGTATTTTATTTGTTATTTACATTATTATAGTTTTTATTATTTTATTATTAATATGATTTTTTTTTCGCATCCAACCTAGATATGGATCAAAAGGTCTGTCGGTATGCTCTGCCTTTGTTACCCTTTGTGAGGGTGGAAGGGGGGATGCTGGGAGAGGGAGGAGGAAGGATAGAAGGGGGAGGGGAAGGGTATAGGGGGTGAGGGGGGAAGGGGATAGGGGGAGAGGGTGAAAGAGAGGGAAGGGGGACAGGGGGAAGGGGGAGGGGGGAAGGGATGGGGGAGAGGGTGGGAGGGGGAGGGGGGAAGGGGGAAAGGGAAATAGGGAAGGAAAGTTCACACGTGTGTGTGTGTGTGTACGTGTACACATATTTCCCCTGCAATGATAAACATATAAATAATAATCATAAATAGACGATTACAAAAATAAAATGAATTGATAAATAAAAATATTAAATCTTATTTTCACGATAGTAATAGTAAAAGAAACAATACATACATACATATACCAAGGTTTTTTTCCCCTTACCAGGTAGGTAGCCAAAAAGAAAAAGGTATGAAATCATTCCCACCCATTCCACCCCTAAATACACTCCACCCTCCCTCTTATCTTGGCACCTCCTAGGGTATTGACTGCATATTATTGTGTCAAAGTAGCATGCATGCAGTTGATACTTTATACTAGGAGTACTGGAAAAACAAGAAACATCTAAATTTCATGTGGTTGATGGATTTGTCAGACATAAAAAGTAACAATGATATTGACCAAATAAAACCACATATATACTACTACAAGGTGAAAAAAAGTCCTTAGATATATATTTTCCGATAACTCTTTATTGATTTGCTATACAGGGGCAAGGGTTTTTCCCCTGTCCACTCCATAAGGTTTTCAGAAGAAAAATACTCTCTCAATAGTAGCTATGTACACTTTACACTCCGTTCTGAGGCCATACGTGCTGCACGCCTGGGCCATCTCCCCAGCCGTATAGCAAGTCCGTCCTCCACCCAAGCAAACTGCTCGATCATCCGGGACGTCTACGGGTGCTCCAAGGTCGTCCCTGAGAAAGATGCGACGTTCTTGGACATCACCAACCCGACAGCCCGAAACGTGACATCAAACACTAAATCACGTCACTGCGGACGACCTTTCTCAATCGATCCCGGAGCGGATCCCTCCCCCCAAGTTGTTTCAAAACAATTTCCCAACTCGACGACTACTCTGAGGACAAGAGGAAAAAAATGACTGGATTCGGACCAAACTAGCCTCTTACGTTTCTCTGTCTTGGGTGGAGGACCATTGCACACACGGCCACTTGCGTGAAGATGGGCCCACACGAACACGTGAACAGCGTTGAGTAGAGACGGGAGAATACCGACACCTCGAACTACTCTGATACGAGTCCCGGTACAGTTCTAAACTTCCGATTCCGACGATTAACCCATTAAACTCTGATGACAAGATGTCTTGTCATTTGGTCAAATAAAACAAAAAATCATAAAACACCAAAATGTTTGATCAAACAGCACCAGAAAAATATGACGTCAGTCCGCGAGGACTGACGTCATATTTTTCTGGTGTTTGATCAAACATTTTGGTGTTTTGATTTTTTGTTTTATTTGACCAAATGACAAGAATTTTGTCATCAGAGTTTAATGGGTTGATAAATGTAATTTCGGCAGGAACCGTAATCAGTCTAGAGAAGTCTCGGAACTCGAATCGGAATCGTCAAGTTTTTTTTTTTTTTTTTTGGGTATCGTCCCGTCGCTAACATTAAGTCGACATCTCCAAGGCCGCGTACAACCTGGCCGCTAACTCCTTCCTCGCTCCCTCCCCTTTCCTTCTTTTTGTACTTTGTTCAGTCACGTAAGGGAAAAAAAATGATTTTTTTTTTTTTCATAAATTTTCTCTTTTTGTTTAAAAATCAGAAAAAATAAAACATGCCCTGCATCGTCGTTGTTGACGTTGGGTATGGCTCGGCGACGGCACAGCCACCCCAAGTCAGCAACGAGAGGCCGGACAGCGAACTGGGGGTTCAAACAACAGACCCCAGGGGGGAAATGGCAACACTAAAGGCAGAAAATAAAAAAAGATGAGGAAATAAAACGAAAATCGAAAGAGAGGGGACTATTGCATCTTTTCACACTGTCCATTACTGCGCCATAAAACCTAAATGCAGGACCGAGAGCGCGCCACTCTCCTCCGACGCGACGTCACGACGTCACGTCGCGATCGTCGTCGAATCGCAAATGCCAACACGGGGTCAATACGACAGTGTGGGGGAACATAAATACACACAAATTCACACACATACAATACACACACAATATACATACACGGAATCGACCGAAAGGAAGCAGAAAATTGACGAGGAAAATGAACAAGATAAAAGTGTTTTTGCATATGCCACACATCCTGAGAGAGAGAAGCCATTTACATACGAGCAACGAGCTCCTGCCTCGCTCTAAGAGCAACTCCTGAGTCGTGTTTTAACCCGTTCAACTCCGATGACAAGAGGTCTTGTCATTTGGTCAAATAAAACAAAAAATCATAATAAAACAACAAAATGTTTGATGATCAAACAGCACCAGAAAAATATGACGTCGTCAGTCCTCCTCCTCCTTTGAGGAGGAGGACTGATGACGTCATATTTTTCTGGTGCTGTTTGATCATCAAACATTTTGTTGTTTTATTATGATTTTTTGTTTTATTTGACCAAATGACAAGACCTCTTGTCATCGGAGTTGAATGGGTTAATAGCCTTGTACTTCCAACCGAGGATGTCATTTTCGTGAGCACACTGCCGTGCCAGCTTAATTTTCCGAGTGTTTTGCATATGTAAGCATATTTTTTTTTTTCCAACAATTTAGTCAGTGACTGCTCTGCAATTTAGTCATTGACTGCTCTGCAATGTGGCTGGACACTGAGTGCCCTAGTTGGTGCCTGGGTATCAACCACCATGCTCCTCATATATATACAGGGATTTCTCAATTTATGCGTGTTTACAATATGCGATTTCGGAATAACGCGAGGTTAAAGAAAAAAGCCTTGTCATTTTTTCATATTACATGAATTACTTAGAATAACACGGCATAAAAAAAATCAAGCAATGGTAAAACTTAACAATTCACCCTATGCGATTTTTACATTGCTCGATCCCTTCACGAACGTATCCCTCGCATAAATCAAGAAATCCTATACAAATATATATATATGTATATATATACACACACATATATACATATACATGCATGGCTTTCACATCACCGTGAAACAATGTATGCAAAATTACCACAGAAAAAGAAACTCGAGGACAGTAATTTCGTATAATTACCTCGTCAGTCATACTGTACATATTACGTCTGATGACGTAATTATACAAAAGAATTTATTGTCTTCAAGTTTTTCTCCTGTGGTAACTTTATGTGTATTTATGTGTGTATGTGTATGTATACCAAAAATACTTTCCCCGACTGAAAGCATAGGCCCATCCTTCCCTCTCCGATTGAAAAGCCCCATTCAAGCACCTCATGGATAAGGGGTCATCCCTGACGCCACACTGCTCGATCAGAGGCGATACCACCAAACATGCATACACACACATATATCATGTAAATGCATATCTGTACACCATTAATGGAAATCAGTCTGACACATCAGAACAACATAAACGTATTTTCTGTTGTTACATTAAAACAATTTTGAAGAAAAAGAAAAAAAGTTTCTACGATAGAAATTAAAATTGAAAACCACATACGGTTCTGAGCCGCCACAGAAAATTAAAATTGATGGAAATGTGGTTCCAAAATAAAACGATAATTTAATCCGCGAATGTGCTGAAAACATAAAATTAAGTAGAATAAAACTGATTAGAAATAATAATTGCCGTGAGAACTTCACCAAATGACGTTAATAATGTTGCCTCGAATGTAATGGCTCCACGGTAGCTGGCAGCGATCCCCGGTCTTTCCCAAATCTCTCTCTCTGGGAAGAGCCGATGGACTGTGTCCTTACACGAGTACGAGACTTCTTTTCGTCCACGACGACGACCTAAGACGAGGGAAACAAGGGAGGTGGATGGGCGTGACACGGCTACCTCCCTTATCAGGGGGACGAAGCCTTTGGTATGTAGATAGAACGAGACCGTTCCTGTCACGTTTGCTGGTCGTCAACTCTCCGTGCGCAAAAAGGCGGAAGATACAAAGTCGAAAGTGAACGAAGATCATGGGTTTAGTCTAGGTTACGTGTCACCCCCTCTCGGCTGTCGTTCCGAATGGAAGCAAATTTTTCGAAAATGGGCGGCAAGGAACTTCAAAGCCCATCAACACCCTCCGTGCAACCCCGAGGGGCTGGCACGTGGCCCCAGCAGGCCAGGCACAAGATCTTAGTTAACTTTAACTTGATTTCCTTCATCTTTCAAAAGACGGACATAGAACCCACTCCCTATTAATCGTCAACACCCCCGTCTTTACCTCGAGGTTCTCCGTCTCTCGATTGTGCCCAAAACCTCCATCAACTCCGACTCTATTTCCTCTACTTTTTCGCACTGAGGTGACGGGGGCTCAAAACCCTGCCACCAGCGAGTTGGGCCAAGGGAATGGTTTATTCAATTCCCTGCAACGAAGTTCTCTGTAAGGGGCACCATCAAGCCTCCTCATAGGGGGAGTTTGTGACGTTAACCCATTAAACTCCGATGACAAGATGTCTTGTCATTTGGTCAAATAAAACAAAAAATCATAAAACACCAAAATGTTTGATCAAACACACACCAGAAAAATATGACGTCAGCCCTCGCTTCGCGAAGCGAGGGCTGACGTCATATTTTTCTGGTGCTGTTTGATCAAACATTTTGGTGTTTTATGATTTTTTGTTTTATTTGACCAAATGACAAGACATCTTGTCATCGGAGTTTAATGGGTTAAACTGATCACCAGAACCACAAACAGCCCGGAGATAGCTCCCAACCTTCTACGATAAGACGATGAAGACAAAAGTCCAAAGTTTCTTCCGAGGGAGATCTATGGGAGGAACCGTCGACCACTGCCAGCCAATCGTGGGCCTTCAGTCAATGAAATGTGAGGGAACAATCGAGACGTGCGCCACAGTAAGGTCACAGGCACCATTACGCCCAGATCCGAGATATCATCAGTTACGCATTATTCTTCGCGTTTTGTTCTATCCAATAGTAGGTTATATACATCCTTCCACATATTTTCTTATCGCCTAATGAGCCCCGAAACACCTGAGACTTTAGCTTTACGCGTGTCAACGGCATATGCCGCACGTCACAAGCATAAAGCAATATCACTGACGAAAAATGTAGTAGCACATTTGTAAGTCAACTCTAAAACCACAGTGGGAACACGAGAAAAAAATGGAAATGGCGAATCCGTATATTTCAACTTTAACCTACGTACAGTTCCTCTTCAGTAGGACTGTAGCTTACGGCTGAAGTGTGTGGATTTACCGTTTCCAGTTTTTCCTTCTGCTCCGACAGTGATTTTAATTTTGATAAAACAATATGTTAAAATAATTTTGGGACATTAATTTCTGAGATAAATTAATAATCTAATAATAAATAATGTTGAGAGAAATTCTCTTTGAAATTGTGTAAACTACGATTCAATTTGTATGCTTCGTTTTGGAGATCTTGTAGAAAACTTGAATTAAACGCATTTTTCTCGCATTCTTAAGAAGGGCAATTATGACCTTACTACGACGTACGCCTCAATCATCATTACGTATACCTTAAGGCCCCATCCTCTTACAAGCAGGAGATGACAATGGATAACTACTCTCCTACTAGCTTTGGTTGGTGACGGAGAAACCACACGCTGCACGGTTAACCCATTAAACTCCGATGACAAGATGTCTTGTCATTTGGTCAAATGACAAGAATCATGTCGTCAAAGTTTAATGGGTTATTAAAAAGTACGTTTCTTTTCCGAGGAGGAATGTGGGTCTTCGGGTTTTGGCCAGCGGAACTTGAGGTAACGGTTACAACTATTATTGCATTACAGTGGCCACCATGGGTTTCCAATTGTATTCGATTTAATCCGTATTTGATTCACGTACATTTATACGAACACGTACACACACGATGAAAGTTGGAGATGGAACGAATTATCGTCGGAAAGGTCATTCTCCTACGAGTTTTGTTCCTACAACGAGGCGAGAGAAACGAGGACACAGTGGACAGAAGTGAAGAAACAGATTTTAGGATCGGAGTTCATATGCATCAAAGTCGGAAGAAACGACCCTGGTTGTAAGGCAATCATACATCCATACCATCAAAATAAAATGGGTGAAGTCGTAAACAACCACTGGCAAACCGGAAAAAAAAAAAAAAAAAAAAAAAAATTAGGGGCCCTTTTTCCCCTAACATGGGGGGTTGGCCACATCGAAGACGACTGGCAGAAAACCTAAGCTATTCACAGTTGACGGACAAGAGTCCGTCTTCGCTCGACAGTCCCCCCGACCCAGCCAGCCGGCGTCTTCCGTCGACGTGGCTGCCGGGGAACGGCCTTGCAGTTCTATGCTAAATCACAATTTGCCGAGTCGGAGTGTATCCAAGTTACGAAGGGTGACTGTGTTTACGCAAGTGCCCGCCCACAGGAACTGGGGATAGGACGAGTGACGGTAATAAGAGTGGGAGACGGGGGGGGGGGGGGGGGGGGGGGGGGGGGGGGGGGGGGGGGTGAAGAGAACTTGTCTACGTACATGGCAAACATCGTAAAACATGTTCGACCGTTCTCTTTTTAATATTGTTATTATTTACACATTTTTATTTCTATCATTATCTCTGCTTAGGCGAGAGCCAGGAGATCTTCGATTGAAATTAATCTTGCTTCGTCCGGTCGACTTTCCATGCGGTTCTCTGCTTTTCGTAAAAGGCAGGAAACAATAATCTATTTTCTGGGCGATGCCAGGCATAAATAATTATCCGTCTTTTCATGAGAACATAAACGTCAAGAAAAGTGACCAAGTGACGAAACAGGGGTGTGTGTGTGTGTGTATTACACCATGTCCTTATTCATCTTCACGACACGGTGACATTCACACAATTTTACGAAGCTAACTTTTGCCATGTGAGCACTCGTCCTTCCAGAATGGCACAGCCCAAATGATTCGTCACCAAACTGCCCGACACCCACAATTTCCGTATGCAATCCGACCATACGAATCAAACTTTTTCTTCCGAGTCTTGCACAGATTAGGTAGCCAATGCCTCAGCAATTTATATTACGATTAAATTCAGGCCAGTGCTGGGTGGTTCTCTTATGCTGAAGAAACCCACTTTCTCGCTCAAATCCCTGACAATGAATCTGCCCAAATTTACAATTTCTGCACACTCCAGTTCGACGCGCATACGCTCTGGGGGACTTGCGAATTTTCCATTTCTCTTCTGTCGTAACTTCTTTTCTAACAGTCGTCTAAAGCCAACTTTGCGTGAAAGCCACGAGTTGTGTATTGTCGCTAATAAACAGCGATGCTATCCTTGAGGACACTATTACGCCAAAGGGACGGAGTCGTAGGGGCCGTAAAGGAGGGATTTAGGGAGTTGTAGCCGAAAAGAGAGACAGTAGAAGTTTAACCCATTCAACTTCGATGACAAGATTCCTCTCATTTGGTCAAATAAAACAAAAAATCATAAAACACCAAAATGTTTGATCAAACACCAGAAAAATATGACGTCAGTCCTCGCTTCGCGTCATTTTTTTACCCTTACACTGCCGTACTCTTGCGCATTGTTTCATGATTTTTTTTAGCTCAGGGTAAAATCATAATCATTACTTCATTTAGTTTTTGTCCTGCCAAAACGATGTTTACTATCTAATTGATATAGTAAAAAAAAAAAATGTCATGCTTATGCATACTGTTGTTTTGGAAAAATAATGCGAAATATTGGAATAATTTGAGTGAAAATGGGCTATTGGCAACTCGACGGCAGTGCTGGAATATGATTGGCTAAATTATGTCGTCCTACTGAATTTAGATCTTGACTAATTTCGGGGGGAATATGCCGCTGAAAAACAAACATCCCTGATTTGAATAATGAATATATATATATATATATATATATATATATATATATATATATATATATATATATATATATATATATATATATATATATATATATATGAACCCTATCCTCCAGAAATAATGATAAATTGTGAAAATGAAACGTCAGGACCCGATGCACTCATAAATAAAAATTCATTTAAATACCTTTCCATCAAATAAAGTATTTCCCTGTAATACGTTATGATACTGCAGAACACGACAAAGAAATAATAATGAAATATTAGACGGAAAAGTAAGGAGAGGAAACGAAACGAAAGGAGGGTCGGCTTTCAGCGACTACAACACTATCCCTCTATCCTTGGATACAGTAGCCTACCTACCATCTGGAGAGAGAGAAAACGCATCTGTCTCTCTAGCACACATGTCAACGACAAAGGATTGGAGATAAGCTAAAGAGATGCTAGATGGTGACATACAGATTCATGAATTAATTTTACATTTTCAAATTATAAATATAAAGAAATACACCTTTAGAGTAGATCATTTCTAATACAATAAGAATTAGTAAAAGGTGAAAATGATAACTTCCAATACAGTAATAACTACTACCATCCCTTTCTAGTGGTATGAATTACAATTCATAACAATGCAAATAACATACTACATTATATCATGAAGGAAATAATACAGACAAACGAGAAATTAACCATTTTCAATGTATCAAAACTGATAATTAGTGAAAACTAGAATGAAAATATGATAATAGACCAAACAAATAATGTTCATCATAGTGATAACTCCTTTAGACATTTTCATTTAGACCATAAGATCATATAGCAAGTGGACAGCAGGAATATATGATTCCTCATAGATAATGCGGAATGAGATGAGAAAGGAAAGAGAAGTGAAGGGAGAGGATAGTAAAGGGGTGAGGAGAGGAAAGTAAAGGAAGGACGGGCGTAAATATCTGAAGAAAAGAGAAATGCAACAATAGATTTTGGAAGGAAAGCTTGTGTGGAGAAAGAGGGGGGGAATAAACTTTAGTCAGCACCACATTCAATACAAGTACACAATTTACAAATGGAATGATGCGTCATTTGCGTGTAGCTACAAAGCATATTTCTTTTTCAGTACTCTTGCACTCAATAGGCTCGAAGAGTGTGACGATCGGGCATGTTTTGAAGTAGCGAGTGGCGGCCTGGGTGTGGTGAACTTTGTTCTCCATACTTCTCCAGTAATTGGTACGACACTGCATACGTGAATTTCCTCAGAGATGGTCTGTTGCCACTCCTTATCAGCCTGAAGTTGTAGACATTGAGCACAGTTTTCCTCACACATTCCACAAAGCTGACCATCATGTCGGCCTTGTCAACAAGACGCATATTTACCGTGAAGTCAATCACAAAGTCTGGTTTCTTTATTACTTCACCTGTCCTGTAATTCACCTTCCCTGTAGTCATCATTTTTCCGGTATGCAGAGTTGACAGCATAATGACTTGACACTTGCCATGCCACTGCATTGCCATGACCTCTCCCCACTTCTGAATGTTGTGGTCCCCACTTCTAGTTTTGTGTGCCTTGAAAAATGGAGGCATGTGTTTTTGTGTCTTTCGAGCTGTACCACAGGATCCTCCTACCCCTTTGTCGTGCAGAAAACGGGACAAACCTGGGGGAATTGAATGATAGGAGGAGTCTGTATCAAAGACGTGGCCTTTTTCCATGTACGGTACAAGCAGAGTTTTTTTTTTTTTCATAATGCTCCTGGTGCTTCCGTGAGGGTCATTTCGATTGTAATCAATGCTGGTACCTGTGTATGGGATCATGCCCACTACAATACCAGTCTCACAATCACACAAGACAAACAATTTGATTCCAAATTGGTTCCTTTTCGTCTGCATATACTGCTTGAAAATAAGACGTCCCTTGAATAGCACAAGCGATTCGTCTATTACCAGCTTGCAGAAGGGTTTGAGAAATCGGCTGTGCCGTTCCTTTATCATCATAAACACATCACATATCTTCCACATGCGGTCGTCTGGTCGAGGTTGTGTATTCGTGGCAAAGTGGCAAGGTCCTTAGTAGTGTTTGGAACCTGCTTCTTGACATGAATTTCCCGAATGTTGGTGTACCCAGCAACGGTTCTTTTTTCCAATAGTCGCTGATGACATGTTTCTTTGCTTGTGGCATCAGAATAATTAGAGCAAAGAACACAAAGAGTTCCCTGACTGTTGCGTCTTTCCATATCCTGAGGTGGCTGTGTGTATTACTTTCTTCTGAATTGTCACTCTCCTGTGTTATGAGATAATTACGTTGTAGATTAGTTTTCTGCACTATTTTGTCCATTACTTCATTGTCAAAGAAGGCTTCTAAATATTCCGCTTCTGTTCCATCAGGTCCGACGGGAAAAAATTGAAGTCACACCTGATGAACTAGAGTCGAAATTATGAATGTGAGTCTCAAAATCATGACCACCTCTTCAGGATGAAAAACCCACATTGTCGCAGGGGTTCGTGTCAGGTGGTGTGGGGGTCGGTACAACTCTTGCATCCTCACTCGAATTCCGTTCATACTCTCTCCCCGATGCACCAGGGCCATCGATGTCTCACTGCTGTCCTCTGCTCGATGATCGTGATTCATGTCATCATATGATCCAGAATTGCTATCCGCTCTTCTTGATGATAGCAAAGTTTGATCACTTCGTCGCTTTTGGCCAATGCTGATTTGGGTCCAAGTATCTGTCATTACTGCTAATTATATGTGACCTAATACAAAAAGAATGCGTAAGATAGCAATGATACCATAATACAATTATAATGATCATAATGATAATGATGATTATAATGATAATAGTACTGACGATAACAATGATGGATGACAATAATAGTGACGGTAATAATAATGATAATGATGGTAAGGATAATGGTAATGATGATACTGATGTTGGCTATTGTGATGAAATAACGATGAATGAAGTAGCAACTGTAATAGGCCAGTTGACAAGAGAGGCTCTCAGTGACAAATGGATCTTATAACAAAGGATTACAAAGGCGGAGCATGCCGACAGGAGACCTTTTGGTCCATATCTAGGTCGGATGCGAAAAAAAAACAATAATAATAAAACAATAAATAAAAACTATAATAATGTAAATAATAAATAAAATACATAAATGCATAGGTATAGTTAAACAATAAACAAACAGGTAAATAGTAAATAATAATAAATTGACATATAACTAATAATAAATGAAAATCAGACAGACAAATGATAACAAAACAAAAACAAATAATATAAAATAAATTATAATCATTACAGCATCTTGCTTAGGTGTTTATCTCAATGATTCTTAAAGCTTCGAATTGAACTACATTGCACTACCTGTGCAGGAAGTTTATTCCATTCATTAATGTGAACAACATGCAAATCGTGAAAATCAGAAAGATTCATAAGACAAAACACATGCTCCCAGACAACCATGACAACAAAAGTGTTCTATCCCACACGAGAAATATTAGCACGATGTGCATGGTTTGTCGCTGAAAGCCGACCCCGCTCGCCTCAAGTCCATATGAATCTGTAGGCGACGTGACGTCATAACGTAATTTTCAATAAGGTGGACAGACATAAATGATTTCAAACATATCTTTCACCAAGTATTTCTGCTAATGAACCACGAGATGATAATAGTATTATGCATAAGGCATGCTAAGAAAATATGGGGAAAGAGAAAAACTGCAACCCTAACATGATAAAGCAAGATTTTTTTTATCGTGTGCATAATATTTTCATGCCTGACTTTATTTCTTGTGGTTCAGTATTATTCTGTACTGTCTATTCACATTTCTAATCTTTACTAAACAAGAAACTGTTTTCGATAAAAAAGATATGAGCCATTAATCAAAGCATTTAGCTAAGCTTCAAGAAAAAATAATATTATCTAATGTATATGGCTTTGTAACTAAAAACTCTTGCCTAAAAGATAAATGAACTGGTGGCTACTTTGCTCAGCTAATCAGAAAATACTCACAGTAATTGATATACTCCCCTTTTGACAATTGAAGCTTTACTGATTTTTTTTAGGATGGTCGCAGATAGGTGAGTTGCCATGTATAATGTACGGCATTTGCCGTTGGCGGTGTATATGTCACATCCCATTCACGGCAATTGCCGTGGACGGCAGTGTAAGGGATAAACGATTTTTCTGCCAATATAGAAGACCAAAATCGACGGCATTCTTGCCAAGTGTGAAGACGGAAATCGACGTAATTTTTGCCTAGTGTGATGATGAAAATCGACGGTATTTTTGCCTAATGTGAAGACGGAAATCGACGGCAGTTTTGCCCAGTGTGATGATGGAAATCGACGGTATTTTTGCCTAGTGTGAATATGGAAATCGACGGTAGTTTTGCCTAGTGTGATAATAGAAATCGACGGTATTTTGCCTAGTGTGATGATGGAAATCGACGGTATTTTTGCCTAATGTGAAGACGGAAATCGACGGCAGTTTTGCCCAGTGTGATGGTGGAAATCGACGGTATTTTTGCCTAGTGTGAATATGGAAATCGACGGTAGTTTTGCCTAGTGTGATGATAGAAATCGACGACACTTTTGCCTGGTGTGGAGGAAATCGAAGGTATTTTTCCCTAGTGTGAATACGGAAATCGACGGTATTTTTGCCTAATGTGAAGAAGGAAATCGACGGTAGTTTTGCCTAGTGTGATGATAGAAATTGACGGTAGTTTTGCCTAGTGTGATGATGGAAATCGACGGTATTTTTGCCTAGTGTGAAGGAGGAAATCGACGGTAGTTTTGCCTAGTGTGATGATAGAAATCGACGGTATTTGCCTGTGAAGACGGAAATCGACGGAAGTTTTGCCTTGTGTGAAAGAGGAAGACGTGAAAGAGAAATCAAGATGTCATGGTATCAGGGAGGGAGCGAAATTTTCAGGTCAGCACATGGCCTTACGTAACATTGAACGAAACATTCTGAGAGTAGAGAAAAATGTTTTAAGAATATAGAAAAGACGATGAATTTTGACAATTGTGTTCAACTGAGCGAAACATTCTGGGAAAATCATTAGAGAGACAAATATAGACAAGAATTTTGACAATTGTGTTCATATTAACACTGAACGAAACATTGTAAGAAAACTCACACGTGGAGAATATTTTTTTTAATATAGAAAATACGATGAATTTTGACAAATGCATGCGAAACATCCGTGTAGAAAAAAGTTTTGAAAATATAGAAAAGATGATGAACTTTGACAATTGTGTTCGTATCAACAATGAGCGAAACATTCTGAGAAAATCCAAAGTTTTGAAAATAAAGAGAAGACGATTCATTTTGATATTTTTGTTCATATTAAAACTAAGCGAAACATTTTGAGAAAATCCCTCAACACACGTAGATTTTTCTAATATAGAAAAGACGATGAATTTTGATATTTGAGTTCATATCAACACTGAACGAAACATTCTGAGAAAACTAAGAGAGTTTTAGAGATCTAGAAAAGACGATGAATTTTGACAATTGTTTGTATTAATACTGAGCGAAACATTCTGAGAAAATCCCTAAACGCGTGTAGAGAATCTTTTTTTAATATAGACAAGACGATGAATTTTGACAATTGTGTTCACATTAACACTGAACGAAACATTCTGAGAAAACTCGTGGAGATTTTTTTTAATATAGAAAATACGATGAATTTTGACAATTGTCTTCACACTGAACGAAACATTCTGAGAAAATCCTACACGTATAGAAAAATAAAAATATATATAGAAAGTACGATGAATTTTGACAATTGTGTTCATCTTAACACTGAGCGAAACATCCTTAAGCACGTGTAGAGAAAGTTATAGAAATAAAGAAAATACGATTCATTTTGACATTTTTGTTCATAACAAAACTGAGCGAAACATTCTGAGAAAATCCCTAAACACGTGTATAATTTTTTAATATAGACAAGACGATGAATTTTGACAATTGTGTTCACATTAACACTGAACGAAACATTCTGAGAAAACTCATGGAGATTTTTTATATAGAAAATACGATGAATTTTGACAATATTGTCTTCACACTGAACGAAACATTGAGAAAATCCTTAAACACGTATAGAAAAATAAAAAACATATAGAAAATACGATGAATTTTGACAATTGTGTTCATCTTAACACTGAGCGAAACATCCCTAAGCACGTGTAGAAAAAGTTATAGAAATAAAGAAAATACGATTCATTTTGACATTTTTGTTCATATCAAAACTGAGCGAAACATTCTGAGAAAATCCCTCAACACATGTAGACAAATGTCTTACAAATACAGAAAAGACGATGAATTTTGAAAATTGTGTTCATATTAACACTGAACGAAACATTCTGAGAAAATTCTTAAATACATGATTTTTTATATAGAAAAGACGATGAATTTTGATATTTGAGTTCATATTAACACTGAACGAAACATTCTGAGAAAATTAGATTTGTTTTTATATATAGAAAAGAGGATTATTTTTGACAATTGTGTTTATATTAACACTGAGCGAAACGTTGAGAAAATCCTTAAACACGTGTAAAGAATTTTTTTCTTAATATAGACAAGATGAATTTTGACAATTGTGTTCATATTAACACTGAACGAAACATTCTGAGAACTCTTAAACACGTGGAGATTTTTTTTAAATATAGAAACTACGATGAATTTTGTTTAATATAGAAAATACGATGAATTTTGACAATTGTCTTCACATTAACACTGAACGAAACATTCTAAGAAAATCCTTAAACACGTATAGAAAAATAAGAAATATAAATACGATGAATCTTGACAATTGTGTTCATATTAACACTGAGCGAAACATTCTGAGAAAATCCTTAAGCCCGTGTAGAGAAATTTTTTAAAAATAAAGAAAAGACGACTCATTTTGACATTTTTGTTCATATTAAAACTGAGCGAAATATTCTGAGAAAATCCGTCAACACATATAGACAAATGTTTTAGAAATACAGAAAAGACGATGAATTTCTGAAAATTGTGTTCATATTAACACTGAACGAAAAATTCAGAGAAAATCCTTAAAAACATGTATTTATTATAGAAAAGACGATGAATTTTGATATTTGAGTTCATATTAACACTGAACGAAACATTCTGAGAAAACTATTAAACACGTGTAGAGATCTTTTTTTTAAATATAGATGATTATTTTTGAGATGATGAATTTTGACAATTGTGTTCATATAAACACTGAACGAAACATTCTGAGAACTCTTAAACACGTGATTTTTTTAAATATAGAAAATACGATGAATTTTGACAATTGTCTTCACATTAACACTGAACGAAACATTCTGAGAAAACCCTTACTCGCGTATAGAAAAATAGAAAATACGATGAATTTTGACAAATGTGTTCATATTAACACTGAGAAAATCCTTAAGCACGTGTAGAGAAAAAGATTTAAAAATAAAGAAAAGACGATTCATTTTGTTCATATTAAAACTGAGCAAAACATTGAGAAAATCCCTCAACACATGTACAGACAAATGTTTTAGAAATACAAAGACAATGAATTTTGACAATTGTGTTCATATTAACACTGAACGAAACATTGAAAAATCCTTAAACACATGTAGAGTTTTTTTTAATATTGAAAAGACGATGAATTTTGATATTTTAGTTCATATTAACACTCAACGAAACATTCTGAGAAAACTATTAAACACGTGTAGAGATTTTTTTTAAATAGAGAAAAGACGATGCATTTTGACAATTGTGTTTATATTAACACTGAGCGAAACATTGAGAAAATCCCTCAACACATGTAATAACATGTCTTAGAAATACAGAAAAGACGATGAATTTTGACAATTGTGTTCATAGTAACACTGAACGAAACATTGAGAAAATCCTTAAACACATGTAGATTTTTTTAATATTGAAAAGACGATGAATCTTGATATTTGAGTTCATATTAACACTCAACGAAACATTCTGAGAAAACTATTAAACACATGTAGAGAATGTTTTTTGATATAAATACGATGAATTTTGACAATTCTGTTTATATTAACACTGAGCGAAACATTCTGAGAAAATCCTTAAACACGTGTAGAGATTTTTTAATATAGAAAAGACGATGATTTTTGACAATTGTGTTCATATTAACACTGAGCGAAACATTCTGAGAAAACCTAGAGAAAAAAATTTAAAAACACAGATGAATTTTGAAAAATTTTCATATTACCACTGAACGAAACATTCTGAGAAAACCCTTAAACACGTGGGGAGAAAAATGTTTTAGGCATAGAAAAGACGATGATTTTTGACAAATGTGTTCATATTAACACTGAGCGAAACATTCTGAGAAAATCCTTGAACACTTGTAGAAAAAATATGAAAATTACTCGTGTAGAAAATACGATAAATTTGGACAATTATGTTCATTTTAACACTGAGCGAAACATTCTGAGAAAACCTTTAAATACAACGAAAATTAATAAAAAGGTACGCTGAATTTTGACAATTATCCTCTTATAAACACTGAGCGAAACAATGAGAAAATCTTCAAAAATATCGAATGAAATTATACGATATCAATTAAAAAAACACTAATATTTTCACATCTGTTTTAATTTTAACACTGGGCGAAATATTCTGAGAAAATCATGGAAATTACCGATTGAGAAAATATTAAATAAAAAAACGATGAATTTTGACAACCTTTTTCATTTTAACATTGAGCGAAACATTATGGGAAATCCTTAAACATGTCGTATGAAAACATGAAATAAACGAAAAGAATATGATGAAATTTGACAATCATTCTCATATTAACACTGAGCAAAATATGAGAAAGCCCTCAAAGAAATAGTGAAAAAATATTAAATAGAAATAAAAAATACGATGAATTTTGACAATTATTCTCATATTAATGATGAGCGAAACATTGAGAGAAACTCAAAATAAATAAAAAATACGAGGGATTTTAACAATATCATCACTGAGCGAAACATTCTGATAAAAACCTTATTCACAGCAAAAAAAAAACGAAAAAATATGGAAAATACGATAATTTTTGACAATTATTTCCATATAGAACATTACTTATTATAAGATCTACTATGTATGTTTATGTGTGTAAGTGTGCACATATATGTACACGGAATACCACGAATTGTGAGAAATACGATATATTTCGAAAACTGGAGCGAATTTATGTTCAAAGCCATTTAAATACATGTGTATATGTGTTTGTGCATATATTTTTGTATCCATGTATGTGTGTGTGTGTGTGCGCGCGCACATCCTCTCTATTCTGAAAAGGTCATCATTTAATTCAAGTCATGAGAGAATGTGCTTTAGGTTGTCAGATTCATCAGAATCTATACTTCTTTCACATGACTGTTTAGGAACAATGGGGGGAGTGGATAAGGGGGGGAGGGGGGAGGTTGAAATAGATTCAATTTGGAAGTGGGTAGAAACAACTTTGCCAACCGTGTAGTTAATGAATGGAATAAACTTCCTGCACAGGTAGTGCAATGTAGTTCAGTTCGAAGCTTTATAGTTAATGAATGGAATAAACTTCCTGCACATGTAGTGCAATGTAGTTCAGTTCGAAGCTTTAAGAATCATTTAGATAAATACCTAAGATGCTGTAATGATTATAATTTATCTTATATTATTTGTTTTTTTGTTATCTTTTGTCTGTCTGATTTTCATGTATTATTAGTTATATGTCAATGTATTATTATTTACTATTTACCTGTTTGTTTATCATTTAACTATACCTATGCATTTATTTATGTATTTTGTTTGTTATTTACATTATTATAGTTTTTATTATTTTATTATTAATATGTTTTTTTTTTCGCATCCGACCTAGATATGGATCGAAAGGTTTCCTGTCGGTATGCTCCGCCTTTGTAATCCTTTGTGAGGGTGGAAGGGGGGATGCTGGGAGAGGGAGGAGGAAGGATAGAAGGGGGAGGGGAAGGGTATAGGGGGTGAGGGGGGAAGGGGATAGGGGGAGAGGGTGAAAGAGAGGGAAGGGGGACAGGGGGAAGGGGGAGGGGGGAAGGGATGGGGGAGAGGGTGGGAGGGGGAGGGGGGAAGGGGGAAAGGGAAATAGGGAAGGAAAGTTCACACGTGTGTGTGTGTGTACGTGTACACATATTTCCCCTGCAATGATAAACATATAAATAATAATCATAAATAGACGATTACAAAAATCAAATAAATTGATAAAGACAAAAATTAAATCTTATTTTCACGATAGTAATAGTAACAGAAACAATACATACATACATACACCAAGGCTTTTTCCCTCTTACCAGGGAGGTAGCCAAAAAGAAAAAGGCATAAAATCATTCCCACCCATTCCACCCCTAAATACACTCCACCCTCCCTCTTATCTTAGCACCTCCTAGGGTATTGACTGCATGTCATGGTGTCAAAGTAGCATGCATGCAGTTGATACTTTATACTAGGAGTACTGGAAAAACAAGAAACATCTAAATTTCATGTGGTTGATGGATTTGTCAGACATAAAAAGTAACAATGATATTGACCAAATAAAACCACATATATACTACTACAAGGTGAAAAAAAGTCCTTAGATATATATTTTCCGATAACTCTTTATTGATTTGCTATACAGGGGCAAGGGTTTTTCCCCTGTCCACTCCATAAGGTTTTCAGAAGAAAAATACTCTCTCAATAGTAGCTATGTACACTTTACACTCCGTTCTGAGGCCATACGTGCTGCACGCCTGGGCCATCTCCCCAGCCGTATAGCAAGTCCGTCCTCCACCCAAGCAAACTGCTCGATCATCCGGGACGTCTACGGGTGCTCCAAGGTCGTCCCTGAGAAAGATGCGACGTTCTTGGACATCACCAACCCGACAGCCCGAAACGTGACATCAAACACTAAATCACGTCACTGCGGACGACCTTTCTCAATCGATCCCGGAGCGGATCCCTCCCCCCAAGTTGTTTCAAAACAATTTCCCAACTCGACGACTACTCTGAGGACAAGAGGAAAAAAATGACTGGATTCGGACCAAACTAGCCTCTTACGTTTCTCTGTCTTGGGTGGAGGACCATTGCACACACGGCCACTTGCGTGAAGATGTGCCCACACGAACACGTGAACAGCATTGAGTAGAGACGGGAGAATACCGACACCTCGAACTACTCTGATACGAGTCCCGGTACCGTTCTAAACTTCAGATTCCGACGATTGAACCCATTAAACTCTGATGACAAAATTCTTGTCATTTGGTCAAATAAAACAAAAAATCATAAAACACCAAAATGTTTGATCAAACACCAGAAAAATATGACGTCAGGACGTCATATTTTTCTGGTGTTTGATCAAACATTTTGGTGTTTTATGATTTTTTGTTTTATTTGACCAAATGACAAGAATTTTGTCATCAGAGTTTAATGGGTTGATAAATGTAATTTCGGCAGGAACCGTAATCAGTCTAGAGAAGTCTCGGAACTCGAATCGGAATCGTCGTTTTTTTTTTTTTTTTTTTGGTATCGTCCCGTCGCTAACATTAAGTCGACATCTCCAAGGCCGCGTACAACCTGGCCGCTAACTCCTTCCTCGCTCCCTCCCCTTTCCTTCTTTTTGTACTTTGTTCAGTCACGTAAGGGAAAAAAAATTGATTTTTTTTTCATAAATTTTCTCTTTTTGTTTAAAAATCAGAAAAAATAAAACATGCCCTGCATCGTCGTTGTTGACGTTGGGTATGGCTCGGCGACGGCACAGCCACCCCAAGTCAGCAACGAGAGGCCGGACAGCGAACTGGGGGTTCAAACAACAGACCCCAGGGGGGAAATGGCAACACTAAAGGCAGAAAATAAAAATAGATGAGGAAATAAAACGAAAATCGAAAGAGAGGGGACTATTGCATCTTTTCACACTGTCCATTACTGCGCCATAAGAACTAAATGCAGGACCGAGAGCGCCACTCTCCTCCGACGCGCCGTCACGACGTCACGTCGCGATCGTCGTCGAATCGCAAATGCCAACACGGGGTCAATACGACAGTGTGGGGGAACATAAATACACACAAATTCACACACATACAATACACACACAATATACATACACGGATTCGACCGAAAGGAAGCAGAAAATTGACGAGGAAAATGAACAAGATAAAAGTGTTTTTGCATATGCCACACATCCTGAGAGAGAGAAGCCATTTACATACGAGCAACGAGCTCCTGCCTCGCTATAAGAGCAACTCCTGAGTCGTGTTTTAACCCGTTCAACTCCGATGACAAGAGGTCTTGTCATTTGGTCAAATAAAACAAAAAATCATAATAAAACAACAAAATGTTTGATGATCAAACAGCACCAGACAAATATGACGTCGTCAGTCCTCCTCCTCCTCCTTGAGGAGGAGGAGGACTGATGACGTCATATTTTTCTGGTGCTGTTTGATCATCAAACATTTTGTTGTTTTATTATGATTTTTTGTTTTATTTGACCAAATGACAAGACCTCTTGTCATCGGAGTTGAACGGGTTAATAGCCTTGTACTTCCAACCGAGGATGTCATTTTCGTGAGGACACTGCCGTGCCAGCTTAATTTTCCGAGTGTTTTGCATATGTAAGCATATCTAATTTTCCAACAATTTAGTCAGTGACTGCTCTGCAATTTAGTCATTGACTGCTCTGCAATGTGGCTGGACACTGAGTGCCCTAGTTGGTGCCTGGGTATCAACCACCATGCTCCTCATATATATACAGGGATTTCTCAATTTATGCGTGTTTACAATATGCGATTTCGGAATAACGCGAGGTTAAAAAAAAGCCTTGTCATTTTTTCATATTACATGAATTACTTAGAATAACACGGCATAAAAAAAATCAAGCAATGGTAAAACTTAACAATTCACCCTATGCGATTTTTACATTGCTCGATCCCTTCACGAACGTATCCCTCGCATAAATCAAGAAATCCTATACAAATATATATATATATGTATATATAAACACACATATATATACATATGTATGCATGGCTTTCACATCACCGTGATACAAGATATGCAAATTTACCACAGAAAAGAAACTCGAAGACAGTAATTTCGTATAATTACCTCGTCAGTCATACTGTACATATTACGTCTGATGACGTAATTATACAAAAGAATTTATTGTCTTCAAGTTTTTCTCCTGTGGTAACTTTATGTGTATTTATGTGTGTATGTGTATGTATACCAAAAATACTTTCCCCTTACGTGAAAATAGCCGACTGAAAGCATAGGCCCATCCTTCCCTCTCCGATTGAAAAGCCCCATTCAAGCACCTCATGGATAAGGGGTCATCCCTGACGTCACACTGCTCGATCAGAGGCGATACCACCAAACATGCATACACACACATATATCATGTAAATGCATATCTGTACACCATTAATGGAAATCAGTCTGACACATCAGAACAACATAAACGTATTTTCTGTTGTTACATTAAAACAATTTTGAAGAAAAAGAAAAAAAGTTTCTACGATAGAAATTAAAATTGAAAACCACATACGGTTCTGAGCCGCCACAGAAAATTAAAATTGATGGAAATGTGGTTCCAAAATAAAACGATAATTTAATCCGCGAATGTGCTGAAAACATAAAATTAAGTAGAATAAAACTGATTAGAAATAATAATTGCCGTGAGAACTTCACCAAATGACGTTAATAATGTTGCCTCGAATGTAATGGCTCCACGGTAGCTGGCAGCGATCCCCGGTCTTTCCCAAATCTCTCTCTCTCTCTGGGAAGAGCCGATGGACTGTGTCCTTACACGAGTACGAGACTTCTTTTCGTCCACGACGACGACCTAAGATGAGGGAAACAAGGGAGGTGGATGGGCGTGACACGGCTACCTCCCTTATCAGGGGGACGAAGCCTTTGGCATGTAGATAGAACGAGACCGTTCCTGTCACGTTTGCTGGTCGTCAGCTCTCCGTGCGCAAAAAGGCGGAAGATACAAAGTCGAAAGTGAACGAAGATCATGGGTTTAGTCTAGGTTACGTGTCGCCCCCCTCTCGGCTGCCGTTCCGAATGGAAGCAAAGTTTTCGAAAATGGGCGGCAAGGAACTTCAAAGCCCATCAACTTCCTCCGTGCAACCCTGAGGGGCTGGCACGTGGCCCCAGCAGGCCAGGCACAACACCTTAGTTAACTTGATTTCCTTCGCCTTTTGCATTAGCAAAAGACGACATAGAACACCCCCGTCTTTACCTCGAGGTTCTCCGTCTCTCGACTGTGCCCAAAACCTCCATCAACTCCGACTCTATTTCCTCTACTTTTTCGCACTGAGGTGACGGGGCCTCAGAACCCTGCCACCAGCGAGTTGGGCCAAGGGACTGGTTCTTTCAACTCCCTGCAACGAAGTTCTCTGTAAGGGGCACCATCAAGCCTCCTCATAGGGGGAGTTTGTGACGGTAACCCATTAAACTCCGATGACAAGATGTCTTGTCCTTTGGTCAAATAAAACAAAAAATCATAAAACACCAAAATGTTTGATCAAACAGCACCAGAAAAATATGACGTCAGCCCTCACTTCGCGTGAAGCGAGGGCTGACGTCATATTTTTCTGGTGCTGTTTGATCAAACATTTTGGTGTTTTATTTGATCAAATGACAAGACATCTTGTCATCGGAGTTTGTGACGTTAAACTGATGACCAGAACCACAAACAGCCCGGAGATAACCCCCAACCTTCTACGATAAGACGATGAAGACAAAAGTCCAAAGTTTCTTCCGAGGGAGATCTATGGGAGGAACCGTCGACCACTGCCAGCCAATCGTGGGCCTTCAGTCAATGAAATGTGAGGGAACAATCGAGACGTGCGCCACAGTAAGGTCACAGGCACCATTATGCCCAGATCAGAGATATCATCAGTTACGCATTATTCTTCGCGTTTTGTTCTATCCAATAGTAGGTTATATACATCCTTCCACATATTTTCTTATCGCCTAATGAGCCCCGAAACACCTGAGACTTTAGCTTTACGCGTGTCAACGGCATATGCCGCACGTCACAAGCATAAAGCAATATCACTGACGAAAAATGTAGTAGCACATTTGTAAGTCAACTCTAAAACCACAGTTGGAACACGAGAAAAAAATGGAAATGGCGAATCCGTATATTTCAACTTTAACCTACGTACAGTTCCTCTTCAGTAGGACTGTAGCTTACGGCTGAAGTGTGTGGATTTACTGTTTCCAGTTTTTCCTTCTGCTCTGATAGTGGTTTTAATTTTGATAAAACAATATGTTAAAATAATTTTGGGACATTAATTTCCGAGATAAATTAATAATCTAATAATAAATAATGTTGAGAGAAATTCTCTTTGAAATTGTGTAAACTAAGATTCAATTTGTATGCTTCGTTTTGGAGATCTTGTAGAAAACTTGAATTAAACGCATTTTTCTCGCATTCTTAAGAAGGGCAATTATGACCTTACTACGACGTACGCCTCAATCATCATTACGTATACCTTAAGGCCCCATCCTCTTACAAGCAGGAGCTGACAATGGATAACTACTCTCCTACTAGCTTTGGTTAGTGATGCAGAAACCACACGCTGCACGGTTAACCCATTAAACTCCGATGACATGATTCTTGTCATTTGATCAAATAAAACGAAAAATCATAAAACACCAAAATGTTTGATCAAACAGCACCAGAAAAATATGACGTCAGTCCTCGCGGACTGACGTCATATTTTTCTGGTGCTGTTTGATCAAACATTTTGGTGTTTTATGATTTTTTGTTTTATTTGACCAAATGACAAGAATCATGTCATCGTAGTTTAATGGGTTATTAAAAAGTACGTTTCTTTTCCGAGGAGGAATGTGGGGCTTCGGGTTTTGGCCAGCGGAACTTGAGGTAACGGTTACAACTATTATTGCATTACAGTGGCCACCATGGGTTTCCAATTGTATTCGATTTAATCCGTATTTGATTCACGTACATTTATACGAACACGTACACACACGATGAAAGTTGGAGATGGAACGAATTATCGTCGGAAAGGTCATTCTCCTACGAGTTTTGTTCCTACAACGGGGCGAGAGAAACGAGGACACAGTGGACAGAAGTGAAGAAACAGATTTTAGGATCGGAGTTCATATGCATCAAAGTCGGAAGAAACGACCCTGGTTGTAAGGCAATCATACATCCATACCATCAAAATAAATGGGTGAAGTCGTAAACAACCACTGGCAAACCGGAAAAAAAGAAAAAAAATTAGGGGCCCTTTTTCCCCTAACATGGGGGGTTGGCCACATCGAAGACGACTGGCAGAAAACCTAAGCTATTCACAGTTGACGGACAAGAGTCCGTCTTCGCTCGACAGTCCCCCCGACCCAGCCAGCCGGCGTCTTCCGTCGACGTGGCTGCCGGGGAACGGCCTTGCAGTTCTATGCTAAATCACAATTTGCCGAGTCGGAGTGTATCCAAGTTACGAAGGGTGACTGTGTTTACGCAAGTGCCCGCCCACAGGAACTGGGGATAGGACGAGTGACGGTAATAAGAGTGGGAGACGGGGGGGGTGAAGAGAACTTGTCTACGTACATGGCAAACATCGTAAAACATGTTCGACCGTTCTCTTTTTAATATTGTTATTATTTACACATTTTTATTTCTATCATTATCTCTGCTTAGGCGAGAGCCAGGAGATCTTCGATTGAAATTAATCTTGCTTCGTCCGGTCGACTTTCCATGCGGTTCTCTGCTTTTCATAAAAGGCAGGAAACAATAATCCATTTTCTGGGCGATGCCAGGTGTAAGAGGCCGGTAGTGTACGAATGGAAATGAGCTAGGGCAGTAGAATAACTCAGACTCGACGCCTCCGAAGAGGGCAATGTTATGTCTAGGTGAGGGCGACGTTTTGTCTATGTAAACACACCGACGGTGGTGACTGTTTTTATAATCGCTTATGTAATCACAACATTGTAAGCGCGGGTTACCTTCGTTTGACTAATGCTGAGGTAAACAATTTTTGCTAGTGGCATTGAAATGGCTTTCCGGATTGGTGCAAGGTGCAGAAGGAGGAAAAAACTATTGGTGCATGAATTCAAAGTCACGCCCATAAGGAGTGACATTTATTTGAGAAGTCACCGGGGATTGGTTTAGAAAAATTAGTGACGTCAGACGAAGGTAGCTTAGCGTAAGATACGGGATCTCGTCAGACGTTCTACAGAGAAGAGATAGAGAAGATATAGGGAGAAGATATAGAGAGGGTGTAAGGAGAGAGGATCAGGAGACGATGTAGAGACGAGAGAAAAGAGATCCCGAGTGTAAGCTAAGGTGAAATTACAGTGAAAGAAGAAAGAAAATTCACCATCCTTTTATTAACCCAAAGGACGAGAGGAATAGGCATGGGGCCTAGAAAATAGTGAGACTACAGGAAAAAGAAGGCATTGGGCCTACTACTTAAGAGAAACTTGAATATTAGTGAACCTCACGTAACGAGAGGCAAGGGGCCTCGAGACGAGTGATATTACAAGTCAAATTTAAGTGACAGTGGTGACTAGGGGAGGTGAAAGTGGTGCTCAGCGGTGGAACGAACTGGGTGTTAAACACCTCCGAAGAGAAGTGGCGCCAGAAGTCTACGGGAACAAGACAACCAAAATCAAGAGTGTATTACGACTACGAGAGAAATCTACAACTTCAAGTAACTGCTACGTTGGGAACAAGCATTCTTCAAGATTCTTCAAGGAGATCATCATCTACAAGGCGGTCTTCAAGGCAGAGTGTGTGATGGAGGAGGAACAACGTCGTTGAGGAATGACAAGACCGTAGAAGGACGTCAAACCAGACATTGACATCACGAAGCGACATCGCAAGCAGCCAGGCTAAAGCAAGGTATTAGTAAAGTATGAGTACCCCTCAGAATTCTAACGTGTTGAGACACGAAATTCACACATCAAATACAAATATTCCAAAATTCACAGGAGAGTCTAACACATATGGTGTAAACAAGTTCTTGAACCTTATTGACACACTTATAGTTAGTAAAAACATTACAAATGAGAATCGTAAGATTGAGATTCTCAAGGAGAATATAGATCCAGAGCATGGAAGGGCGAGGTTTGTCATTAACTTTCAGCAAATGGAATTAATTAATCAATATGATAATTACAAGAAAGCCTTTCTTAAACATTTCATGTCCAATTGTGATCAGGATCCTATTAGATCATTGGTAAAAATGATTAAGGAAGTTAGGACAAGTGAAACTGACACAGAGTACTTAGCTAGATTAGATAGATGGTCAAAAGACATGAATTCTATCTTGAAAGATTCAGACTGGATAGAAAGATCTAGTGAGAAGATGGAAATCTCACAGGTAATCAAATTGATTACATTTAGCTTATTGGCAAAGAATTCTGATGACTTAACAGCAGAAAGGC
Source organism: Oratosquilla oratoria (assembly GCF_046742065.1). Lineage (NCBI taxonomy): Eukaryota > Metazoa > Arthropoda > Malacostraca > Stomatopoda > Squillidae > Oratosquilla > Oratosquilla oratoria. Next base: position 55,797,312 of record NC_134788.1, read on the forward strand.
TGTACAAAGATTTAAAATCAAATATCTGTTTAGGAGAAGTAGATTATCTTCTACAAGGATACAGTGAGACCAGAACAATAAACCCATATGTAATGCCTATAAATCAACAAAGCCAATATAGGAACTCTAGAGAGTTTAAGAAAACATAAGTAGGACATAGGCGGCATGCTAGAAGTCCATCTAGGGATAGGGATACCAGAATCCTATGTTTTAATTGTAATGCTTGGGGACACAAGGCACAAGAATGTTTTTATGGGATTATTTGCAGAAATTGCAAATACGAAGGTCACAATGAGTATCAATGTAGGAACCCTCCATTCTGTATTTACCATAATAAAATCGGACACAGAACTCATGAGTGCCGAAATTTTCGGGTACCCCCAGGGCTAAGAGGAAAACCCCCAGACACAGAATAAACCATTTCAGACCTCCCCATATATATACCGATAGGCGGTATTGTGTTAAATATGGGAATGCAAGGGAGATGAAAGAAACTGACAAACTGATAATTACTGTTGGTAAAACTTCTGTAGGACCTCTCATTGAGGGTAAAGTGTTCAATAAGCCTATTCAAATTTTTATTGATACAGGGTCTGTAGTTAATGTAATTACTAGTAAAGTTTTAAACCAGTTGAACCCAGGAGTGAAAATGTTGGAACCAATCCGTTACACATTGCAAGGTGTAACTGGAAATCAGTTAAAAACATTAGGCAAGATTGAGCTAGAAGTTGCCTTATATACAAATGAACAATTGTACATCCCAGTGATAGTGGTAGAAGAGTCTGTTTTTCCAGGAGATTTATTGATAGGATTTGCAACTATGAGAAAAGAAAACATGGTAATTTGTCCTGCTGACTTAGGAATTTTAGTGAAGTCACAGTTAATCCCATTCTTAAATCAACCAGACTTAAGACCAGTGACAGGAATCAATGAATCCTTAGATAACATTTCTATCCTAGATAGCGAGGCCGAGCGGTCCAACCCTACAGAAAGTAAAACAATTTGTGAACCCAACTCAGAAGTTCAAGAAATCCCAGAGATTACTAAATTATTAACCACAGATGCCTTGAGAATTGCAGATTGCGGATTAACAAGGTCGACATTGTTACATCCCATGTCAATTAATAAGGTTGAAGTGTGTTTGAAAGGAATCAATGTAGACTCTGAAGTAATTACAGTCCCAGAATCAGTTAAACTTAAAGGATTGAAGTGGGACTCAGGGATTTATAAGACAAATAAGAACAGAGTAGAAGTATTAGTAATTAATACTATGAATAAAGAGATAGTTTTAAAGAAAGGTACACAAATAGGATGTATTCAGGTGTGTACTAAACCTATTAAGATTTTAAATGAGAATAGTGAGGAGATAGAATTACCAACTTCATCAATTTGCTCAGTACAAGAAGGCATAGACTTAAGAAATAGATATAAAGAATTATTACAATCAACTAATTGCCCTGAGTTGGATGAAGCTTTATTTGCTTTGCTTATGAAACATAAAAAAGCAATTGCTTTGCCGGGGGACGCCTTAGGCAAAACAACTGTTTTAAAACATCACATTAAGTTAAAACCAGGAACACAACCTATCTACATACCAGCCTACAGAGTTCCTCACTCTAGATTAGCTGTAGTAGATAAACTCATCACTGAAATGTTATCACAGGATATTATTGAACATAGTAAGAGTGAGTGGAATTTTCCGTTGATCTTAGTACCAAAGTCTGATGGGACTATGCGACCAGTTATTGATTACAGGGAACTGAATAAGCACACCATTCGTGACAGGTTACCATTACCCATTATCGGTGACATTTTGAGAAGTTTGGGAACTGAGAATAGATATTTTAGTACTATAGATATCAAATCAGCTTTTTGGCAAATAGAATTGCATGAAGATTCAAGAGAGTTCACAGCATTTTCTACTACAACAGGACATTATGAGTTCAAGAGAATGCCATTTGGGTTATGTAATAGTCCATTAACTTACATGAGATTAATGAATACTATTCTAGATGGATTGTTAGGAAACACTGCCAGTGTATTTCTAGATGACATTTTAATAGTTTCTCAGACTGCAGTGGAGCACTTTAAGAAATTAGATTTGATATTCTCAAGACTAGGAGAAGCTGGGTTAAAAGTAAAACTTGAAAAATGTAAGTTCTTGCAAGACAGTGTCATTTACTTAGGACATAAGATAGACAGACACGGACTGAGTACAGTAAATTCAAAGGTGGACGCTGTCAAGAATTTTCCAGTTCCGATCAATGTAGACAAGGTTAGGAGCTTTTTGGGATTAACAGGATATTATAGAAAATTCATTCAAAGTTATGCTGACATTGCTAATCCACTAAGTTCTTTGTTGAGAAAGGACTCAAAGTTCATATGGGGACCTGCGCAACAGCAAGCTTTTGACAAGTTGAAAGATAAACTCACAAGTTCACCTATTTTAATTTTCCCCGACTATGAAAAAGAATTTATTCTTTGTACTGATGCGTCTGACATAGGGTTAGGAGGCATACTAATGCAAGAGAGAAATGGAACTTTAAAACCCATAGCTTACACATCCAGACTTTGTAATAGTGCAGAGAGGAACTATTCTATAACTGAAAGAGAAACTTTAGCAGTAATTTATTCTTTAGAAAGTTTTAGGGATATGATACTAGGGTATCCCATCAGAGTTTGGACTGATCACACAGCTATTCAGAACTTATTTAAGCATAAGAATCTTAGAGGCAGACTTGCTAGATGGTTTGCGATACTTCAGTGCTATGATGTTCAATTTAATTATATTCCGGGTAGAAGGAATGTAGCAGATCCACTTTCTAGAAACATTAGTCAACCAATGACTGGGACAGGGTTGATTAATTTTGTTTGTAGTATAGAAGAATTAGTAACTTTAGATGAAGAAATGCTAATAAGAGAACAGGGAGATGATGAGACATGTGATTCAATAATCAAGCATTTGATGAACCCAAGAGGAGATCCTCCAAAGCTACCAAAGGGGTATAAGATAGAGGAATTTCATTTGATTAATGGAATTTTGTATAGGAAAACATTTGTAAATGGGAAAGATATTTCTAGAGGTCAAGTAAATCAGTTGGTTATACCACAAACTCTGGTAAATGAGATATTGAAGTTACTTCATGATAGTGATTGTAGTTCACATCCTGGAAAGGATAAAACTTATAGACAGGCACAACTTAAGTACTTTTGGTTAGGTATGAAGAAAACTATATATGATTATATAGAAAAATGTGTAAAATGTGTAAAGGTGAAGGGAAATACACCAAAACCTGCTCCTATACTCACCTATCCCATTCCACAGAAACCTTGGGAAAGAGTTCACATGGATACTTTGGAATTACCACTAACCGAGAACGGCTTTAAATACCTATTTGTTGCTATTGATTATTTTTCAAGATTTTGTATATTACAACCCATAATCAATAAGAAAGCTGAAACTATTGCTTCCGTAATCTATGATCAGATAATCTGTAATTTTACTACACCTAACATCCTAGTTTCAGATAATGGGACTGAATTTAATAACAAAATCTTGGAAAATCTATGTAATGTGTTCCACATCAAGAAAGTCAATATACTCGTTAACCATCCCCAAAGTAATGGAGTAGTAGAAAGGTTAAACAAAAAGATAATTATATGTCTTAGAACCCTAATAAGTCCTCACAGTGTAACTTGGGATACTTGGATTCCTTGTGTTAAGTGTACCCTGAACAATCAAATTAATGTAGCAACTGGGGATACACCTCATTTTATAATTTTTGGGGAGGACAAAACTCTGCCATATGAAATGTTGACAGCAGAGCAAAAACCCATATATAATATGGATGATTATATATCCAATAGGATAAATACTCTTCAAAGTATTCACCAAAGAGTTAGGAAACATATGCAGGTGTATTCACAAGAGATGAGGGAACAACAACACAAAATAGCTCGTAAACTAAAATTGAAAATTGGGGAATTAGTAATGGTCAAAGCAACCTCACCCAATAATAAACTTTCACTAAGGTACACTGGTCCATATAGGGTAATTGATTCTGCAGGTGGAAACAAGTTTAAACTTAAACATTTAGAATCAAGAGAAGAATTGGTAGGACATTTAGATGACATAAGGAAAATTAGCTTGCAGATCTATGAAGATGATTATAGTAATACTTTGTGCATAAATATTGATAACCCTGGAGAATATGGAGAATATTATAATGATATTTTTCAAGAGTTGAACATTAATCTTGATGTATTTTACAGATGAAAACTGCCTTATTAATAATATTAAGTTTGGTGAGTGCCATGGACTGGAATCCGATTCGTCCTGGAGCATTGGTACATCATCAAGGTAACCTAATCTTGGTTGATAAGGTGGTAAGGGTAGTTCTTGATTATAAAAATGTAACCAAAATTAAAGAAAATGTGGACTCCATTAATAAAAGTTTGCAAATATTAAAACAGAACATTTCCAGTAAAGATGTTAAGGATAGACTTGAAAACAAAATAAAGGAAATAGAGGATAAATTGCACATCATAGGTTCAAATTTCAAAAGCAATGTTAGACAAAAGAGAAGTGCAATAGTAGTGGCTTTGGGAGCTCTTGCTGGTTTGGGAATTGCCAATTTTGCCTTCCTTGCTGACTTGAAAATTTCAATAAATACATTAAAGGAGAAAGTTGGAAAAATTGATGAATTACAATCAAGCATTAAAAACATTGAAGAAATGATCTCTGATATTTCAGATAACTTAGAGAATCTCAGCTTGAAACAAAGTGAACAAGAGAGTACAATGCAAATTTTTTTGTTACTCAATACTATGCAATTGAAATTATCTGAGATGCAAGTTCAATTGGAATCTTTTGTACAGGATTTAGTTATGGCCAATTCGGGTCAAGTAACTTCTTCTCTCCTTCCAATACCTCAACTTATAAAGGTAATTAAGTCAGTAAAGAAGGATTGGAACTTTGAACCTTTCTTTGAAGAAGCTAATGTAGCATTATATTATCCATTGCTAAACTCCTACCTTAATGTTACTTCAGTTATTATTGAAATCCCGTTCTCTTCCAACCAAAGATTTAACTTATTCAAATTGAAACCCTTCCCATTGAAGGTAAATGGTTCATTTTATGAAGTAGATATTCCAATTGTAGACCCAATCAATTATATCCTTTCTGTAGACAATCTGAAGGAGAGCAGAGTCTCTAATGACAAGTTGAAGGAGTGTAGAAGATTTAATAGGAATCTTTACCTCTGTCATTCTTCCATGTTTGTGTTCCGTGAAGCTTTGAAAAATTCATGTGAAGCCTCTCTGGTTAGGAATATGTCTGTTATGAACAATTGTCATTACCAACGAATTTTGGTAGACCAGATCCCTCATTGTAACATACAAGGATCTCATTACCTGTTTTTCCCTAACAAGACAAAGGTATCAATAAATTGTCCCGGGTTGAGTCCTAAATTGGATTTGGTTGAAGGTCTTGTCTCTATTCAAGATAACTGCGAATTGCATGCAGACACTATTTCCACCATTTCTAATACCCTTAATACAATGCATTTAACCGAGGACACCTACATTTCAACCTTCAACTTCACATTGCCTGAAAACTCCCCTCCCTTGAAAATTAAGAGAAGACCATTGTCAAGATCTCCCTCAAATGATTTACATATGTTACCAATCCTAATCATACCCTTACTTTCAGTGTTAGTGGCAGCACTGATTGCCTTTGTTGTATTCCGGAGATTGGCTCTGTCAAAGCAAATCAACCATGTAACCGCTTAATTCAATACCTTATATATATATTGAGATGCATGTTATTCACATTTATAGGTATTATGTTTATGTATTATTCCCAATTTATAGCATGAATGATGTATTTTGGAAGATAGATTAACAATAACGCAAGGGTAGATTAGCTTATTCTAGAAATATATTAGCAAGCCCTGTAAGAGGGAAATAAGAAATTGGTCGGGACGACCAAGGGTAGCTGCCGAGCCCTGTAAGAGGCCGGTAGTGTACGAATGGAAATGAGCTAGGGCAGTAGAATAACTCAGACTCGACGCCTCCGAAGAGGGCAATGTTATGTCTAGGTGAGGGCGACGTTTTGTCTATGTAAACACACCGACGGTGGTGACTGTTTTTATAATCGCTTATGTAATCACAACATTGTAAGCGCGGGTTACCTTCGTTTGACTAATGCTGAGGTAAACAATTTTTGCTAGTGGCATTGAAATGGCTTTCCGGATTGGTGCAAGGTGCAGAAGGAGGAAAAAACTATTGGTGCATGAATTCAAAGTCACGCCCATAAGGAGTGACATTTATTTGAGAAGTCACCGGGGATTGGTTTAGAAAAATTAGTGACGTCAGACGAAGGTAGCTTAGCGTAAGATACGGGATCTCGTCAGACGTTCTACAGAGAAGAGATAGAGAAGATATAGGGAGAAGATATAGAGAGGGTGTAAGGAGAGAGGATCAGGAGACGATGTAGAGACGAGAGAAAAGAGATCCCGAGTGTAAGCTAAGGTGAAATTACAGTGAAAGAAGAAAGAAAATTCACCATCCTTTTATTAACCCAAAGGACGAGAGGAATAGGCATGGGGCCTAGAAAATAGTGAGACTACAGGAAAAAGAAGGCATTGGGCCTACTACTTAAGAGGAACTTGAATATTAGTGAACCTCACGTAACGAGAGGCAAGGGGCCTCGAGACGAGTGATATTACAAGTCAAATTTAAGTGACAGTGGTGACTAGGGGAGGTGAAACCAGGCATAAATAATTATCCGTCTTTTCATGAGAACATAAACGTCAAGAAAAGTGACCAAGTGACGAAACAGGGGTGTGTGTGTGTATTACACCATGTCCTTATTCATCTTCATGACACGGTGACATTCACACAATTTTACGAAGCTAACTTTTGCCATGTGAGCACTCGTCCTTCCAGAATGGCACAGCCGAAATGATTCATCACCAAACTGCCCGACACCCACAATTTCCGTATGCAATCCGACCATGCGAATCACACTTTTTCTTCCGAGTCTTGCACAGATTAGGTAGCCAATGCCTCAGCAATTTATATTACGATTAAATTCAGGCCAGTGCTGGGTGGTTCTCTTATGCTGAAGAAGCCCACTTTCTCGCTCAAATCCCTGACAATGAATCTGCCCAAATTTACAATTTCTGTTTGAAGGTGGCACAGATTGAGCGGGCTGCACACTCCAGTTCGACGCGCATACGCTCTGGGGGACTTGCGAATTTTCCATTTCTCTTCTGTCGTAACTTCTTTTCTAACAGTCGTCTAAAGCCAACCTTGCGTGAAAGCCACGAGTTGTGTATTGTCGCTAATAAACAGCGATTCTATCCTTGAGGACACTATTACGCCAAAGAGACGGAGTCGTAGGGGTCGTAAAGGAGGGATTTAGGGAGTTGTAGCCGAAAAGAGAGACAGTAGAAGTTTAACCCATTCAACTTCGATGACAAGATTCCTCTCATTTGGTCAAATAAAACAAAAAATCATAAAACACCAAAATGTTTGATCAAACAGCACCAGAAAAATATGACGTCAGTCCTCGCTTCGCTCGCAGCGAGGACCAACGTCATATTTTTCTGGTGCTGTTTGATCAAACATTTTGGTGTTTTATGATTTTTTGTTTTATTTGACCAAATGACAAGACATCTTGTCATCGGAGTTGAACGGGTTAAAAGTAGTTCGCATTCTTCGACTGAAGAAGTTTCCAACTGTTAAAAGAATGCCATACAACCCTGATCTATACGGGTGTCATCGAAGTCCGTAAGATATCAACCGTCATAAAAACTTATGCGGCCAATGCCCCACAAGGGGATTTGTTGCATATAGAAGGCTTAAAGTCTACCACAATGCCTTATCGATTCCCTGCCAAGCCTTTCGTTCTTCTTCTGCCGTCCCTGACCACCAATAACGTAGCAGAATTCTGATGAAGAACGAGTAGATACATCCAGAGGTTCCTCTGTTTTGGTTTAACTACGATGACCACCTTTTCTTTCGTCTGAGGATTACACCTGATCCGTATGGAAGAAGTCCAACCCTCGGACAATCTGCTACCGTTGCTGAGCACGGTTAAAATTAAGCCTTCGGTAATTGCTGACATCACAGCACGACATCACGCGTCGTAGTCCACCACTTCTGCACTCCATTCGCTCTAACCATTCACTCGTACAGGCAAAGAAGAGGAAAAACACTACAGATATCCTCTCGCACTCCTTACGCTATATATAATATATATATATATATATTTTAGTTTTATATATATATTTTTCTTTAATATTCTACGTAACAATGTCAACTCCAGGCACAGAAAGCTCAGTGCTTCAGACGTTCGTACTTCCAGCCGACTCAACAACGAGAATTTCCGTGGTCGTTCATCGATGTACAGTATATGATCAATTTTTTTTTTAATAAAACACAAGTGGGATGTGTGTATGTATACAAGTGTATACATACACACATACCTGACACAGTTTTGTGTTCTTGATATTCCCGTTATTTTTTTTTTTTGTCTGATAATCAAGTATAGGTTTAATTACAAATACAGAGACAAATTATAAGAACCTGATGCCCTCACCCGACTGCACAGCAAAGGGACCCCTCGACGGAAGTATCCGTTATTACCGCTAATTATGTGGACCTAATACAAAAAGAGTACATAAGATAGCAATAATACCATTATAATGATCATAATGATAATGCTGATTATAATAATAGTACTGACGATAACAATGATGGATGACAATAATAGTGACGGCAATGATATTGATAATGATAATGATGGTAAGGATAATGGTAATGATGATACTGATGATGGCTATTGTGATGAAATAACGATGAATGAAATAGCAACTCTAATAGACAAGGGAGGCTCTCAGTGACAAATGGATCTTATAACTATAACAACATGCAAATCGTCAAAATCAGAAAGATTCATAAGACAAAACACATGCTCCCAGACAACCATGCCAGCAAAAGTGTTCTATCCCACACGAGAAATATTAGCACGATGTGCATGGTTTGTCGCTGAAAGCCGACCCCGCTCGCCTCAAGTCCACATGAATCTATAGGCGACGTGACGTCATAACGTCATTTTCAATAAGGTGGACAGACCGAGTTTATACACTTTGCAAAGTACTACATAAATGATTTCAAACATATCTTTCACCAAGTATTTCTGCTAATGTACCACAAGATGATAATAGTATATTTTGCATTAGCCATGCTAAGAAAATATGGGGAAAGAAAAACTGCAACCCTAACATTATAAAGCGAGATTTTTTTTATCGTGTGCATAATATTTTCATGCCTGACTTCATTTCTTGTGGTTCTGTATTATTCTATACTGTCTATTCATATTTCTAATCTTTACTAAACAAGAAACTGTTTTCGATAAAAAAAAAAATATGAGCCATTAATCAAAGCAATAAGCTTCAAGAAAAAATAATAAAAATAATTATGTCTTATCTAATGTATATGGCTTTGTAACTAAAACTCTTGCCGAAAAGAATGAACTGGTGGCTACTTTGCTCAGCTAATCAGAAAATACTCACAGTATTTGATATACTTCCCTCTTGACAATTGAAGCTTTACTGATATTTTTTTTAGGATGGTCGCAGCCAATCAGATGATGATAGGTGAGTTGCCATGTATAATGTACGGCATTTGCCGTTGGCGGTGTATATGTCACATCCCATCCACGGCAATTGCCGTGGACGGCAGTGTAAGGGATAAACGATTTTTCTGCCAATACAGAAGACCAAAATCGACGGCATTTTTCCCAAGTGTGAAGACGGAAATCAACGTAATTTTTGCCTAGTGTGATGATGGAAATCGACGGTATTTTTGCCTAGTGTGAATATGGAAATCGACGGTAGTTTTGCCTAGTGTGATGATAGAAATCGACGGTATTTTGCCTAGTGTGAAGACGGAAATCGACGACACTTTTGCCTGGTGTGAAGGAGGAAATTGAAGGTATTTTTCCCTAGTGTGAATACGGAAATCGACGGTATTTTTGCCTAGTGTGAAGAAGGAAATCGACGGTAGTTTTGCCTAGTGTGATGATAGAAATTGACGGTAGTTTTGCCTAGTGTGATGACCGAAATCGACGGTATTTTTGCCTAGTGTGATGATGGAAATCGACGGTATTTTGCCTAATGTGAAGACGGAAATCGACGACACTTTTGCCTGGTGTGAAGGAGGAAATCGAAGGTATTTTTCCCTAGTGTGAATGCGGAAATCAACGGTTTTTTTGCTTAATGTAAAGAAGGAAATCGACGGTAGTTTTGCCTAGTGTGATGATAGAAATTGACGGTAGTTTTGCCCAGTGTGATGATGGAAATCGACGGTATTTTTGCCTAGTGTGAAGGAGGAAATCGACGGTAGTTTTGCCTAGTGTGATGATGGAAATCGACGGTATTTTTGCTTAATGTGAAGACGGAAATCGACGGAAGTTTTGCCTTGAATTTTGACAATTGTGTTCAACTGAGCGAAACATTCTGGGAAAATCATTAGACAAATATATACAAGAATTTTGACAATTGTGTTCATATTAACACTGAACGAAACATTCTAAGAAAACTCACACGTGGAGAATATTTTTTCAATATAGAAAATACGATGAATTTTGACGATTGCATGCGAAACATCCGTGTAGAACAAAAGTTTTAAAAATATAGAAAAGACGATGAACTTTGACAATTGTGTTCGTATCAACAATGAGCGAAACATTCTGAGAAAATCCAAAGTTTTGACAGTTTTGTTCATATCAAAACTAAGCGAAACATTTTGAGAAAATCCCTCAACACATGTAGATTTTTCTAATATAGAAAAGACGATGAATTTTGATATTTGAGTTCATATCAACACTGAACGAAACATTCTGAGAAAACTAAGAGAAAATGTTTTAGAAATCTAGAAAAGACGATGAATTTTGACAATTGTTTGTATTAATACTGAGCGAAACATTCTGAGAAAATCCCTAAACGCGTGTAGAGATTTTTTTTTTTTTTTATAGACAGGACGATGAATTTTGACAATTGTGTTCACATTAACACTGAACGAAACATTCTGAAAAAACTCATGTATTTTTTTAAATATAGAAAATAAGATGAATTTTGACAATTGTCAACGAAACATTCTGAGAAAATCCTTAAACACGTATAGAAAAATAAAAATATAGAAAATACGATGAATTTTGACAATTGTGTTCATCTTAACACTGAGCGAAACATCCTTAAGCACGTGTAGAGAAAGTTATAGAAATAAAGAAAATACGATTCATTTTGACATTTTTGTTCATATTAAAACTGAGCGAAACATTGAGAAAATCCCTCAACACATGTAGACAAATGTCTTAGAAATACAGAAAAGACGATGAATTTTGAAAATTGTGTTCATATTAACACTGAACGAAACATTCTGAGAAAATTCTTAAATACATGATTTTTTATATAGAAAAGACGATGAATTTTGATATTTGAGTTTATATTAACACTGAACGAAACATTCTGAGAAAATTAGATGTTTTTAAATATAGAAAAGAGGATTATTTTTGACAATTGTGTTTATATTAACACTGAGCGAAACATTCTGAGAACTCTTAAACACGTGGAGATTTTTTTTAAATATAGAAAATACGATGAATTTTAATATAAAAAATACGATGAATTTTGACAATTGTCTTCACATTAACACTGAACGAAACATTCTAAGAAAATCCTTAAACACGTATAGAAAAATAAAAAATATAAATACGATGAATTTTGACAATTATGTTCATATTAACACTGAGCGAAACATTCTGAGAAAACCCTTAAGCACGTGTACAGAAAAAGTTTTAAAAATAATGAAAAGACTCATTTTGACATTTTTGTTCATATTAAAACTGAGCGAAATATTCTGAGAAAATCCGTCAACACATATAGACAAATGTTTTAGAAATACAGAAAAGACGATGAATTTCTGAAAATTGTGTTCATATTAACACTGAACGAAAAATTCAGAGAAAATCCTTAAAAACATATATTTATAGAAAAGACGATGAATTTTGATATTTGAGTTCATATTAACACTGAACGAAACATTCTGAGAAAACTATTAAACACGTGTAGAGATTTTTTTTTTAATATAGATGATTATTTTTGACAAGATGATGAATTTTGACAATTGTGTTCATATTACCACTGAACGAAACATTGAGAAAATTCCTAAACACGTGGAGATCTTTTTTTTTTCTAAATATAGAACATACGATGAATTTTGATAATTGTGTTCATATCAACACTGAGCAAAATATTCTGAGAAAACCCTTACTCGCGTATAGAAAAATAGAAAATACGATGAATTTTGACAAATGTGTTCATATTAACACTGAGCGAGACACTGAGAAAATCCTTAAGCACGTGTAGAGAAAAAGATTTAAAAATAAAGAAAAGACATTTTTGTTCATAATAAAACTGAGCAAAACATTGAGAAAATCCCTCAACACATGTAAAGACAAATGTTTTAGAAATAGACAATGAATTTTGACAATTGTGTTCATATTAACACTGAACGAAACATTGAAAAATCCTTAAACACATGTAGAGTTTTTTTTAATATTGAAAAGACGATGAATTTTGATATTTTAGTTCATATTAACACTCAACGAAACATTCTGAGAAAACTATTAAACACGTGTAGAGATTTTTTTGAAATAGAGAAAAGACGATGCATTTTGACAATTGTGTTTATATTAACACTGAGCGAAACATTGAGAAAATCCCTCAACACATGTAATAACATGTCTTAGAAATACAGAAAAGACGATGAATTTTGACAATTGTGTTCATATTAAACACATGTAGATTTTTTTAATATTGAAAAGACGATGAATCTTGATATTTGAGTTCATATTAACACTCAACAAAACATTCTGAGAAAACTATTAAACACATGTAGAGAATTTTTTCAATATAAAGACGATGAATTTTGACAATTGTGTATATATTAACACTGAGCGAAACATTCTGAGAAAATCCTTAAACACGTGGAGATTTTTTGATATAGAAAAGACGATGAATTTTGATATTTGAGTTCATATTAACACTGAACGAAACATTCTGAGAAAACCTAGAGAAAAAAAAATTAAAAATACAGAGATGAATTTTGAAAAAAATTCATATTACCACTGAACGAAACATTCTGAGAAAACCCTTAAACACGTGGGGAGAAAAATGTTTTAGGCATAGAAAAGACGATGATTTTTGACAAATGTGTTCATATTAACACTGAGCGAAACATTCTGAGAAAATCCTTGAACACTTGTAGAAAAAATATGAAAATTACTCGTGTAGAAAATACGATCAATTTTGACAATTATGTTCATTTTAACACTGAGCGAAACATTCTGAGAAAACCCTTAAATACAACGAAAAATAATAAAAAGGTACGCTGAATTTTGGATATTATCCTCTTATAAACACTGAGCGAAACAATGAGAAAATCTTCAAAAAATATCGAATGAAATTATACGATATCAATTAAAAAACACTAATATTTTCACATCTGTTTTCATTTTAACACTGGGCGAAATATTCTGAGAAAATCCTGGAAATTACCGATTGAGAAAATATTAAATAAAAACACGATGAATTTTGACCTTTTTCATATTAACATTGAGCGAAACATTAATGGGAAATCCTTAAACATGTCGTATGAAAACATGAAATAAACGAAAAGAATAAGATGAAATTTGACAATCATTCTCATATTAACACTGAGCGAAATATGAGAAAACCCTCAAAGAAATAGTGAAAAAATATTAAATAGAAATAAAAAATACGATGAATTTTGACAATTATTCTCATATTAATGATGAGCGAAACATTGAGAGAAACTCAAAATATCGAATGAAAAAATGTGAAATAAATAAAAAATACGATGGATTTTAACAATATCATCACTGAGCGAAACATTCTGATGAAAACCTTATTCACAGAAAAAAAAATGGAAAATACGATAATTTTTGACAATTATTTCCATATAGAACATTACTTATTATAAGATCTACTATGTATGTTTATGTGTGTAAGTGTGCACATATATGTACACGGAATACCACGAATTGTGAGAAATACGATATATTTCGAAAACTGGAGCGAATTTATGTTCAAAGCCATTTAAATACATATGTGTATATGTGTTTGTGCATATATTTTTGTATCCATGTATGTGTGTGTGTGTGTGCGCGCGCACATCCTCTCTACTCTGAAAAGGTCATCATTTAACCCATTCAACTCCGATGACAAGATGTCTTGTCATTTGGTCAAATAAAACAAAAAATCATAAAACACCAAAATGTTTGATCAAACACCAGAAAAATATGACGTCAATCCTCGCTTCGCTGCGAGCGAAGCGAGGATTGACGTCATATTTTTCTGGTGTTTGATCAAACATTTTGGTGTTTTATGATTTTTTGTTTTATTTGACCAAATGACAAGACATCTTGTCATCGGAGTTGAATGGGTTAATTCAAGTCATGAGAGAATGTGCTTTAGGTTGTCTACTATTGCAGATTCATCAGAATCTATACTTCTTTCACATGACTGTTTAGGAACAATGGGGGGAGTGGATAAGGGGGGGAGGGGGGAGGTTGAAATAGATTCAATTTGGAAGTGGGTAGAAACAACTTTGCCAACCGTGTAGTTAATGAATGGAATAAACTTCCTGCACAGGTAGTGCAATGTAGTTCAGTTCGAAGCTTTATAGTTAATGAATGGAATAAACTTCCTGCACATGTAGTGCAATGTAGTTCAGTTCGAAGCTTTAAGAATCATTTAGATAAATACCTAAGATGCTGTAATGATTATAATTTATCTTATATTATTTGTTTGTTTTTTTTATCTTTTGTCTGTCTGATTTTCATGTATTATTAGTTATATGTCAATGTATTATTATTTACTATTTACCTGTTTGTTTATTATTTAACTATACCTATGCATTTATTTATGTATTCTATTTGTTATTTACATTATTATAGTTTTTATTATTTTATTATTAATATGATTTTTTTCGCATCCGACCTAGATATGGATCAAAAGGTTTCCTGTCGGTATGCTCCGCCTTTGTAATCCTTTGTGAGGCTGGAAGGGGGGATGCTGGGAGAGGGAGGAGGAAGGATAGAAGGGGGAGGGGAAGGGTATAGGGGGTGAGGGGGGAAGGGGATAGGGGGAGAGGGTGAAAGAGAGGGAAGGGGGACAGGGGGAAGGGGGAAGGGATGGGGGAGAGGGTGGGAGGGGGAGGGGGGAAGGGGGAAAGGGAAATAGGGAAGGAAAGTTCACACGTGTGTGTGTGTGTGTGTACGTGTACACATATTTCCCCTGCAATGATAAACATATAAATAATAATCATAAATTAGACGATTACAAAAATAAAATAAATTGATAAATAAAAAAATCAAATCTTCTTTTCACGATAGTAATAGTAAAAGAAACAATACATACATACATATACCAAGGCTTTTTCCCCCTTACCAGGGAGGTAGCCAAAAAGAAAAAGGCATAAAATCATTCCCACCCATTCCACCCCTAAATACACTCCACCCTCCCTCTTATCTTAGCACCTCCTAGGGTATTGACTGCATGTTATGGTGTCAAAGTAGCATGCATGCAGTTGATATTTTAAACTAGGAGTACTGGAAAAAAACAAGAAATATCTAAATTTCATGTGGTTGATGGATTTGTCAGACATAAAAATAACAATGATATTGACCAAATAAAACCACATATATACTACTACAAGGTGAAAAAAAAGTCCTTAGATATATATTTTCCGATAACTCTTTATTGATTTGCTATACAGGGGCAAGGGTTTTTCCCCTGTCCACTCCATAAGGTTTTCAGAAGAAAAATACTCTCTCAATAGTAGCTATGTACACTTTACACTCCGTTCTGAGGCCATACGTGCTGCACGCCTGGGCCATCTCCCCAGCCGTATAGCAAGTCCGTCCTCCACCCAAGCAAACTGCTCGATCATCCGGGACGTCTACGGGTGCTCCAAGGTCGTCCCTGAGAAAGATGCGACGTTCTTGGACATCACCAACCCGACAGCCCGAAACGTGACATCAAACACTAAATCACGTCACTGCGGACGACCTTTCTCAATCGATCCCGGAGCGGATCCCTCCCCCCAAGTTGTTTCAAAACAATTTCCCAACTCGACGACTACTCTGAGGACAAGAGGAAAAAAATGACTGGATTCGGACCAAACTAGCCTCTTACGTTTCTCTGTCTTGGGTGGAGGACCATTGCACACACGGCCACTTGCGTGAAGATGGGCCCACACGAACACGTGAACAGCGTTGAGTAGAGACGGGAGAATACCGACACCTCGAACTACTCTGATACGAGTCCCGGTACAGTTCTAAACTTCCGATTCCGACGATTAACCCATTAAACTCTGATGACAAAATTCTTGTCATTTGGTCAAATAAAACAAAAAATCATAAAACACCAAAATGTTTGAGCAAACAGCACCAGAAAAATATGACGTCAGACCGCGAGGACTGACGTCATATTTTTCTGGTGTTTGATCAAACATTTTGGTGTTTTATGATTTTTTGTTTTATTTGACCAAATGACAAGAATTTTGTCATCAGAGTTTAATGGGTTGATAAATGTAATTTCGGCAGGAACCGTAATCAGTCTAGAGAAGTCTCGGAACTCGAATCGGAATCGTCAAGTTTTTTTTTTTTTTTTTTTTGGTATCGTCCCGTCGCTAACATTAAGTCGACATCTCCAAGGCCGCGTACAACCTGGCCGCTAACTCCTTCCTCGCTCCCTCCCCTTTCCTTCTTTTTGTACTTTGTTCAGTCACGTAAGGGAAAAAAAAATTGATTTTTTTTTTCATAAATTTTCTCTTTTTGTTTAAAAATCAGAAAAAATAAAACATGCCCTGCATCGTCGTTGTTGACGTTGGGTATGGCTCGGCGACGGCACAGCCACCCCAAGTCAGCAACGAGAGGCCGGACAGCGAACTGGGGGTTCAAACAACAGACCCCAGGGGGGGAAATGGCAACACTAAAGGCAGAAAATAAAAATAGATGAGGAAATAAAACGAAAATCGAAAGAGAGGGGACTATTGCATCTGTTCACACTGTCCATTACTGCGCCATAAGAACTAAATGCAGGACCGAGTGCGCGCCACTCTCCTCCGACGCGACGTCACGACGTCACGTCGCGATCGTCGTCGAATCGCAAATGCCAACACGGGGTCAATACGACAGTGTGGGGGAACATAAATACACACAAATTCACACACATACAATACACACACAATATACATACACGGATTCGACCGAAAGGAAGCAGAAAATTGACGAGGAAAATGAACAAGATAAAAGTGTTTTTGCATATGCCACACATCCTGAGAGAAGCCATTTTACATACGAGCAACGAGCTCCTGCCTCGCTCTAAGAGCAACTCCTGAGTCGTGTTTTAACCCGTTCTTCTCCGATGACAAGATGTCTTGTCATTTGGTCAAATACAACAAAAAATCATAATAAAGCAACAAAATGTTTGATGATCAAACAGCACCAGAAAAATATGACGTCGTCAGTCCTCCTCCTCCTTTGAGGAGGAGGAGGACTGATGACGTCATATTTTTCTGGTGCTGTTTGATCATCAAACATTTTGTTGTTTTATTATGATTTTTTGTTTTATTTGACCAAATGACAAGACCTCTTGTCATCGGAGTTGAACGGGTTAATAGCCTTGTACTTCCAACCGAGGATGTCATTTTCGTGAGCACACTGCCGTGCCAGCTTAATTTTCCGAGTGTTTTGCATATGTAAGCATGTTATTTTTCCAACAATTTAGTCAGTGACTGCTCTGCAATTTAGTCATTGACTGCTCTGCAATGTGGCTGGATACTGGGTTCCCTAGTTGGTGCCTGGGTATCAACCACCATGCTCCTCATATATATACAGGGATTTCTCAATTTATGCGTGTTTACAATATGCGATTTCGGAATAACGCGAGGTTAAAGAAAAAAGCCTTGTCATTTTTTCATATTACATGAATTACTTAGAATAACACGGCATAAAAAAAATCAAGCAATGGTAAAACTTAACAATTCACCCTATGCGATTTTTACATTGCTCGATCCCTTCACGAACGTATCCCTCGCATAAATCAAGAAATCCTATACAAATATATATATATACACACACATATATACATATACATGCATGGCTTTCACATCACCGTGAAACAATGTATGCAAAATTACCACAGAAAAAGAAACTCGAGGACAGTAATTTCGTATAATTACCTCGTCAGTCATACTGTACATATTACGTCTGATGACGTAATTATACAAAAGAATTTATTGTCTTCAAGTTTTTCTCCTGTGGTAACTTTATGTGTATTTATGTGTGTATGTGTATGTATACCAAAAATACTTTCCCCTTACGTGAAAATAGCCGACTGAAAGCATAGGCCCATCCTTCCCTCTCCGATTGAAAAGCCCCATTCAAGCACCTCATGGATAAGGGGTCATCCCTGACGCCACACTGCTCGATCAGAGGCGATACCACCAAACATGCATACACACACATATATCATGTAAATGCATATCTGTACACCATTAATGGAGATCAGTCTGACACATCAGAACAACATAAACGTATTTTCTGTTCTTACATTAAAACAATTTTGAAGAAAAAGAAAAAAAGTTTCTACGATAGAAATTAAAATTGAAAACCACATACGGTTCTGAGCCACCACAGAAAATTAAAATTGATGGAAATGTGGTTCCAAAATAAAACGATAATTTAATCCGCGAATGTGCTGAAAACATAAAATTAAGTAGAATAAAACTGATTAGAAATAATAATTGCCGTGAGAACTTCACCAAATGACGTTAATAATGTTGCCTCGAATGTAATGGCTCCACGGTAGCTGGCAGTGATCCCCGGTCTTTCCCAAATCTCTCTCTCTCTCTCTGGGAAGAGCCGATGGACTGTGTCCTTACACGAGTACGAGACTTCTTTTCGTCCACGACGACGGCCTAAGATGAGGGAAACAAGGGAGGTGGATGGGCGTGACACGGCTACCTCCCTTATCAGGGGGACGAAGCCTTTGGTATGTAGATAGAACGAGACCGTTCCTGTCACGTTTGCTGGTCGTCAGCTCTCCGTGCGCAAAAAGGCGGAAGATACAAAGTCGAAAGTGAACGAAGATCATGGGTTTAGTCTAGGTTACGTGTCACCCCCTCTCGGCTGTCGTTCCGAATGGAAGCAAAGTTTTCGAAAATGGGCGGCAAGGAACTTCAAAGCCCATCAACACCCTCCGTGCAACCCCGAGGGGCTGGCACGTGGCCCCAGCAGGCCAGGCACAACATCTTAGTTAACTTGATTTCCTTCGCCTTTTGCATTAGCAAAAGACGACATAGAACACCCCCGTCTTTACCTCGAGGTTCTCCGTCTCTCGATTGTGCCCAAAACCTCCATCAACTCCGACTCTATTTCCTCTACTTTTTCGCACTGAGGTGACGGGGCCTCAAAACCCTGCCACCAGCGAGTT
Organism: Oratosquilla oratoria; assembly: GCF_046742065.1. Classification (NCBI taxonomy): domain Eukaryota; kingdom Metazoa; phylum Arthropoda; class Malacostraca; order Stomatopoda; family Squillidae; genus Oratosquilla; species Oratosquilla oratoria. Next base: position 55,816,904 of record NC_134788.1, read on the forward strand.
GGGCCAAGGGAATGGTTCTTTCAACTCCCTGCAACGAAGTTCTCTGTAAGGGGCACCATCAAGCCTCCTCATAGGGGGAGTTTGTGACGTTAACCCATTAAACTCCGATGACAAGATGTCTTGTCATTTGGTCAAATAAAACAAAAAATCATAAAACACCAAAATGTTTGATCAAACACACACCAGAAAAATATGACGTCAGCCCTCGCTTCGCGAAGCGAGGGCTGACGTCATATTTTTCTGGTGCTGTTTGATCAAACATTTTGGTGTTTTATGATTTTTTGTTTTATTTGACCAAATGACAAGACATCTTGTCATCGGAGTTTAATGGGTTAAACTGATCACCAGAACCACAAACAGCCCGGAGATAACTCCCAACCTTCTACGATAAGACGATGAAGACAAAAGTCCAAAGTTTCTTCCGAGGGAGATCTATGGGAGGAACCGTCGACCACTGCCAGCCAATCGTGGGCCTTCAGTCAATGAAATGTGAGGGAACAATCGAGACGTGCGCCACAGTAAGGTCACAGGCACCATTACGCCCAGATCAGAGATATCATCAGTTACGCATTATTCTTCGCGTTTTGTTCTATCCAATAGTAGGTTATATACATCCTTCCACATATTTTCTTATCGCCTAATGAGCCCCGAAACACCTGAGACTTTAGCTTTACGCGTGTCAACGGCATATGCCGCACGTCACAAGCATAAAGCAATATCACTGACGAAAAATGTAGTAGCACATTTGTAAGTCAACTCTAAAACCACAGTTGGAACACGAGAAAAAAATGGAAATGGCGAATCCGTATATTTCAACTTTAACCTACGTACAGTTCCTCTTCAGTAGGACTGTAGCTTACGGCTGAAGTGTGTGGATTTACCGTTTCCAGTTTTTCCTTCTGCTCCGACAGTGATTTTAATTTTGATAAAACAATATGTTAAAATAATTTTGGGACATTAATTTCTGAGATAAATTAATTATCTAATAATAAATAATGTTGAGAGAAATTCTCTTCGAAATTGTGTAAACTACGATTCAATTTGTATGCTTCGTTTTGGAGATCTTGTAGAAAACTTGAATTAAACGCATTTTTCTCGCATTCTTAAGAAGGGCAATTATGACCTTACTACGACGTACACCTCAATCATCATTACGTATACCTTAAGGCCCCATCCTCTTACAAGCAGGAGCTGACAATGGATAACTATTCTCCTACTAGCTTTGGTTAGTGATGCAGAAACCACACGCTGCACGGTTAACCCATTAAACTACGTTGACACGATTCTTGTCATTTGGTCAAATAAAACAAAAAATCATAAAACACCAAAATGTTTGATCAAACAGCACCAGAAAAATATGAAGTCAGTCCTCGAGGACTGACGTCATATTTTTCTGGTGCTGTATGATCAAACATTTTGGTGTTTTATGATTTTTTGTTTTATTTGACCAAATGACAAGAATCATGTCATCGTAGTTTAATGGGTTATTAAAAAGTAAGTTTCTTTTCCGAGGAGGAATGTGGGTCTTCGGGTTTTGGCCAGCGGAACTTGAGGTAACGGTTACAACTATTATTGCATTACAGTGGCCACCATGGGTTTCCAATTATATTCGATTTAATCCGTATTTGATTCACGTACATTTATACGAACACGTACACACACGATGAAAGTTGGAGATGGAACGAATTATCGTCGGAAAGGTCATTCTCCTACGAGTTTTGTTCCTACAACGGGGCGAGAGAAACGAGGACACAGTGGACAGAAGTGAAGAAACAGATTTTAGGATCGGAGTACATATGCATCAAAGTCGGAAGAAACGACCCTGGTTGTAAGGCAATCATACATCCATACCATCAAAATAAATGGGTGAAGTCGTAAACAACCACTGGCAAACAGAAAAAAAAAAAAAATTAGGGGCCCTTTTTACCCTAACATTGGCCACATCGAAGACGACTGGGAGAATAGAAAAAAAAAAAAAATTCGTTAGCTAGCTTAGGTTTACGGTAGCTAGGTCTACGTTCGTACGTCACGTCCATGCCAAACTTTCGATGATCGTACATCATGGAGCGATTTCTAGTGAAGCGAGTGAAGATGGTTTGCCCTCAGATTCAGTCTTTTCAGAATCGAGGGAGAGTGTTTTGACGGCAGGAACCGCTTCTGGACCAGCAAAGCCTAATTCAAACTCTACGGGCAAGGGCCAAGGAAAACGAAAACCAGTAAAGCATGAATCTACTATACGCTCGTGGAACCTAGATTGGCTTGAAGTGGATCGGGGCAGTGATGGTACTCTAACGGTGTATTGCAAGGTTTGTCGTGCATTTCCACCCTCATGCACATGAGTAATGATTTAGCCTTCCAATAGTTTGAAGGAAATCGAACCTGCAAAAACATGGCTCTGGAAGTATCAAAAATGGCTCTGGTAATAAAAAAAATGGCTCTGGTGAAATAAAAAATAAAAAATGAAAAATGGCTCTGGATTTTTTTTTTTTTCTGGTCTGTATACAAGACGTGGCCTTTCTCCATGCATGGTAGAAGCCGTTTTTATAATGCTCCTGGTGCTTCCGTGAGGGTCATTTCGATTGTAATCAATGCTGGTACCTGTGTATGGGATCATGTCCACTACAATACCAGTCTCACAATCACACAAGACAAACAATTTTATTCCAAATTGGTTCCTTTTCGTCTGCATATACTGCTTGAAAATAAGACGTCCCTTGAATAGCACAAGCGATGCGTCTATTACCAGCTTGCAGAAGGGTTTGAGAAATCGGCTGTACCGTTCCTTTATCATCATAAACACATCACATATCTTCCACATGCGGTCGTCTGGTCGAGGTTGTGTATTCGTGGCAAAGTGGCAAGGTCCTTAGTAGTGTTTGGAACCTATTTCTTGACATGAATTTCCCGAATGTTGGTGTACCCAGCAACGGTTCTTTTTTTCCAATAGTCGCTGATGACATGTTTCTTTGCGTGTGGCATCAGAATAATTAGAGCAAAGAACACAAAGAGTTCCCTGACTGTTGCGTCTTTCCATATCCTGAGGTGGCTGTGTGTATTACTTTCTTCTGAATTGTCACTCTCCTGTGTTATGAGATAATTACGTTGTAGATTAGTTTTCTGCACTATTTTGTCCATTACTTCATTGTCAAAGAAGGCTTCTAAATATTCCGCTTCTGTTCCATCAGGTCCAACGGGAAAAATTGAAGTCACACCTGATGAACTAGAGTCGAAATTATGAATGTGAGTCTCAAAATCATGACCACCACTCCAGGATGAAAAACCCACATTGTCGCAGGGGTTCGTGTCAGGTGGTGTGGGGGTCGGTGCAACTCTTTCATCCTCACTCGAATTCCATCCATACTCTCTCCCCGATGTACCAGGGCCATCGATGTCTCACTGCTGTCCTCTGCTCGATGATCGTGATTCATGTCATCATATGATCTAGAATTGCTATCCGCTCTTCTTGATGATAGCAAAGTTTGATCACTTCGTCGCTTTTGGCCAATGCTGATTTGGGTCCAAGTATCCGTCATTACTGCTAATTATATGTGACCTAATACAAAAAGAATGCGTAAGATAGCAATGATACCATAATACAATTATAATGATCATAATGATAATGATGATTATAATGATAATAGTACTGACGATAACAATGATGGATGACAATAATAGTGACGGTAATAATAATGATAATGATGGTAAGGATAATGGTAATGATGATACTGATGATGGCTATTGTGATGAAATAACGATGAATGAAATAGCAACTGTAATAGGCCAGTTGACAAGAGAGGCTCTCAGTGACAAATGGATCTTATAACAAAGGATTACAAAGGCGGAGCATGCCGACAGGAGACCTTTTGGTCCATATCTAGGTCGGATGCGGAAAAAAATCACAATAATAATAAAACAATAAATAAAAACTATAATAATGTAAATAACAAATAAAATACATATATACATAGGTATAGTTAAATAATAAACAAACAGGTAAATAGTAAATGATAATAAATTGACATATAACTAATAATAAATGAAAATCAGACAGACAAATGATAACAAAACAAAAACAAATAATATGAAATAAATTATAATCATTACAGCATCTTGCTTAGGTGTTTATCTAAATGATTCTTAAAGCTTCGAACTGAACTACATTGCACTACCAGTGCATGAAGTTTATTCCATTCAGTAATGTGAACAACATGCAAATCGTGAAAATCAGAAAGATTCATACGACAAAACAACCAGACAACCAGACAACCATGCCAACAAAAGTGTTATCCCACACGAGAAATATTAGCACGATTTGCATGGTTTGTCGCTGAAAGCCGACCCCGCTCGCCTCAAGTCCATATGAATCTGTAGGCGACGTGACGTCATAACGTAATTTTCAATACTTTGCAAAGTACTATATAAATTATTTCAAACATATCTTTCACCAAGTATTTCTACTAATGTACCACGAGATGATAATAGTATATTATGCATAAGGCATGCTAAGAAAATATGGGGAAAGAGAAAAACTGCAACCCTAACATTATAAAGCGAGATTTTTTATCGTGTGCATAATATTTTCATGCCTGACTTTATTTCTTATGGTTCAGTATTATTCTGTACTGTCTATTCATATTTTTAATCTTTACTAAACAAGAAACTGTTTTCGATAAAAAAAAATATATATATGAGCCATTAATCAAAGCAATAATTTAGCTAAGCTAAAAAAAAAACAATAAAAATAATTGTCTTATCTAATGTATATGGCTTTGTAACTAAAAACTCTTGCCTAAAAGATAAATGAACTGGTGGCTACTTTGCTCAGCCAATCAGAAAATACTCACAGTAATTGATATACTCCCCTTTTGACAATTGAAGCTTTACTGATTTTTTTTTTTTTTTTTTTTTTTTTTTTTTAGGATGGTCGCAGATAGGTGAGTTGCCATGTATAATGTACGGCATTTGCCGTTGGCGGTGTATATGTCACATCCCATCCACGGCAATTGCCGTGGACGGCAGTGTAAGGGATAAACGATTTTTCTGCCAATACAGAAGACCAAAATCGACGGCATTTTTGCCAAGTGTGAAGACGGAAATCAACGTAATTTTTGCCTAGTGTGATGATGGAAATCGACGGTATTTTTGCCTAATGTGAAGACGGAAATCGACGGCAGTTTTGCCTAGTGTGATGATGGAAATCGACGGTATTTTTGCCTAGTGTGAATATGGAAATCGACGGTAGTTTTGCCTAGTGTGATGATAGAAATCGACGGTATTTTTGCCTAGTGTGAAGACGGAAATCGACGGCACTTTTGCCTGGTGTGAAAGAGGAAATCGAGGGTATTTTTCCCTAGTGTGAATACGGAAATCGACGGTATTTTTGGCTAATGTGAAGAAGGAAATCGACGGTAGTTTTGCCTAGTGTGATGAAAATCGACGGTATTTTTGCCTAATGTGAAGACGGAAATCGACTGCAGTTTTGCCTAGTGTGATGATGGAAATCGACGGTATTTTTGCCTAGTGTGAATATGGAAATCGACGGTAGTTTTGCCTAGTGTGATGATAGAAATCGACGGTATTTTTGCCTAGTGAAGACGGAAATCGACGGCACTTTTGCCTGGTGTGAAGGAGGAAATCGAAGGTATTTTTCCCTAGTGTGAATACGGAAATCGACGGTATTTTTGCCTGTGAAGGAAATCGACGGTAGTTTTGCCTAGTGTGATGATGGAAATCGACGGTATTTTTGCCTAGTGTGAATATGGATATCGACGGTAGTTTTGCCTAGTGTGATGATAGAAATCGACGGTATTTTTGCCTAGTGTGAAGGAGGAAATCGACGTTATTTTCCCCTAGTGTGAATACGGAAATCGACGGTATTTTTGCCTAGTGTGAAGGAGGAAATCGACGGAAGTTTTGCTTTGTGTGAAAGAGGAAGACGTGATAAAGAAATCAAGATGTCATGGTATTAGGGAGCGAAATTTTCAGGTCACATGGCCTTACGTAACATTGAACGAAACATTCTGAGAGTAGAGAAATTTTTTAGAATATAGAAAAGACGATGAATTTTGACATTTGTGTTCAACTGAGCGAAACATTCTGGGAAAATCAGCAGAGAGAGAAATATAGAAAAGAATTTTGACAATTGTGTTCATATTAACACTGAACGAAACATTCTAAGAAAACTCACACGTGGAGAATGTTTTTTCTAATATAGAAAATACGATGAATTTTGACAATTGCATGCGAAACATCCGTGTAGAAAAAAGTTTTAAAAATATAGAAAAGACGATGAACTTTGACAATTGTGTTCGTATCAACAATGAGCGAAACATTCTGAGAAAATCCAAAGTTTTGAAAATAAAGAAAAGACGTTTCATTTTGACATTTTTGTTCATATCAAAACTAAGCGAAACATTTAGAGAAAATCCCTCAACACATGTAGATTTTTTTAATATAGAAAAGACGATGAATTTTGATATTTGAGTTCATATTAACACTGAACGAAACATTCTGAGAAAACTAAGAGAAAATGTTTTAGAAATCTAGAAAAGACGATGCATTTTGACAATTGTGTTTGTATTAATACTGAGCGAAACATTCTGAGAAAATCCCTAAACACGTGTAGAGAATTTTTTTAATATAGACAAGACGATGAATTTTGACAGTTGTATTCACATTAACACTGAACGAAACATTCTGAGAAAACTCATGGAGATTTTTTTTTCATATAGAAAATACGATGAATTTTGACAATTGTCTTCACACTGAACGAAACATTCTGAGAAAATCCTTAAACACGTATAGAATTTTTTTTTATAGAAAATACGATGAATTTTGACAATTGTGTTCATCTTAACACTGAGCGAAACATCTGTAAGCACGTGTAGTTATAAAAATAAATACGATTCATTTTGACATTTTTGTTCATATTAAAACTGAGCGAAACATTCTGAGAAAATACCTCAACACGTAGACAAATGTTTTAGAAATTCAGAAAAGACGATGAATTTTGAAAATTGTGTTCATATTAACACTGAACGAAACATTGAGAAAATCCTTAAACACATGTATATTTTTTATTTAGAAAAGACTTGAGTCCATATTAACACTGAACGAAACATTGAGAAAATTAATTTTTTTAATATAGAAAAGACGACCATTTTTGACAATTGTGTTTATATTAACAGCGAAACATTCTGAGAAAATCCTTAAACACGTGTAAAGAATTGTTTTCTTAATATAGAGATGAATTCTGACAATTGTGTTCATATTTACAGTGAACGAAACATTCTGAGAACTCTTAAACACATGGAGATTTTTTTTAAATATAGAAAAAACGATGAATTTTGTTTAATATAGAAAATACGATGAATTTTGACAATTGTCTTCACATTGACACTGAACGAAACATTTTAAGAAAATTCTTAAACACGTATAGAAAAATAAAAAAATATAAATACGATTAATTTTGACAATTGTTTTCATATTAACACTGAGCGAAACATTCTGAGAAAATCCTTAAGCACGTGTAGAGAAAAAGTTTTAAAAATAAAGAAAAGACGACTCATTGACATTTTTTTCATATTAAAACTGAGCGAAATATTCTGAGAAAATCCGTCAACACATGTAGACAAATGTTTTAGAAATACAGAAAAGACGATGAATTTTGAAAATTGTGTTCATATTAACACTGAACGAAAAATTCAGAGAAAATCCTTAAAAACATATATTTATTATAGAAAAGACGATAAATTTTGATATTTGAGTTCATATTAACACTGAACGAAACATTCTGAGAAAACTATTAAACACGTGTAGAGAATTTTTTTTTTTAAATATAGAAAAGATGATGAATTTTGACAATTGTGTTCATATAAACACTGAACGAAACATTTTGTGATTTTGTTAAATATAGAAAATACGATGAATTTTGACGATTGTCTTTACATTAACACTGAACGAAACATTCTGAGAAAACCCTTACTCGCGTATAGAAAAATAGAAAATACGATGAATTTTGACAAATGTGTTCATATTAACACTGAGCGAAACACTGAGAAAATCCTTAACTCAACGAAACATTCTGAGAAAACTATTGAGAATTTTTTTATTAATATAAAGACGATGAATTTTGACAATTGTGTTTATAATAACCCTGAGCGAAACATTCTGAGAAAATCCTTAAACACGTGGAGATTTTTTTATATAGAACAGACGATGAATTTTGACAATTGTGTTCATATTAACACTGAGCGAAACATTCTGAGAAAACCTAGAGAAAAGCTTTAAAAATATAGAAAGACGATGAATTTTGAAAATTGTTCATATTACCACTGAACGAAACATTCTGAGAAAACCCTTAAACATTTGTAGAGAAAATATGAAAATTACTTGTATAGGAAATACGAAAAATTTTGACAATTATGTTCGTTTTAACACTGAGCGAAACATTCTGAGAAAACTCTTAAATACAACGAAAAATGATAAAAAAGTACGCTGAATTTTGACAATTATCCTCTTATAAACACTGAGCGAAACAATGAAAAAATCTTCAAAAATATCGAATGAAACTATACGATATCAATTAAAAAACACTAATATTCTCACATCTGTTTTCATTTTAACACTGGGCGAAATATTCTGAGAAAATCCTGGAAATTACCGATTGAGAAAATATTAAATAAAAACACGATGAATTTTGACAACCTTTTTCATTTTAACATTGAGCGAAACATTTCATATCGTATGAAAACATGAAATAAACGAAAAGAATAAGATGAAATTTGACAATTATTCTCATATTAACACTGAGCGAAATATGAGAAAACCCTCAAAGAAATAGTGAAAAAATATTAAAGAAATAAAAAATACGATGAATTTTGACAATTATTCTCATATTAATGATGAGCGAAACATTGAGAGAAACTCCTCAAAATATCGAATGAAAAAATGTGAAATAAATAAAAAAAAAATACGAAGGATTTTAACAATATCATCACTGAGCGAAACATTCTGATAAAAACCTTATTCACAGTAAAAAAAAAACGAAAAAATATGGAAAATACGATAATTTTTGACAATTATTTCCATGTAGAACATTACTTATTATAAGATCTACTATGTATGTTTATGTGTGTATGTACACGGAATACCACGAAGAATTGTGAGAAATACATGTGTATATGTTGTGTATGTTTGTGCATATATTTTAGTATCCATGTATGCATACATGTGTGTATGTATTCACCTTGGTCTTTGGGTCACGTGTTGGACTCGGTATCGACAGCTATTTCCCTCCCGGAAGAGAGCTCAGAGCTCGTATGACCGATCTATGGGTAATGCTATGACCTTTCACACACACACACACACACCCAACTCCCCGCCCACGAGAGTCAGAGTAACGACTCGAGGCACAGCGATACCGAAATAATTTCGGCCCTGGGCAGGATTCGAACTGGGTACTGCGAGCACTATCGTACTTCTATCTACCAACTGTGTGTGTGTGTGTGTGTGTGTGTGTGTGTGCGTGTACACATCCTCTCTACTCTGAAAAGGTCAACATTTAATGCAAGTCATGAGAGAGAGAGAGAAAGAGAAAAAAAGAGAGAGAGAGAGAGAGAGAATGTACTTTGTGGTTTGCCTACTATTGCAGATTCATCAGAATCTATTCTTCTTTCGGAATAACTGTTTAAGAACAATGGGGGGAGTGGATGAGGGGGGGAGAGGTGGAAGAGAGTGAGGGTGGAAAGGGAGAGGCTGGGAGAGGGAAGAGGAAGGATAGAAGGGGGGGAAATCAGGGGGAGGAGAAGAGGGGGGAGAAAAAGGGAAATAGGGAAGGAAAGTTCACACGTGTGTGTGTGTGTGTGTGAACGTGTATGTATACATGTGTATGTGTACGTGTGTGTGTGTGTACATGTGTGCACATATTTCCCCTGCAATGATAAACATATAAATAATAATCATAAATAGACGATTACAAAAATAAAATAAATTCATAAAAAAAAAAAAAATCTTATTTTCACGATAGTAATAGTAAAGGAAACAATACATACATACATATACCAAGGTTTCTCCCCTTACCAGGGAGGTAGCCAAAAAGAAAAAGGCATACAATCATTCCCACCCATTCCACCCCACCCTCCCTCTTATCTTAGCACCTCCTAGGGTATTGACTGCATGTCATTGTGTCAAAGTAGCATGCATGCAGTTGATATTTTATACTAGGAGTACTGGGAAAAAAAAAAACAAGAAACATCTAAATTTCATGTGGTTGATGGATTTGTCCGACATGAAAATAACAATGATATTGACCAAATAAAACCACATATATACTACTACAAGGTGAAAAAAAAGTCCTTAGATATATATTTTCCGATAACTCTTTATTGATTTGCTATACAGGGGCAAGGGTTTTTCCCCTGTCCACTCCATAAGGTTTTCAGAAGAAAAATACTCTCTCAATAGTAGCTATGTACACTTTACACTCCGTTCTGAGGCCATACGTGCTGCACGCCTGGGCCATCTCCCCAGCCGTATAGCAAGTCCGTCCTCCACCCAAGCAAACTGCTCGATCATCCGGGACGTCTACGGGTGCTCCAAGGTCGTCCCTGAGAAAGATGCGACGTTCTTGGACATCACCAAGTCGACAGCCCGAAACGTGACATCAAACACTAAATCACGTCACTGCGGACGACCTTTCTCAATCGATCCCGGAGCGGATCCCTCCCCCCAAGTTGTTTCAAAACAATTTCCCAACTCGACGACTACTCTGAGGACAAGAGGAAAAAAATGACTGGATTCGGACCAAACTAGCCTCTTACGTTTCTCTGTCTTGGGTGGAGGACCATTGCACACACGGCCACTTGCGTGAAGATGGGCCCACACGAACACGTGAACAGCGTTGAGTAGAGACGGGAGAATACCGACACCTCGAACTACTCTGATACGAGTCCCGGTACCGTTCTAAACTTCAGATTCCGACGATTGAACCCATTAAACTCTGATGACAAAATTCTTGTCATTTGGTCAAATAAAACAAAAAATCATAAAACACCAAAATGTTTGATCAAACACCAGAAAAACATGACGTCAGCCCTCGCGGACTGACGTCATATTTTTCTGGTGCTGTTTGATCAAACATTTTGGTGTTTTATGATTTTTTGTTTTATTTGACCAAATGACAAGAATTTTGTCATCAGAGTTTAATGGGTTGATAAATGTAATTTCGGCAGGAACCGTAATCAGTCTAGAGAAGTCTCGGAACTCGAATCGGAATCGTCAAGTTTTTTTTTTGGTATCGTCCCGTCGCTAACATTAAGTCGACATCTCCAAGGCCGCGTACAACCTGGCCGCTAACTCCTTCCTCGCTCCCTCCCCTTTCCTTCTTTTTGTACTTTGTTCAGTCACGTAAGGGAAAAAAAATTGATTTTTTTTTTCATAAATTTTCTCTTTTTGTTTAAAAATCAGAAAAAATAAAACATGCCCTGCATCGTCGTTGTTGACGTTGGGTATGGCTCGGCGACGGCACAGCCACCCCAAGTCAGCAACGAGAGGCCGGACAGCGAACTGGGGGTTCAAACAACAGACCCCAGGGGGGGAAATGGCAACACTAAAGGCAGAAAATAAAAATAGATGAGGAAATAAAACGAAAATCGAAAGAGAGGGGACTATTGCATCTGTTCACACTGTCCATTACTGCGCCATCAAAACTAAATGCAGGACCGAGAGCGCGCCACTCTCCTCCGACGCGACGTCACGACGTCACGTCGCGATCGTCGTCGAATCGCAAATGCCAACACGGGGTCAATACGACAGTGTGGGGGAACATAAATACACACAAATTCACACACATACAATACACACACAATATACATACACGGAATCGACCGAAAGGAAGCAGAAAATTGACGAGGAAAAATGAACAAGATAAAAGTGTTTTTGCATATGCCACACATCCTGAGAGAGAGAAGCCATTTACATACGAGCAACGAGCTCCTGCCTCGCTCTAAGAGCAACTCCTGAGTCGTGTTTTAACCCGTTCAACTCCGATGACAAGAGGTCTTGTCATTTGGTCAAATAAAACAAAAAATCATAATAAAACAACAAAATGTTTGATGATCAAACAGCACCAGAAAAATATGACGTCATCAGTCCTCCTCGAGGAGGACTGATGACGTCATATTTTTCTGGTGCTGTTTGATCATCAAACATTTTGTTGTTTTATTATGATTTTTTGTTTTATTTGACCAAATGACAAGACCTCTTGTCATCGGAGTTGAACGGGTTAATAGCCTTGTACTTCCAACCGAGGATGTCATTTTCGTGAGCACACTGCCGTGCCAGCTTAATTTTCCGAGTGTTTTGCATATGTAAGCATATTTTTTTTTTCCAACAATTTAGTCAGTGACTGCTCTGCAATTTAGTCATTGACTGCTCTGCAATGTGGCTGGACACTGAGTGCCCTAGTTGGTGCCTGGGTATCAACCACCATGCTCCTCATATATATACAGGGATTTCTCAATTTATGCGTGTTTACAATATGCGATTTCGGAATAACGCGAGGTTAAAGAAAAAAGCCTTGTCATTTTTTCATATTACATGAATTACTTAGAATAACACGGCATAAAAAAAATCAAGCAATGGTAAAACTTAACAATTCACCCTATGCGATTTTTACATTGCTCGATCCCTTCACGAACGTATCCCTCGCATAAATCAAGAAATCCTATACAAATATATATATATGTATATATATACACACACATATATACATATACATGCATGGCTTTCACATCACCATGAAACAATGTATGCAAAATTACCACAGAAAAAGAAACTCGAGGACAGTAATTTCGTATAATTACCTCGTCAGTCATACTGTACATATTACGTCTGATGACGTAATTATACAAAAGAATTTATTGTCTTCAAGTTTTTCTCCTGTGGTAACTTTATGTGTATTTATGTGTGTATGTGTGTGTATACCAAAAATACTTTCCCCTTACGTGAAAAATAGCCGACTGAAAGCATAGGCCCATCCTTCCCTCTCCGATTGAAAAGCCCCATTCAAGCACCTCATGGATAAGGGGTCATCCCTGACGCCACACTGCTCGATCAGAGGCGATACCACCAAACATGCATACACACACATATATCATGTAAATGCATATCTGTACACCATTAATGGAAATCAGTCTGACACATCAGAACAACATAAACGTATTTTCTGTTGTTAACATTAAAACAATTTTGAAGAAAAAGAAAAAAAGTTTCTACGATAGAAATTAAAATTGAAAACCACATACGGTTCTGAGCCGCCACAGAAAATTAAAATTGATGGAAATGTGGTTCCAAAATAAAACGATAATTTAATCCGCGAATGTGCTGAAAACATAAAATTAAGTAGAATAAAACTGATTAGAAATAATAATTGCCGTGAGAACTTCACCAAATGACGTTAATAATGTTGCCTCGAATGTAATGGCTCCACGGTAGCTGGCAGCGATCCCCGGTCTTTCCCAAATCTCTCTCTCTCTCTCTCTGGGAAGAGCCGATGGACTGTGTCCTTACACGAGTACGAGACTTCTTTTCGTCCACGACGACGACCTAAGACGAGGGAAACAAGGGAGGTGGATGGGCGTGACACGGCTACCTCCCTTATCAGGGGGACGAAGCCTTTGGTATGTAGATAGAACGAGACCGTTCCTGTCACGTTTGCTGGTCGTCAGCTCTCCGTGCGCAAAAAGGCGGAAGATACAAAGTCGAAAGTGAACGAAGATCATGGGTTTAGTCTAGGTTACGTGTCGCCCCCTCTCGGCTGTCGTTCCGAATGGAAGCAAAGTTTTCGAAAATGGGCGGCAAGGAACTTCAAAGCCCATCAACACCCTCCGTGCAACCCTGAGGGGCTGGCACGTGGCCCCAGCAGGCCAGGCACAAGATCTTAGTTAACTTGATTTCCTTCGCCTTTTGCATTAGCAAAAGACGGACATAGAACACCCCCGTCTTTACCTCGAGGTTCTCCGTCTCTCGACTGTGCCCAAAACCTCCATCAACTCCGACTCTATTTCCTCTACTTTTTCGCACTGAGGTGACGGGGGCTCAAAACCCTGCCACCAGCGAGTTGGGCCAAGGGAATGGTTCATTCAACTCCCTGCAACGAAGTTCTCTGTAAGGGGCACCATCAAGCCTCCTCATAGGGGGAGTTTGTGACGTTAACCCATTAAACTCCGATGACAAGATGTCTTGTCATTTGGTCAAATAAAACAAAAAATCATAAAACACCAAAATGTTTGATCAAACAGCACCAGAAAAATATGACGTCAGCCCTCGCTTCGCGAAGCGAGGACTGACGTCATATTTTTCTGGTGCTGTTTGATCAAACATTTTGGTGTTTTATGATTTTTTGTTTTATTTGACCAAATGACAAGACATCTTGCCATCGGAGTTTGTGACGTTAAACTGATCACCAGAACCACAAACAGCCCAGAGATAACTCCCAACCTTCTACGATAAGACGATGAAGACAAAAGTCCAAAGTTTCTTCCGAGGGAGATCTATGGGAGGAACCGTCGACCACTGCCAGCCAATCGTGGGCCTTCAGTCAATGAAATGTGAGGGAACAATCGAGACGTGCGCCACAGTAAGGTCACAGGCACCATTACGCCCAGATCAGAGATATCATCAGTTACGCATTATTCTTCGCGTTTTGTTCTATCCAATAGTAGGTTATATACATCCTTCCACATATTTTCTTATCGCCTAATGAGCCCCGAAACACCTGAGACTTTAGCTTTACGCGTGTCAACGGCATATGCCGCACATCACAAGCATAAAGCAATATCACTGACGAAAAATGTAGTAGCACATTTGTAAGTCAACTCTAAAACCACAGTTGGAACACGAGAAAAAAATGGAAATGGCGAATCCCTATATTTCAACTTTAACCTACGTACAGTTCCTCTTCAGTAGGACTGTAGCTTACGGCTGAAGTGTGTGGATTTACTGTTTCCAGTTTTTCCTTCTGCTCCGACAGTGATTTTAATTTTGATAAAACAATATGTTAAAATAATTTTGGGACATTAATTTCTGAGATAAATTAATAATCTAATAATAAATAATGTTGAGAGAAATTCTCTTCGAAATTGTGTAAACTACGATTCAATTTGTATGCTTCGTTTTGGAGATCTTGTAGAAAACTTGAATTAAACGCATTTTTCTCGCATTCTTAAGAAGGGCAATTATGACCTTACTACGACGTACGCCTCAATCATCATTACGTATACCTTAAGGCCCCATCCTCTTACAAGCAGGAGATGACAATGGATAACTACTCTCCTACTAGCTTTGGTTAGTGATGCAGAAACCACACGCTGCACGGTTAACCCATTAAACTCCGATGACATGATTCTTGTCATTTGATCAAATAAAACAAAAAATCATAAAACACCAAAATGTTTGATCAAACACCAGAAAAATATGACGTCAGTCCTCGAGGACTGACGTCATATTTTTCTGGTGCTGTTTGATCAAACATTTTGGCGTTTTATGATTTTTTGTTTTATTTGACCAAATGACAAGAATCATGTCATCGTAGTTTAATGGGTTATTAAAAAGTACGTTTCTTTTCCGAGGAGGAATGTGGGTCTTCGGGTTTTGGCCAGCGGAACTTGAGGTAACGGTTACAACTATTATTGCATTACAGTGGCCACCATGGGTTTCCAATTGTATTCGATTTAATCCGTATTTGATTCACGTACATTTATACGAACACGTACACACACGATGAAAGTTGGAGATGGAACGAATTATCGTCGGAAAGGTCATTCTCCTACGAGTTTTGTTCCTACAACGAGGCGAGAGAAACGAGGACACAGTGGACAGAAGTGAAGAAACAGATTTTAGGATCGGAGTTCATATGCATCAAAGTCGGAAGAAACGACCCTGGTTGTAAGGCAATCATACATCCATACCATCAAAATAAAATGGGTGAAGTCGTAAACAACCACTGGCAAACCGGAAAAAAAAAAAAAAAAAAAAAAAAATTAGGGGCCCTTTTTCCCCTAACATGGGGGGTTGGCCACATCGAAGACGACTGGCAGAAAACCTAAGCTATTCACAGTTGACGGACAAGAGTCCGTCTTCGCTCGACAGTCCCCCCGACCCAGCCAGCCGGCGTCTTCCGTCGACGTGGCTGCCGGGGAACGGCCTTGCAGTTCTATGCTAAATCACAATTTGCCGAGTCGGAGTGTATCCAAGTTACGAAGGGTGACTGTGTTTACGCAAGTGCCCGCCCACAGGAACTGGGGATAGGACGAGTGACGGTAATAAGAGTGGGAGACGGGGGGGGTGAAGAGAACTTGTCTACGTACATGGCAAACATCGTAAAACATGTTCGACCGTTCTCTTTTTAATATTGTTATTATTTACACATTTTTATTTCTATCATTATCTCTGCTTAGGCGAGAGCCAGGAGATCTTCGATTGAAATTAATCTTGCTTCGTCCGGTCGACTTTCCATGCGGTTCTCTGCTTTTCATAAAAGGCAGGAAACAATAATCCATTTTCTGGGTGATGCCAGGCATAAATAATTATCCGTCTTTTCATGAGAACATAAACGTCAAGAAAAGTGACCAAGTGACGAAACAGGGGTGTGTGTGTGTGTGTATTACACCATGTCCTTATTCATCTTCACGACACGGTGACATTCACACAATTTTACGAAGCTAACTTTTGCCATGTGAGCACTCGTCCTTCCAGAATGGCACAGCCCAAATGATTCGTCACCAAACTGCCCGACACCCACAATTTCCGTATGCAATCCGACCATACGAATCAAACTTTTTCTTCCGAGTCTTGCACAGATTAGGTAGCCAATGCCTCAGCAATTTATATTACGATTAAATTCAGGCCAGTGCTGGGTGGTTCTCTTATGCTGAAGAAGCCCACTTTCTCGCTCAAATCCCTGACAATGAATCTGCCCAAATTTACAATTTCTGTTTGAAGGTGGCACAGATTGAGCGGGCTGCACACTCCAGTTCGACGCGCATACGCTCTGGGGGACTTGCGAATTTTCCATTTCTCTTCTGTCGTAACTTCTTTTCTAACAGTCGTCTAAAGCCAACCTTGCGTGAAAGCCACGAGTTGTGTATTGTCGCTAATAAACAGCGATTCTATCCTTGAGGACACTATTACGCCAAAGAGACGGAGTCGTAGGGGTCGTAAAGGAGGGATTTAGGGAGTTGTAGCCGAAAAGAGAGACAGTAGAAGTTTAACCCATTCAACTTTGATGACAAGATTCCTCTCATTTGGTCAAATAAAACAAAAAGTCATAAAACACCAAAATGTTTGATCAAACAGCACCAGAAAAATATGACGTCAGTCCTCGCTTCGCTCGCAGCGAGGACCAACGTCATATTTTTCTGGTGCTGTTTGATCAAACATTTTGGTGTTTTATGATTTTTTGTTTTATTTGACCAAATGACAAGACATCTTGTCATCGGAGTTGAACGGGTTAAAAGTAGTTCGCATTCTTCGACTGAAGAAGTTTCCAACTGTTAAAAGAATGCCATACAACCCTGATCTATACGGGTGTCATCGAAGTCCGTAAGATATCAACCGTCATAAAAACTTATGCGGCCAATGCCCCACAAGGGGATTTGTTGCATATAGAAGGCTTAAAGTCTACCACAATGCCTTATCGATTCCCTGCCAAGCCTTTCGTTCTTCTTCTGCCGTCCCTGACCACCAATAACGTAGCAGAATTCTGATGAAGAACGAGTAGATACATCCAGAGGTTCCTCTGTTTTGGTTTAACTACGATGACCACCTTTTCGTCTGAGGATTACACCTGATCCGTATGGAAGAAGTCCAACCCTCGGACAATCTGCTACCGTTGCTGAGCACGGTTAAAATTAAGCCTTCGGTAATTGCTGACATCACAGCACGACATCACGCGTCGTAGTCCACCACTTCTGCACTCCATTCGCGCTAACCATTCACTCGTACAGGCAAAGAAGAGGAAAAACACTACAGATATCCTCTCGCACTCCTTACGCTATATATAATATATATATATATATTTTAGTTTTATATATATTTTTTTCTTTAATATTCTACGTAACAATGTCAACTCCAGGCACAGAAAGCTCAGTGCTTCAGACGTTCGTACTTCCAGCCGACTCAACAACGAGAATTTCCGTGGTCGTTCATCGATGTACAGTATATGATCAATTTTTTTTTTTAATAAAACACAAGTGGGATGTGTATGTGTGTATGTATACAAGTGTATACATACACACATACCTGACACAGTTTTGTGTTCTTGATATTCCCATTATTTTTTTTTTTTTTTGTCTGATAATCAAGTATAGGTTTAATTACAAATACAGAGACAAATTATAAGAACCTGATGCCCTCACCCGACTGTACAGCAAACGGACCCCTCAACGGAAGAGCCGCGCTGCTGAGCCAATAATGGCCGATTTATTCTGTGCAACCGCTACATACGACCACATCCGTAGGCGAGTGTGCACGTCGACATAAACAAATCTGCGACTGTGTCTGCGAGCACAGTAGCCTGTTTGGCGATTGCATGTGTATGTGTGAGGCCTGCACGGCCGTGCCACCGTTTCTCCTCCTCCTCCACTGCCGTAGATTGGGTTCCTCCCTGCTGGTAGTTATCGTTTCCTCCGTCGCGTCGACATGCCAGGGTTGGTGCTGTTGCCGTCAGCTAGCCATGGCAGCCAAAATTCACTGGAAAGACAACAGAACCACAGTTGTTACGTCCACTGTGTTTTACGATACACTGCAATACCTCTTCTGACTCATAAGAAACAAAGGATTACAAAGGAGGAGCAAGTTGACAAGAGACCTTTTGGTCCATAACTAGGTCGGGTGTGGAAAAAAATGATAATGATAAATAAATAAGAGAAAAATAAATAAAAATTATAATAATATAAATAATAATAAAATAAATAAATGCATAGGTATAGTTAAACAATAAACAAACACGTAAATAGTAATATCAAATTGACAAATAACTAATGATAAATAAAAATAAAGTACATAATAATAAACAAACAAATAATATAAAATAAATGGCAGTCATTACAACATCTTGCTTAGGTGTTTATCTAAACAAATCTTAAAGCTTTGAACTGAACTACATTGCACTGCCTCTGCAGGAAGTTTGTTCCATTCATTAACTACACGGTAGGAGTTGTTCCTACCCACTTCCAACACACATTCCGTGCCATACGATCAGGTACAAATCCAACACCAACCACTTGTCACTGG
Source organism: Oratosquilla oratoria (assembly GCF_046742065.1). Lineage (NCBI taxonomy): Eukaryota > Metazoa > Arthropoda > Malacostraca > Stomatopoda > Squillidae > Oratosquilla > Oratosquilla oratoria. The sequence goes on from NC_134788.1 coordinate 55,836,197, forward strand.
AGAAGGGGGGGGGAGCGCTTAGCTCATAAGAAAAGATTAAACAAAACACTAATGACTGAAATATTGATCTTACAACCTCATTAAAAACTGGTTTACATTTACTTGATTTCACCAAAAGTGTAAGTCTTAAAAAATTCGTACACATTGTGTATTTAACAAAAATCATTACACATACACACACATGAATTCTTATCTATGATAATTGGAAATCATACATACACATACATATACCAAGGCTTTTTCCCCCTTACAAGGGAGGTAGCCATAAAGTGTAAGTCTTAAAAAATTGATACACATTGTACATTTAAAACGATCATTACACATACACGCACTTGAATTCTTATCTATGATAATTGGAAATCAGGGATATGGATTAACCCATTCAACTCTGATGACAAGATGTCTTGTCATTTGGTCAAATAAAACAAAAAATCATAATAAAACAACAAAATGTTTGATGATCAAACAGCACCAGAAAAATATGACGTCATCAGTCCTCCTCGAGGAGGATTGATGACGTCATATTTTTCTGGTGCTGTTTGATCATCAAACATTTTGTTGTTTTATTATGATTTTTTGTTTTATTTGACCAAATGACAAGACATCTTGTCATCGGAGTTGAATGGGTTAAGTTGGAATGGAAGGTGACCATGAGGCTCAGCATGTATCATCAAGTGGAGAGTAGGAGACGGGACCCAACAAGCTATATCAGTGAGTCCTTGTTATATGGTACGTATGCATTCCTGAAAACCTTACCGCAAATTGAAATGAGCGTATACCGAACCCATTGTAACACGTAATAATAGGATACGAGTGGATACCGTATCTGTGAATTTTTCTTAGGATACGAGTGGATACCGTATCTGTGAATTTTTCTTACCGTAAATAGAATTGAGGATAGTAATTACCAAATACCGTAATTGTGAATTTGCCGGATAAAGAATTACCATATAAGGAAGACTCACTGTAAGGTAAATATACAAACACCTCACCTTACACTACCCTCGGCTATTCTAGTCTCACCAAATTACAACACTTTGTAGCAAGGTCATGCCTTGAAGATTTGTTCTTTGTAGAATTCGCACACCATAAATCATTATCTGTATTAATATTGTCACCCTGCTAAAACTTGCATTATGGAAATATAACATTATTTACATCTCTCATATCTATATGTAAATGTCTGTCAATGTTAGTATTACTATTACATAACGTAAAAATCATAATATGTAAGCAAATGTATTCGTGGTGATATAAAATGTTCTCTGTAGAATTCACGCACCATAACTCATTATCTGTATTATCACCACCCTGCTAAATCATACATTATGGAAATTAACACTAACCCCATCCATATGGTGACGCCTACATAGGCGTCATGAGGAGCAAGTGGGTATGCGAGGGTGCCGACATCGGCGTCTTGATTATATTTATTGTAGTTGTACCTGCGTGACCCCCATACTCTGTAAACTGGCTTCATCATATTTTCTATGGTTATCAAATTCATGGGTGAAAGAGAAAATGATTAATACAGCGGTGACTTTATTTTTTATGATGCAAGTATTGTGACGCAACATCACACGTCTGGCAGCTAATGCTGCCCGCGAGATTTTGGCCCGTATTGAAGGGGTTAATACTGTTACGGCTCTCATATCTGTGTAAATGTCTGCAAATGTTAGTATTATTATTCCATAAAGTATAAATCGTAATACGAAAACAAATGTATTTGTGGTGATATAAAATGTTTCATATGTCCTCCTTACTGTTTTGCCGACGAGACATCTGATTTGTTCACCTATCCTTCGCATTATATTTCCAATAAACAGTCCTGAGAGAATTGAAGTTTGATTAATTCCTGTCTCTCGCTGACTTGTACCTTACGTTGTAACCTAACACTACTCGAGAGCCTTGTGTCTCCTGCACAAGAGACCTCGGGCAACTGATGGATCGAATCTATCATACGGCAACTCTCTCTTCATCCACTTGGAATATTCTATAAACCAGATACGAGTCTTCAGTCATCAACTCTTCATCCGTTTCAACTCTCCCTCCTTTCGCTCCTTTTACGCAGTAATGGTTAAACACATACCAAGGGTGCCCTTATAAGGGCGGTAGCCAAAGTCAAAAGGCATAAATCTACTCACACCCATTTCATCCCCACATCCACTCCACTCCCATCCACCACCCCTCTCTCCCTCCTTCTTTTTGTGGCTCCTGGATGATGGGCCATCCCTGCATCTTGCCCACTGCCCTGGGTCAGAAGCAATGCAGCAAGACACAGCACATCCACAGCAAGGCAACTTCATTAATTTGGCGAACCCATCTCTCCATCCCCTCATGCAGAAAAGGAGAAGACGGGGAGAAATCCCTTCGAGCTGCATCAATTTATTTCTCACTCACCATACCCATTCCACCTCATTCATCACAGCATCATCCATATGCAACCATTCTCCATCCACCCCTGTCTTCTGTCCTCTCCCATCCTTCCTCAACAGACATTCCTCTCTTTTGTAATGTCCCTTTCACCCCATCCATCCATCTTATCCTAGGACGCACCCTCATATTCACTCCTCCCACACCTCTTTTACTAATCTTTCTTCATTCATTCTTTCCATGTATCCAAACCGATAATAATAGCTCTTGCGAGTTCCTTCGTCATCTTCGTCACCCAGCCACGAATGCACATGCCGTCGCACGCACCTTGGAGTGTAGGTGGCGAGTGCGTGTCCGAAGGCACAGACTGGCACTGAATCGTCCACGTGGAGGTATCGGGCGGAGTCTGGCATCGGCCATAGGGACAGGTCGCAAGGCTCCTGGCTGTCCCCTCCACCCTGCCGCCCCTCGTACCGCTCACGCAAACGCTCGTATCGCCGCTGCTCCCGCAAACGCTGCAAGTCCCATCTGAAATGGAGGGAAAAAATTTAAATTCACGAACTTCGTTGCGGTTATGGTTACACCCGCGAGATTACAAAGGCGGAACATGCCGACAGGAGACCTTTTGGCCCATAACTAAGTCGGATGAAAAAAAAATATATAAAAAAAAAATAATAATAATAATAAATAAATATATAAAATAATGATAATGGATGGACACAGGAGAGGGATGGGGCAAAATGAAAGAAGAGGAGGGGAGAGTTGAAAGTACATTGTGAGAATACATGGGGATAATTAATCAATTAATAAATCATTGGCTTGATTTCCACGCAATGGAAAACCTGCGGCCCCCACAGTGGCCAGCAAATCTTCAGATCCTCCTGTAGATCTCTCTGGGAAGATACGTTGGACTGTTGTCTGTCATGTGTGAGTATGGGACTGTATCTACGTCATCAACAGAAAATGGTTGACAGAGGGAGTGGAGGGTTGACAGCTTCTCATGTGTTAACAAGTTGAAATTGATTGAGAGTAAGAAACAGTTGAAGTTGATCAAGAGAGAATAAGAAACAGCTGAAGTTGATTGAGAGAGAATGAAACAGTTGAAGTTGACTGACAGAAACATAGTTGAAGTTGAGAGAAACAGTTGAAGTTGATCAAGAGAGAGTAAGATACAGCTGAAGTTGATTGAAAGAAACATAGTTGAAGTTGATCGAGAGAGAGTAAGAAACAGTTGAAGTTGATCGAGAGAGTACGAAACAGTTGAAGTTGATTGAGAGAAATAAACAGTTGAAGTTGATCGAGAGATAAAGAAATTGAAGTTGATCAAGAGAGAGTATGAAACAGGTGAAGTTGATTGAGAGAAAGAAACACAGTTGAAGTTGATCGAGAGAGAAAGAAACAGTTGAAGTTGATCAAGTTTGAGTAAGAACCACAGTTGAAATTGATGGTTCTACTATAAAAAGTCAAAATGCATGAACTCCAAAATCCCGTTTAGCGGAAATTGATGGTAAAGGTTTGTCAATGTGTTATGCCTTCCGAGAACGTAGAAAACATGGAGTTGATGCAGCCTGTCTGTTGAGACCCCAATATAACAGTGAGACAAGATTAGACCGCCTTAAGAATCAGGTTCATTTCTTTTTGTCAATTCCAAAAGATACCAAAATTGTGGAGAGAGAGAGAGAGCGAGAGAAAAAAAAAAAAAAAAAGTTAATGCATTCTGCCTTTTTATGGCACAGGTGTCTGCCCCTCAAGGCTGCAACTCCTGACGGAGGTGATGCGGTTGATGAGTTTCAAATATGGAAAGTTTCAAGATCCACCTCACAGGACCCTATGCACTGGTCATTGTTCCTTGTCTGGGGGTGTGATTTTATATATATATTTATTTTCATTTATTTATTTATTTATTTATTTATTATTATTATTATTTTTTTTTTTAGGGAAATGTAATGGAGGTGAATCATTCACCACTACATTTCCCTAAAAAAAAAAATATATATATATATATATATATATACACGTGTGTATAATCATAATAAAATAAATCACCATTAAAAAAAAAAAAAAAAAAAAAAATACCCTCTCCCCACAAAATAAATACATACACTCCCCCCCCAACCCCCCCCCCCCCAAAAAAAAAAATATATATATAGCAGTAAATGAGAAAATTAATCTGAGAGAGGAAGCAGCTGAGGATTGGGAAGATCTGAAGGAAATAATTAAAAGGTGTAGCAGAAGAAACGTTAGGAACAAAAATGTTGGGAGGAAGTAAGAAAAGACATATACCATGGTGGACAGAGGAAGTAAAGTGTGCAGTAAAAGAAAAAGTGAAGGCACTTAGAAAGTGGTTGAGACATAAAACACCTGAAACAAGAATAGAGTATGTCACTTCAAGAAATAAGGCAGAAGAAGCGAAGAGAACAGCACAACAAAATGTTTGGAAGAAGTTAGGAGAGACAATAGAACAAGATCTAAAAGGTAGTAAGAAGAAAATCTTTGGATTAGCAAAACCATATAGGAAAGATAAGAGTATGGTGCATAACATTAAAGATGACAAAGGTAATGTTATTTTAGAACCCAACAAGATAAACGAGAAATGGCAGAGTTAATTTAAAAACCTACTGAATGTGGGAGGTGAAGACATAGATGAAGGTATAGAGAACGAAGAGGACATTAAAGAGAGACAAGACCAAGATGATGAAATAACAAGAAATGAGCTACAAGAAGCCTTGAAGAAGATGAAAAACGATAAAGCACCGGGGTGTGATGCCTTACTGATCGAGCTGATAAAGGAGGGAAGCAATGCCCTAAAAGAGAAGATATTGACACTATTAAACAAGGCCTGGAGAGAAGAAGAAACTATTCCACAAAGTTGGGGTAAGACCATTATACTACCGGTCTATAAAGGTAAAGGCGACTCAGGTTTCTGTAGTAATTACAGAGGTATCTCTCTCATCAATCAAGTAGCTAAACTTTATGAAAGAATCCTAGAAAAGAGAGCAAGAATAGTGATAGAGCCAAAACTAGGAGAAGAACAGTTTGGATATAGAAAAGATAGAAGTACATCTGACCCCATTTTTATTTTAAGAATGGTCATGGAAAAATGCTGGGAGTATAACAAAAATTTGTATTGTGCTTTTATAAACTTGGCAAAAGCATTTGACTGCCGTTCCAAGAAACAAATTATGGAAATGTTTAGTGGAGGAGTATAAAATGACAAGCAAACTGCAGAAAGCCATAGAGAGTACATATAAGCCATGTTCGTGTCTTGTTAGAACTGGTTATGAGAAAGATGAATGGTTTGATATAACAACAGGAGTGAAACAAGGAAGTGTTTTGTCCCCATTATTATTCATAGCATATATGGATAGCATTATCAAAAAGTATAAAAAGAGAATAAGAGATCAAGGAGAAGGGGATGGAGATATACTGTGTATGCAGATGACATTGCCTGCTGGAGTAACGACAGATTACAGTTAGAAAGAGCTCTAAATTGTTGGAAAAGATGCTTTAATGAGGCGGGACTAAGCATTAATATTCAGAAGACTGAAATACTAACCATCACAAAAGAAAATTATGACATTGCAGAAATAATGATTGAAAATGAAAATGTTAAAGAAGCACATTGTGTTAAGTATCTGGGAAGCGTATTTACAAAAGATGGATGCAAGAATAGGGAAGAGATAACTGAAAGAATATCAAAGTACAGTAGAGGTGTCTGAGCCTTGTACCCTATCCTAAAAGATATAAATGTACCTATGGAGGCAAAGAAAACTATTTTTGAATCAGTTTTGGTACCGATTTTAATGTATGCTGCTGAAAGCTGGACATTAACATCAAGAGACTGGAGCAGAATTCAGTCGGCAGAAATGAAAACGTTGAGAGCAATAGTAAATAAAACCAAAAGAGATCGAATTAGAAATGATGAAATAAGAGAAATGATTGGAGTAAAATCAACTAGAAGCAAAATAGAAAAGGCACAACAAAGGTGGCTTGGGCACATGGAGAGAATGGATGAAGAGAGAATTGCAAAAAAAAAAGATGGAACTGGAGACTAGAAGGTAGCAGATCTAGAGGTAGACCGAAGAAAAGATGGAAAGATGGCGTTGAAGAAATCCTAGAGGCAAATGGATTAGGAAAAATAGAGGATATGAGGGAAGAAGGAAGCTTTGAGAGAACAATCTGGAGAAGTGTGCAGGCCCGCCTGACAGGCTGAAAGCCTACCTGGGAGCAGAAGTAAGAAGTAATAATAATAATAACAAAATAAATACATACATATACCAAGGGTTTTGTCCCTATTACAAGGTAGGTAGCCAAAGTCAAAATGTATAATTCCACTTCCACCCATTCCACTCATAACTCCACTCCCCTCTAAACACCCCTTCCTCCCCTCTCATCTTAGCTCCTCATGGATGACAGGTCATACATGTAACCCGCCCACTGCCTTGGGGGGTCAGAAGCAATGCAGCAATACACAGCACATCCACAGCAAGGCCACTTCATTTAATTGGCCACTATTATTATTATCATAGTGTTAGATCTGCCCAGGAAAATAATGTGTTATTTCAACACAAAGCAGTATACAACCATCATAATGATTGGTCTAAGGCAACAATTTTAGCCAAAGGGAAGAATCTACATGAAAGGAATATAATAGAATCGTGCTTAATATCAGGCACTTTTGATAAAAGTATAAAGTTAAGTTATGGACATTTTAAATGTGATAAATTGTTAACCTAAATGGTGACCAAGATGTTCCCGCCGGATTGAACCATGTGTGTTGGGTCAGGTCAATGGAGGTAAGGTCAACCCCCCCCCCCACATTGTATTGTCTCCCCCCTACGGTTGCTACCTGACACTTACACTTAAACACAACTCCATATCTCATTTAGTTTGAAGATGTAATATACGTAAGTACTGTCTACAAGTTTCTCTTCTCCAGTGATTATTTTGCATATATATATATATATATATATATATATATATATATATATATATATATGTACAACACTGAATGTGTCCCAGTGATTAGAGATACATTTTAACAACCACAACGCACTTTAATTCTAAGCCATCAACATCGGGAGACCCGATGGAGTTACATGCAGAAATTGAAATATGGTTCTGTCGAGGACTCAAACTCAGGGGTCATATGACAAGTGCTGTAGTAACTAACCAACTACACCATCAGGAGAGATGGCGTAGTTGGTTAGTTACTACGGCACTTGTCATATGATCGCTGAGTTCGAGTCCTCGGCACTACCATATTTCAATTTCTGCATGTGGCCCCATTGGGTCTCCCGATGATGATGGCTTAGAATTAAAGTGCGTTGTGGTTGTTAATATATATATATATATATATATATTGTACAGCCGTGACAATCACATAGCGTGGAGCGTGCATGGTGTCGCACACGACCTGACGCTTCTCTGCCTGTGTGACCCTGCTTGACCCGGCCTAACCTAACCCGGTGCAATTGTATAATTACACACCACGGGTAACTTACCCATGTGGTATATATAGCGGCTCCTGCCACATGTAAAATCAGTTCACTCGTACCTTACGATAAAGGGAGACAAACTCACCAAAACCTCTTTCTATTCACCAATAGTAGCCTCACTACAATATATATACATATATATATATATATATATATATATATAACCTTTTTTGGCAGGGTAAGAATTGGGAGAACAACGAAAGGGAGAGCCGTACAAACGTAAAAAATTCGTGAAGGGCGGGAATGGGACAAAGGTGGAGGACCACCGTTCTTATTCGTTACGTCACTCACCTCTTCCTTCTCTTCTCGTCCTGTTCGTGTTTAGCGTGTCTTTTGTTGAAAATCTCGTCATCCAAGTTCTCTGTGCCCTCCATCACATATAGACTGGTGAGCAAGCGCTTCCGCCAACGTGGGATCTGGAGGAATCGAACAAAAAAAAAAATAAATACATGGAACAGCTTTGAAGGTGATGTAGCCCAAGTTTAAACAATACACGAGTTTAGATCTAAATACGACAACTAGAAATCAAGGATATAGAGTTAAGTTTAAACCATACAGAAAATTAGAGAATGAGAGATGGGATCTAATGACTATTATACTCCTTTCCTGTATATTGCAATTACGTAAACACATGGCCAAGGAAGTCATCTACGGTGAGACCTCTCATTATTGGATGTTCATTGGCTGTGTTTGTGGTGTTTTCGCTGTGTTTTCTGTGTTTTTGTTGCTGTTGTTTAGTGTGTCCAATCACTATACCACCCAAAAACCACTCCAAAACACCGAAAACACAGCTAATTAACATCCGTTATTGAGAGGTCTCACAGTATATAACAAAGATTTTTTCCCTCTTATATGGGGGGTAGCCATGACAAAGCCATGTACCCGCTCCCAAGGAATCGAACAAATACGAGGTCCTATTTCTTATACAACAGTAATGATCACCTCTATGGATTGGGAAGGTATACAGAAATAGAAACCGCTACAGCCTTTGGCCTGCGTCTATAAATTGCAAACACACGTACGAAGCGATGCCTCACCTCGACAACGTTTTGCGTAGGTTCCTCTCCGCCTGACAGCTCTTCGCAAGGAATGTTTGGCGTCGGGAGAAAATATGGCAGAGTGGTGGTCAGGACACCCTCTCCGCGCACGATTTTGGAATCCTGGGGCTGGCCTGCCAGGAGGAGCAAAGGGGAGTGAGAACAAAGTCGGATTTTGGTACGAACGTCACTTAACGAAAACAATTATCAGACCAATTAAATATAATCATAAAAAAATAAATAAATGTTATCCTCATTACTTTCAAGGTTGCTCTGGCTGGCGGGGCGGGGAATAAGACAAAATAAAATTAACTGTAGCTATATCGATTTTCAGTACACAAAACAAAACACTAAGTTCAGGGACACATCATTTCTTAGCTCGAATTATAAACCTAGAGAGAGAAGTAGAGAAAGAGAGGGAGGGAAAGAGGGAGAGAGAGCAAAAGAGAGAGACACAAGAGGGGAGGGAGGGCAAGAGAGAGAGAGAGAGAGAGAGAGAGAGAGAGAGAGAGAGAGAGGGTCCACACATATATCAAAAAGCCCTTTCCCCCTTTTGAAGGGTTTGCCTAACCAAGGCATACAACCTGCCTTTACCCATCCCACAGATGCTTAAATATATGCAGAAAAACCACCAAGGAAAATAAAATGATGACCGAGCACTTTCATCTACTTAGACATCTTCAGGGTACCCTGAAAATGTCTAAATAGACGAAAGCGCTCAGTCATCATTTTATTATTTTCCTTCGGTGGTTTTTCTGCATATCTAGAATCACAAGTTCATGTGATTCCTTATGCATATGAATAAGTAATAAAATAAAACAAATCATAATAAAGTAGAATATTGAACTACATCCAAACTCGCAACCCAACTGTTGTTGTGACATCACATTTTCCGTCAATTGACAGTGCAAAGACTTCGTACATACACACAAAATCACGTCAATGGTTGTGGCATCTACCCAATAGCTGTAAAATTCATCCACATCTGCTCAGATGTGGAGGAACTTCGTGGCGAACAATATATCATACCCACTGTCTGGCAACAGCTGACTGGCTTGAGCTGTTGCCATATTGTGTGCAGGTTGCATGCAGACTTCAGTGAGAGAGAAAAGAAAAAAAAAAAAATCTATATACCAAGGCTTCTTCCACCTTTATAGGGGGGTAGCCAAGGCAAAGCCACCCCCCCACACACTCCCGTCCACCACCCTTGTTTCCCTCACATCTTAAATAAAATAAAATAAAATAACTGGAAGACGTTGGTTCATACTTATCTAACTATAAGAGTGGTTCTCAAACTATGGGTCAGGACCCAAAGTTGGGTCACGAGATCAATTTTGATGGGTCGCAGGGACAAAGGGAAATTCTCACATTTCCAGAGTATTTCAAATACTTGACTAATTAAATTATTCTTTTAACTGCACATTACTTATATAATGAGTGTTCATCCTCTGTTAATTTAGTTTTGTTAAAGAAAATCTGTACACATCATTTTTTTTTTCCAAAGTAAAGTGTATATACCACTGTCCATTTTGTTTCTCTTGACTTTATTCTGGGTTGTGAAGGATTGAAATGTTCCAAATAGGGTTGCTCACGAACAAGTTTGAGAGCCACTGAACTATAACAATGCACACAAACCTATGGTGAAACATTTTTATATAGACTGCATAAAAAGTATAAATGGAAATGCTAAGGCATCCACATTAACAAAAACATTACAAATAAAAGTTACTAAAAGTGTTGCCACATTGTAAAACATTCTATACAAAGACTGTTCCTCTTCTTCCAAGTTATCTATTAAGCCTCCGTCATACATACACGACTCAAGCAAGTTCATTTGAGTAGAAATGACTTAGGTTCCATTCATTTTTCAAATCTCCAAGTGTCGCAGGACTCACAGTAATGGATTTAAACTGAATAAAATTAGATTTAAGGAAATAGGCAAGAATTGGTTTACTAATAGGGTGGTTGACGAATGCAATAGACTTCGTAACCCTGTAGTAAGCGCTGAAACTATCAGTTGTTTTAAGAAACGATTAGACAACTTTATGGATGGGGATGACAGGTGGTGATGGATACGGAGCTGCCTAGTGTAGGCCTTATGGTCTCTTGCAGTCTCCTTCATTATTATGTTTTTATGTTGCATCATAACTTGAGGAGCTGAATGACGAACTAAGAGAAGTTACATCTATATGGATATTCGACTGTCGATTCCTTAGGGAAATCTAGAATACTGTAAACAAAATCATCTTCCTGCTATTCAAACTGGCTACATTTGATGAGAATTTTGAGCGAGTGACGGGTTTTACCTCGGATTTTCATTAGTATTTCTTCGTCAAGAACGTTTCAAACAATGTGGTCACACTCAAACATGGGACGATTCAAAGTGGCAATTGCCGACCAAATGGTCTGAGCAGACACCATATTTTCATTAGTATTTCTTCGTCGAGAACGTTTCAAACAATGTGGTCACACTCAAACATGGGACGATTCAAAGTGGCAATTGCCGACCAAATGGTCTGAGCAGACACCACATGTGGATGAAACCTTTATTAAAAGAACATTTCGTCTGCTGAAGCTTTTTCAATTATGTATGTGTAGAATATGATCTCTAAGCTATTTACACATCTTGGAATGGATAACCAAGGAACACTAGGCTCGGACATTGGACAAGCCTGTAGTGATAAAGATTTTAACCACTTCAGTAAGACTCAAATTCTTGTGCGCAGCATCGGCTGCCATATGTAATTTGCACCACACTACTTGCATTATAAAAATATAAAGTCACTGCTGTATTACTCACTCTCTTTTACTCTGAGTAATAATAAACACAGAAAGCATGATCAAACCAGTTCACAGAATCTGGGGCTAACTCATGTACAACTACAAAAATATATATATGTAATCAAGACACTGACGCCAGCATCCTTGCGTACCCACTTGTGCCTCATGACGCCTACGTAGGCATCGACATACCAAAGTGGTTAAGTGGCACCCTGTGGGATACCGTGGCCCATCCCTTCATCATCCGCAATGGGACATATAAAAAACAGTCATATTCTACATATATGTTCTTGAAAAAGCATCAACTAACAAAACGTCATAATTTCAACCTCTTCCGTATGATGACGATGCCAATGTAGGACGAGGATGCAAGCATCGGCGTCCTGATTTTATTTATTTTGTAGTCTTAGTTGAAAGAGCCCATATTCTGTGAACTTGCTTATGATCCTTTTTTCTGTAGTTATTAAAGTATTCAGAGTGAAAGGGAACTAATAATAAAGCTCTAACTTTATGTCTTATAATGCGAATGTTGTGATGCCTCACCAAATCATCTTACATCAGGCACCTGATGCTGCGCTCAAGAATTTTATTCATATTGAAGAGGTTTGGGTTTCATCTTCATATGGTGTTTACTTTAACTTAAGTTTCATCTTCATGTGGTGTTTAACTTAGGTTTCATCTTCATAAGGTGTTTAGTCTAACTTAAGTTTCATGTTCATAAGGTGTTTACTCTAACTTAAGTTTCATGTTCATGTGGTGTTTACTTTAACTTAAGTTTCATCTTCATGTGGTGTTTACTCTAACTTAGGCTTCATGTTCATGTGGTGTTTACTCTAATTTAGGTTCCATGTTCATATGATGTTTACTCTAAGTTTCATCTTCATGTGGTGTTTATTCTAACTTAGGTTTCATCTTCATGTGGTGTTTAAGTTGCATGTTCATGTGGTGTTTACTCTAACTTAAGTTTCATCTTCATATGGTGTTTACTGTAACTTAAGTTTCATCTTCATGTGGTGTTTACCCTAAGTTTCATGTTCATGTGGTGTTTACTCTAAGTTTCATGTTCATATGGTGTTTACTCTAACTTAAGTTTCATCTTCATGTGGTGTTTACTCTAAGTTTCATGATCATGTGGTGTTTAACTTAGGTTTCATCTTCACATGGTGTTTAACTTAAGTTTCATGTTCATGTGGTGTTTACTCTAACTCAAGTTTCATCTTCATGTGGTGTTTACTCTAAGTTTCATCTTCATGTGGTGTTTACTCTAAGTTTCATGCTCATGTGGTGTTTACTCTACACTCAAACATGCCATACTCATACTAACACTGCTTGTTATGGGAGCAGAGCAATAACACACAAACTACAAATATAAATGATGAAAACTTCTAACTATTTCCTGGTCCCCAACTGGAATGCTCGGAAATAAGTCATGCGGCAAAAACGAAGCAAAGGTGCGGTTGTTTCTTGGTTACCAGCTGAAATATTTTGTAACGAGTCTTGAAAAAAAAAAAAAAAAAAAAAAAAAAAAAAAAAAAAAAAAAAAAAAAAAAAAAAAAAAAAAAAAAAAAAAATTGGGAACCACTTTTGTGATCAATCCCTCATTATAACTTTACGATCTCCTTAACCAGTTTTGTGACCACACAGTCTCTATAATAAGCAGCACAATTTGTTTTTTTAACTCGTCTCTGAACAGCTCGTAAAAGTACGAGAGGTCCTCACAGTCGTCATTTATTGACAATAATATTGTCAGCGTTTTGTTGACAACTGCAACCTTTGCTTTCTGTATTGACCCAATAACCCAATTATTCACACCAGTAGTTCAAATTGTCTGGGACTTTGGGATAAGTGACAAGCAACAATCATTATCAAGACTGCTATGTGGAGTAAAACGACCCCAAAGCACATGAGCGAGCGACACTCGTTATCAAGGCCGATAAGAGGAGTAAAACGACCCCAAAGCACACGAGATTGCGGGGTTGCGACCAATACCGAAATCATCTGACAAAACATGTGTGGACAATCGAACCAAAAATATGTTATTTTCTAAGAATTCTTGTATATTCTTTTAATTATAGTTTTTTAACGTCAGTCAGAAACGAACACGTATGTGTGTAGTTCAACTATTAGTCCAGGCGCGGATACAATGGCCCCCCCCCCCCAATGCCCCGAGTATGGTTCACTCATCTTGAATTTGATTCTCCTTGGATAAACACTTTTTAGTGCGAATTTATGATTTGAATTATATTTGTGAATTATATATGATTTTACATACAATTACAAGCAAAACAGACTAAGGTTTCTGGACTAATCTCCAAGCCAACAGCATTATTCTTGGGGTTGAAATATCAGCATGTTTCAAGTATCAGTTGTTGCTTATTGGTTCGGGCCTGCCCCAAATATCATTCCTGGATCCGCGCCTGTATTAGTCCTACTACATCAGTGTGTCAAGTTGGTTAGCAGACTCATACAAAGCAAGACTTTTTCCGTTGTCACAGCCAACACGTAAACATATCTTCACACTTCCCAATTGTCTTTTCTGTAACGAAACTAAACCCTTATTTGTTTCAAACACCATAAATGAGCAGAGTAGAACTCGGAACTTTGTCTGGGCACATCACGACAAAAATGTGTTCCCATCAAGAGGACAAATTGAGAATTAGTCACTCGAAAACCATCCTATTCACACAAGTATCGAGGAACCTTCACATCAAGCCAGATTACGTGACTGACATAAGCTGTGTAACGGGTCTCTCTGCTTAGTGCTACACAGGTAAAAACTGAGTATGTCTGGCAAAAAAAAAAAAAAAAAAAAAAAAAAAAAAAAAAAAAAAAAAAAAAAAAAAATAATAATAATAATAATAATAATAATAATAATATTAAAAAATAAATGAATAAACAAATAAAAATAAAATGAATAAATGTTATCTGTTTCTTGTACATAATTATGTGTTGCTCACACAAGAGAGGAATGACAGTGGAGAACCTAGAACGATGGGGAGACGACCGTTCTCTTCATCTAGCCAAAGAAGATCCCAAGGAGCTCGTGGGAGGTGCTGAACTACGACCATGGTTGTCACCTTCGCCCTAAGTGCTCTGCATTTACACCAAGCGAGCCTCGGATGATTCTCTTCAACCATTGGGAGTTCGTTTGAGTAGAAACGACATCAGTTACAATATATATATTTTTTCAATCTTCAGAAGTCAAATTACCTTTGCATTATATACTGAGAAACAAAATGGCAAAATGAACGGAGACCTTTACAAATGTTAGATTGGCGAAGTGTTCGTAGAACACTGCAAGCAAAGTTTTCTTCTAGACATTCAAATTTGCACCATTTGGTGAGAATCGGCCTGACTCATTCAGTGTAAACAGTCAGCAGCAAACACCAACCTCCAATGTACGACATTGTAAAAAAAAAAAAAAAAAATCAATATCCAATTAGGACACAGAAAACAAAATTTAGCAAAGAGATGGTATCAATAAATTAACAATTAAGAGAGAAAAAAAATCATCCAATTACAACACAGAAACAACAAAATGTAGCAGAGATGGTATCAATAAATTAACAATCTCCAATGTGCAACATAGGATCAAGTTAGACTGAACACAGAAAAAAAAAACAAAAAAAATCCAATTAGGACACAGAAATGACAAAATTTAGCAAAGAGATGGTATCAATAACTTAACAACCTTCAATGTGAGACGTAGAATCAAGCTGGACTGAACACTGTATTAAAAAAAAAAATACAATTATGACACAGAAATAATAAATTAACAACCTCCAATGTGCGACATAGAATCAAGCTGAACTGAACACTAAATAAAATTAAATAAATAAATATAGAATAAAAAATAAACAACCAGTTAGGGCACAGAGACAACAAAATTTAGTGAAGAGATGGCATCGATAAATTAGCAGGATAAAAATAACATCCTTGTGGAAGAAGTATTAATGTGCAAAGACACGGCAAAAATAACAAACATGAGAATTACGACAAAACTGGTCCCAAAAGAGATTTTGTGGTAATTTACGTCCCCTACGAACTAGGGTTTGGAACAACACAGTTCTTGGGTTTTCATCTACATAAGCAAGGTTTGCACGCTACGATAAATTGTAGCATTTTATTGTAATGAAAAGGTTGTTACAATTTGTCATTACGTGTAAACAGGAGATTGTAGCGATTTATCGCTACAATCTCCTGTTTACACGTAATGACAAATTGTAACAACCTTTTCATTACAATAAATCGCTACAATTTATCGTAGCGTGTAAACCTTGCTATCAGGACAAATCCACATTTACATAGTCAATTTGTATGCATGTAGAACAGTCCAAAAACATTGAAAATACAAGTGCAGTAGTAAAGCCATAAACGTGCTATGTTTACCCACAATTCCACACTTAGAAACGAAAAACTAAAACAGATCCGTTCAGCAGATTTTATTTTGACAATCTCAAATTCATTCCGTTTGTGGAATGTTGCCGCAGAAAAGTTAGGACTGTCATAATTATCTGCTCGAAAAGAAATTTAAATGTCTGCAACACGATGGTCGATAGTTTTCCGTTTCAAGGCATTATGGAAGTGTGGGCAACTTTAAGGTGCCGTCCCCCCAAGCATAAACACACACAAGCAAGTAGTTTACCTCGTGTTTCTCTCCTCCTGCCTGCTTGATCTATGACACAAGACAAATTTATATTAGTTGCTGTCACATACACAAGAAACCTACGAGGGTACCACACTGGGCTATTTTCCCTCCAACCTCGGATTCGTTGACAGTGCCGCCCACCTTCAGCACTGTGAAATCACTCTCTGGCAAAGTGTTTTGTTTTCTCAACAATTGACACAGAATGTTATTTAAATAACCCATTAAACTCCGATGACAAGATGTCTTGTCATTTGGTCAAATAAAACAAAAAATCATAAAACACCAAAATGTTTGATCAAACACCAGAAAAATATGACGTCAGCGAAGCGAGGACTGACGTCATATTTTTCTTGTGTTTGATCAAACATTTTGGTGTTTTATGATTTTTTGTTTTATTTGACCAAATGAAAATCATCTTGTCATCGGAGTTTAATGTAAATTATTCTCCTTTTGCATATCAAATTCCTCCCCAAAAACTTCCGGCTGCACAGCTGCTCCGAGAGTTGGAGGAAAAATATCCCAGTGTGATAAGCCTTTACGGTAACAGAAAGCTGAATTCTATCCCAAGACACAAGTCTAAAAAATTTCGTCTACGTGAAATATTTCATTAATCTTGTTCCGCATAATGTCAAATGGCTCTTTGACCTCCACAGGACAACGGCCCCCACTCCCTAAATACTCCCCACAATGTGGTCTTCATAAAACCCAAACAAGTAAAACGTAGTCCTAAACTTCAAACAAATCCGAGTAACAACAATTTCGTACATCATATACTTGTCATGATCACTTTAGGAATTTGTTCTCGCTAACAATAGGTAATTTTACCTAACTTCAAGATGTATCCAGATACTGTATATTTCTAATGCCTTCCTGTTACATTTGAAGTACAAGTATATACATATACCAAGGGCTCTTTCCCCTTTAAAGGGAGGTAGCCAATGTCAAAGGCATAAAATCCACTCCCACCTATTCCACCCCCACATACTCAACTCCCATTCACCACCCCTCCCTCCCTCCCTCTTTTCTTGGCTCCTACTGGATGACAGGTCATCCCTACACCTTGTCCACTTCCCTGGGTCAGAAGCAATGCAGCAATACACAGAACATCCACATCAGGGCTGCTTCATTTAATCGGAGACACCCATACCCTCATGCAGAAAAAGAGAGGACAGGGAGAAATTCCTTTGGGCTGCATCAAAATATTATTCACACATACTCCCTCACCCACACCCATCCCCCACCTACTCCCTTCCGTGCATCATCCATACACAACCTTTCTCTATTCACCCCTATCTTCTGTCTCCTCCCTCCCTTCCTCAACAGACATTCCCCTCTTTCCCCTTTCACCCCATCCACCCATCTCATCCTTGGTCACCCCCCATGTTCACTCCCTCCACCTCTGCCTTCCACACCTCTTTTACTAATCTTTCTTCACTCATTCTTTCCATGTGTCCAAACCATCCTAATACTCTTTCATCAACCCTATCTCCCAGCTCCCTTTCCACCCCTTTTCTCCTCCTCATCTCTTTGTTTCTCACACTACCCAGCTTATCAACTCCTACCATACTTCTCAGGCATTTCATTTCAAACACAATTAAACTCTCCCTCTCTTATGTTCTATGCTTGTCCCATATGATGCTGTCAGCACAATCATCCCTTTATAGAATCTCCTCTAAGCATCCATTCCCAAATGTCTATTTCTCATTACACTTTCCCCTTAGGCATTTACTTGCTTCTCGCAATCTACATTCTAGCCTCCACCTCCACTTCTCCCTTTCCCTCCACATTCGCACCCAAGTATCTAAAGCTATCCACTTCCTCCAGTCTCTCCCCCTTCATACTCAGTTCCAATTTACTGCCATCCTCTCCCCTTGCAAACAACAACTGGCTTATCTCCTATTTTTCTCTTTTTTCTTTAACTATCTCCAGTCCCTGGACCACTACCCTTGCATTCACCTCTCGCACCACCCCATCCATGTATAAATTGAACTGCCACGACAATGACACATCCTTGGTGAAGTCCCATCTTTACCTCAAACCATTCACTCTCTTCAATTCTAACACAGGCTCTACTACTCTCATAAAAACTCTTGACAGCTCCTAGAAGCTTTCCTCCTATCCCATATATCTGCAAAACCTCCCACAATGCCTTCCTGTTTACCCTGTCATAAGCCTTTTCCAGATCCATAAAAGCCCAAAAAACATCCTTACCTTTTCCTATAGCTTTCTCAAATATCTCCCGTACCACGAAAATCTGATCCACACAACCCCTTCCTGTCCTAAACCCACACTGTTCCTCACCAATTACTCCCTCTGTTCCTCTCCTAATCCTCTCAATCAAAATCCTCCCATAAGCCTTCTCAACTACACTCAACAAATGATCCCTCTGAAACTACTACACTCACACTTGTCCCCCTTTCCCTTGTAAAGTGGAAATATATATCACATCTGCTCCCTTTTTTGCCTCCTTTATCTTATGCTTTACTTCTCTTTGTACCTCTCATATGATTCTCTCATCCTATTTTGTAACCAATTTGTGAAAGCTCATTTCTTCCCTTCTACAACCTTCTCTGCTTCCTCATCCCACCATTCACGACAGCCACAGTATAAGGAAGTAGCCTAATTTCTCGATGAATTTATTTCCTCTATCATTTCTCGATGAATTGATTTCCTCCATCACAAAATGATGTGTGGCTCTGGTCTGTAGGGGTGCCCCATATAGACCCTGCATGATGGTGATTCTAACCTCACAATAACATATATCCAACAGCCCAGACAGGGGGCAATACCCCATACTGGGACTAATACCCCCAAACAGGGAAATTAATTAATAACCCAAAACTCACAACTATAACTAAAGAATTCCCTTTGACTACAATTTAGATCTGGGAGTGACCTCGGATCTCAAGAAACTAATACTGGCTAGGAGCATGAAGATGCGTTTTTCCCATCAGATTCAGTTTAACACTGTGAACCTCACAGAGGACTTTGTGGCCAGGAATTTAATGAACCATGCCCTTGGTCCAACACGCTGGCAGCTGAGTCCAAACTGCCACCACCTTGACCTTTGCCCTAAGTACTGACGCTCTAACCTGCTTGGCCAGCGAGCATCCGGTTTCGATATCGGAACTTTTACTGTTGATATACTAATCTAGCATAAATCAACCACACAATCTATCCCCTTGTTCACCATGAGCGAGGATAACGGAACACTTGCTGGGACCAACAGGGTTAAAGAAGCCGTCTTCAAAAACTTTTTTATTCTTTCATTCAGTCTTGACAGGACTTTCAAGACTTTGCTCTCGCTAATGCCGAGCACTTTTACCGCTGCCTCAGCAGGTTAGCGCGTCGTTACTTGCGGCCATGGTCGAGGGAATGGCAGTTCGAACCCTGCCACCATCAAAGGTGAACCAAGAGCATGGTTTGTTAAATTCCTGGCCACAAAGTCCTCTGTGAGGGGCACTGTCCAAGCCTCCTGATAGGGGGGAGCTTGTGACGTTAAACCATACCATCAGGAACCTTGATGACCAAGAACAAGTAACAAGGCCGATACACGAAGGAGATAAACTGCTGTTCATAATCATATATCTACCTAGAGCTGACGCTGTCTCGATTTAATTCATTATATTAAATCATAACAAAAGAGACTGGAATACAAAACATTACAAAAATACAAAAACATAAATTTACTCAAATACCAACATCACAAAGTAATCTGTACTTCAGTTCTACAAGAATATTCCTGATACTAAGTCAATACAGAAAGTAAACAAGTACAGCATCATTAAAAAAATAATAATAATAAAATAATAAGATATGGTCATGAATTTGATCGCTAGAATATTTATAACAATATGGATAGTCATCATTGAAATACAGATAAAACGTAAACAAAGCGACCGTCAACAACCTCACCTTTCAACAGTAGTCTCTGTCGTAATCTTTTTGTTTCCAAGGCGGCCGTCCTGATGGTGGGCGTGGAGGGGCGTAGGTCTGACGAACCCTCTCGTTTGGGCGTCCCTGCATCGTCTTTCGTCCTCTCTCTGGGACGCAGGTTATGTTGATCGGTGCTGGGCGTCTTGTTAGTCGTCGACTGGGTGTCGCCCGGGGACAACCTCTCTCTCCTATCTCTCGTTCTTTTGTTTGGTGTTGTCGTCGAGGACGTGTCCGTCTCCTCCGAGGTTGCAAGCGTCTCCTGCTGCACCTGGTGCCTTCGCTTCTGGCCGCTTCTGTTCCGCGTCCGCTCCTCTTCCTTCTTTGGCAAGAGTTTATCCTCTGTGGTCGCTCTGGCTGGTGACGATGGAGTGGGAGTCGTTCTTGGGGATGCTGCTGTGGACCTGGGTGATCCTGCTGCGGAACGTGGCGACACGGCTGCAGATCGTGGAGATGCTGCAGTAGTTCTTGGAGACACGGCTGTGGTTTTAGTCGACGCCGCTGTTGTTGTGGTAGTCGTGGTGGTGGTGACGGCCGTACTCGTGACAGTTGCAACATCGTGGTCACTCTCATTTTCGCTATGGCTGGCGTCCTTCCCCGCATCCTTGTTCCTCGGGCGCCGTTCCCTCGCAGATGGGGACGTGACTTTGAGAGCAGGTGGGGTGGTCGTCTTTGGTGGCGTCTTCTTTGGCGTCTCGGTGACTTTGTGGTTCCTGGTGACTGGCGAGTCGGCATCCTCAATCTTGCAAGCCTTCGGAGACACGCAGTTCGTCTGGGACTTCAATGCTGGGGTCGGCGAAAGTTCTACGTCCTCCTTCACCTCCACAGAGGGCGAGGATGGTACGTCCGTGGGCGTCTTTTTGCTGGTCGTCAGGGACACACGCCTGTCCATGCGCTCCAGCCGGAGCCGCAACTGGAAGTAAAAAGAAATCGTCACCATTCGCAAACTCGTGTTCCGTAAAGCAGCAGTTCATAACCTACAGTTCAAAATCCAATCACTGGGCTGCCAAGACATATAATGAAGTCATTTGATTCCGAGGGATTGAATATTATTTGCTTGATTTTCATTTATTACTATTTATTTTCATTTACTATTTACTTGTTTGTTTATTATTCAACTACACCTATGCATTTATTCATTTTATTTATTATCATTTATATTACTATAATTTCTATTTCTTTCTTTCATCAGACCTAGTTATGGACCAAAAGGTCTCCTGTTGACATGCTCCTCCTTTGTAATCCTTTGAATGTCACTGATTTTGCTGTGTCTTGCGGGTGGGGGGGAGGGGGATTAATTCAACTTTATCATCGTCGTCTTATCCCATTTCAATAAAGCTTCATCGACACAGGGCTAGTCTAAAGCCACTGGTGCTGGTGAGTTGTAAACAACCACTTGACGTACTACTTGACCCATGTTAACATAAAGTTAGTCAGCTTGCCTCCAAACTATCCTAGTGTCAACAATTACTAGCCAGTTAAATCCTGGCTAGCACTAGGAGCTACTAACCTAGCCCTGCATCAACAAGATATTTTACAAAAATATTCCCTCAGTGACTATGGGGTCAGCATTATATTGTTTATCAATTTCCGCTTTCCGTTTTTGCTTTCAAAAGACCTACTTTTTATGGCTTGGTTACGTTACACATTGGGCAAGACGCACGGATGACCTGTCATCCACGAGGAGCTAAGATGGGAGGGAGGTTAGGGTGGTGGATGGGAGTGGAATTATACCTTCGGACTTTGGCTACCTCCCTGATAAGGTGGAAGGAGTCCTTGGTATGTGTGTATACGTATATGGTTAAGTTATGTTACAAGCTGTTGGACGACTCAAGTTTCGTGTTTAATATCGACGATTTGCACGATGCTGGAATTTAACCCATGTTGACTCGTAACGACAAGGAACATGACAAAGCTCTAGGGCAGTGGTCAGGGAATAGAGGTAAATTACCCCAAATGGGGTAATTTAGAAATTTGGGGAGTAATGGACGTGCTATGGATACACAAGAACATAACATAAGAATGAAGGAGACTGCAAGAGACCATAAGGCCTACACTAGGATGTGGATGTGGTAAGGGAAGGAACCTAATATGAAAGTGGGAGAAAAGGAATGATGCATCGAGGATCCCACCATCTTTAGAACTACGGAAACGGAGAAATATCAGTATCGAAACTGTTTCACTATGCTCAGTGAGACCGTTTTTGTGTTTATTATCCATGATTTCTATACATAAATTGGTTTGTCCCCCCAAAGTACTTCAAAGTGTGAGGTAAATTCATTTTACTACAAATTCTTTTGGGGTAACATTCTTTTAGGGTAACACCCAAAAAAGTTACAAGGGCCCGGCTCTAGGGCAACGTTTCTCGACATTTTTCCGGCCCTAAGCACCACGCCACCACCTGACGAACACCTTATTACTAGAAGGATAAAGGAAAGTGTAGATGTGCATCGCTTCCTAGGACCTCCTAGAATTCTAGAATCGATTTTGGCATTCCACGTCAGAAAACATTGCTTTAAGACGTTAACCTCTTCGATACGAATCAAAATCCCATGGGCGGCATCAGCTGCCTGACAAGCAATGATCCATCACAATACTCGCATTATTGAATATAAAGTTACGGCTGTATTACTCCTTCTCTTTCGCTCTGAATATCAACAATCATGGAAAATATGATTAGGCCCGTTCACAGAATATGGGGGTCACTCATTTACGACTACAAAATATAATCAATACATCAATGCCATCATCCTCATATACCCACCTATGCCTCATGACGCCTACATAGGCATCATAGTACAGAAGGGGTTATACAAACAACCCAAATGACCTAAGTACTACTCCACACCATACCAATCCATAACGACCAAACGACCTATGTACTACCCTGCATCAGACGACAAAGGAAAGTTCCTCGTGGCTAATTGGTATACATTTGAGGTCTCTGGCACCAAAGTCGTGGAAAACGGTCATAGTACTCTGCCAGTAATGACGGAGCAAAATTTATCTTTCAAAAACTTTTTTTTTTTCTGAGCACTCATAACGGCACATTTTGCCCACCTTTGAAGAAATGGTCTTACCGTCCATACGGAATAACAATGAGGAACGTTTGGGATTACTGTGAATATTGTCATTCGAAGGAGCTGCCAGCCGTCCATTGTTACTGTAACACAACGGGGAGCCATTTTTTCAGCTGTCCTGTTCAGGAGAGAGAGGGAGAGATAGGGAGAGAGAAAAAAAAGAGAGAGAGAGAGAGAGAGAGAGAGAGAGAGAGAGAGAGAGAGAGAGAGAGAGAGAGGGGGAGGGAGAGGGAGGGAGGGAGAAAGAGATGGGGAGAGGGAGAGAGGGAGGGGAAGAGAAGAGGAGAGGAAGGGGAAAAGAGGAGGAGAGGAAGGGGAAGAGAGGAGGAGAGGGAGGGAAAGGAAGAGAGAGAGGGAGGGGAAGAAAGAGGAGAAGAGAGAGGGGGAGAGAGAGGGAAGGGAAGAGAGAGAGAGAGAGGAAGGAAAGAGAGAAAGAGAGGGAGGGGGAAGAGGGGGGAGGGAGAGAGAGAGAAGAGAAGAGAGAGAGGGAGGTGAATAGAGGGAGAGGTAGGGAGAGAGAGAGATGAAGAAGGGAGCCCAGGGAGAAAGAGAGGAGGGAAGGAAGAGAGAGGGGGAGAGACAGAGAGAGAGAAAGGGAGGAAAGGGAAAAGAGAGAGAGCAAGAGAGGGAAAGGGAGGAAAGGGAAGAGAGAGAGAGAGAGAGAGAGAGGGGGGGGGGGGCAGGAGACATAGTGATGTTCCAGGAAAGAGGAGGAGGAGGATGAGGATGGAGGTAGCGTGGGAAAGAGAAGGGTGGCGAGCTGAAGGAAAGGGTACAAACTGGAGGAGGAGGAGGAGGAGGGAGGGGGGGAGGAGGAGGAGGAGGGAGGGGGGGAGGGAGGAGGAGGGAGGGGGAGGAGGGAGAGGAGGAGGAGGAGGAGGGGGGGGGAGGAGGAGGAGGAGGGAGGAGGGGAGGGGGAGGAGGAGGAGGAGGGAGGGGGAGGAGGAGGAGGGAGGGGGGAGGAGGAGGAGGGAGGGGGAGGAGGAGGAGGGAGGGGGAGGAGGAGGAGGGAAGGGGAGGAGGAGGAGGAGGAGGAGGAGGGAGGGGGAGGAGGAGGGGG